>NC_141287.1:11468723-11861223 GCF_037954325.1 Fistularia commersonii | reverse complement strand
AAACATTGGATACAGACATGTATAAAAGATGTGATAAACCTATTCTTCTGATATTACCCTCAGCGAATCAGGAAATCACTCTGGGATATTTAAACACCCCCCCCCCCCCCCACACACACACACACAAAAAGACACACTCATTGCCTTCACTCAACAGTGTAACATTCTCCCATCACTGTAAACCAAGCAGGTTTCCTTTTGCTGTGAGCAGAGACCTTCAGGTCTTTACTGAGCAAGAAAGAAGAGACTGAACTGAGGGACTTTACCTTATGACACGGACCAGCTCGTGAAAGGCTTTGTCCACGTTCATCGGGGGATCCTTGGCGCTGGTTTCGATGTACGTTATCTGGAGAGACGGAGCGGAGACGTTAACGACAGGGCAACAAACTCTCTCGTCGAAATCTTTTTGTAGTGGCGACCAGACTTGAATTTCTTCACCGGAAGACGTTTTCACACACACGGACCAGGACCACCTGCACCCTCCAAACAACCAGGAAAGATCCATCACCAGAACCATCTTCCAAACGAACCTCAGTCCATGTGATCCAACAAGTTTCCCTCCTTCGTCCCCAACGAAGGACAATCCCGTTAACATAATGACCCCCTTAGACCCAGTTTCTAGCGTTCTAACTCTTCTATTTACAAGTTATCATAACCTAGACCCGCCCACAAGCCTGGAGGTTATATTGGGAAAATCCCCACGGGCCGTTCAAATTGAAGAATCCTCCGGATGAGGGCTGAAATGTCTTCAAGTGTAGAAATTCAAGTCTGTGTCTGCGGAGGTTCTCAGTCATCTGGTTCGTGGTGAGTTCTTGTTGAAATCTTCTTGTTGTGGCAACTGGACTTGAATTTCTTCATTTGAGGAGGTTTCACACAACCTTTGAGAGGCTTCGACAGTTCAAGTCCAGTTCCCACGGCGAGAAGATTTTGACAAGAATTCACCATGACCTGGATGACTCAAAACCTCCAGACGTGTTGCTAAACTGACTCTCAAATCTGTAAAAACAAACGCGGCCCTAAGTCTTAAGCGGCAAGACAACTGAAACAACTTCAACTGGGCGGTGTTTTGTTTTTATTTTATTTACCCATTCTGATCCAGACTCCATGAAGTTAAAAGCTTGCTAATTCGCATTCTACCTGTGCACCAAGTCCTCAAGTTATATCTGAGTTTTGCTCCCACGGGGTGAGCTTTGCAGATTTTCACCGATTTTCAACGCAAGTTGTGACAATGTATTCGTCCGCTCCGCTCGCCAAATAGTTCCCGCTTGAAATTTATTTGGACGTCCCAAACTCCATACGTTATGACGATGGAATAAGACTTTCTTGAAAAATTTATGGGAGATGGCATATTAAATTTCCCCATTAAGATGAATTCAAACTCCATTCCAGCCCGCTGGTTTTGTGTTTTGTATAAGAAAAAAATGTACTTCATAAATAACAAATAATGTACAAAAAAAATTAAGAAACACATATGACAGAATGTAAGGAAATAAACTGGTTTTATTACGTTTATTTACCTTGAGGATCGGACAAAGATGCCAAAGAGGAGGTTGGGGGACTTTTTCCATTTATTGCGTAACTTAGTGGCTACACACTTAATGCTCCAGTGTATTGCTAAATGTGACTTGCACACTGGGCTACACTTTAACACTAAACTGAATTAATGGACGGAGAGAACGCCGGCCCTCTTTTTAAAGAGGGAATATGTGCGCTATTTCGTTTTTCTTTCCATTTCTGTTACTGTCTTTACAAGCAAAGAAGTGCACGTGCTTGCATACACACACACACACGCACACACCAAGAAATAAAGCCGGACCAATAAATCCACTGAACGAAAATGAGTTTTCCTTCCAGAAATGGTTCGATTCATGTCCCCCCTCCCCCACACCTTAACCTTGAACAGATTGTGAGGGTTTCCCCAGATTTGGCCGGCCACAGTCTCATATACGTTTACCTTACGGACGTAAACACACGCTACTGTTTCAAAACGTTGCCACGGTTGTGCGGCAATCTCTCCACTAGAGGGCAGTGCGGAGTTCAGACTTCCAATTCAGACAATAAAAAAAAAATAAATACATGGCGGCGCGTGGACGGGGAAATCTTCCCCTTGGTTCCACCGACGCCAAATCATCTCATTCTTCTCTGCTCCTTTCACTAGTCGCACTTGAGCTTATAAGTGGTACTGTGCCGTTTGCAGCACTTGGCTACGCATCCGCTAGCTGCCCGGAAAACATAAAGGATTACGCAGGAAATGAATGAGGGGACAGGTAAAGGGGGCTCCGTCCGTAGGCGGGTTTAATGTCAAACACAAATGAGCCTTCGGGGAGATTACGGAAGGAAAAGGCCTACTTACGTTATGCTTTGCAGCCATCTCTTGGCCCTGGTCGGTGGTGACCTTTCTCAGATGGACCAAGTCTACTTTGTTTGCCACCAGCACCATAGGGAAAGCCTCCCTGAGAGGACACACACACACACATACGCACACACCATGTCGTATAACACTGTATCTAGAGGGGGGAATTTCCAAGCAGTGAGTGTTCCAGAGAAACTTTACGGTCTCTGGTGGTGCGGAGAACGTTTTTTTTACAATCCTGACGGGAATGAAAACAGTCCGGCTGGCAGCGTTGAGATCATGTTGTGTGCTGACCTGTTCTCAACCGCATGCACTGAAAAGTGCTGTGTGTGTCTGTGTGTATGTGTGTGGGTGTGTGTGTCTTTGAGGTACAAACACACAAATGGTATGTAGAACAGAGCTGAACACAGCTGCTAAATACAAACAGACGGCCACTTAGTCAGTTCCACTTCCTATTTTCTTCTCTTTTTTTAATCTCAAACTCAGTCTTACTGTGTGTGCAAACCAGAGCTGTAGCAAATTGAAAATAAAAGGGCAAAAAAAATGATTAAAGGAAAGTATTTATCTGTTGTCTTTGTTTTTATTTCACAGCGTACAAATAGATGAGATCAGACTGTCACCCTTAAGCATGAGTTTAACCGCCTTCGACCTTGTCTATTTGTGTTTTATTAAACCTTTCACATGTGAAAATACTTTTTTTTTTTTAATCTCATAAATATGACTTTACAACTTCTCGCTTTTTCATAGATCTTTAACCGTATTCTCAGAGGTTGTTTACCATTTACACCCTTTTCTCAGGACCCCAAACAGCAGTGGCCCTGGTACCCCTCCGTGCTCTCACGCCTTGCAAGGCGCTTCCCAGGTCTTCGGGAGCAACTTTGGGCTCAGTGTCTTTTGCTTAGGGGCTCTGCGACATGCAGAGGATATGGGCCGAATATCGACCGTCAACCTTCTGATCGGAGGTACAGCTCTCAGAATTGCTTTGACTCACAAAACTGCAGCCTGTCGATCGTTTTAATCGATCGCACCGGTTTGTCCGCGATGACAGTTTAACAGAAACAACGACAGTCACATTTTCCAAAACAACAACTGTTCCGCCATATGTTCGATGTCTTATAACTTTAAATAGACACTTCCTCTTTTGGGAAATTTGACGTCCCAAAATGTGCGCTTTAACTTGTGATCTGAACCACTAATTTACACCGTTCTGTTTAAATGGGTCTGTGTGTATTTGTGACTGTGTGTTAGTTTCAGGTGCAGCGGTTGATGTTCAGGAACAATTATTTATAAATTACCAAAAGAGAGATGTCCATCAAGCGTCTGAAGACTAGTATGTTTTTATCTCATGGAACACGTAAATGCCTTTACAGTCATGTAACGCTGTTAAATCTACATGTTCTTCTCAAACCCTAGCCTGGCACTCCTTAAGACAGTGGTCTTGAATCCCGTCTCCCCATCAATAGAGAGGTGCATCTCAAAATGACCTTGTTCTTGTAAAAAGACCGTGACCCTCAGTTCAGGTCGCTGATAACTTAATCTGATTAAAGAAAACTGTTAAACATGTTGTATCAAGGGTCGCCGAAAGAAGCTGACTCAGTGGACAACAAAAATACCTTTAAGATGTTTTGATAGCGCCGCCTCGATCTGCCGATTCCTGCCTCTCAGGTACAACCGCGTTGCTCTAACTCTTACTTGTATGCTCGTCTTATGAGCGGTGTTCCACAAGGATCAATCTTTGGAACCTGATAGTTATCAAATTGCACATTCTTCGTACAGGGTGCCGTTGCAGGCAAAAGCGCAAAAATAAAAATGAAAATAAAAATAAAATAGATAGATAAAAACACCACTCCTTTTTGGCATTCTTGCTGTCAAGCTCACCTGTCTTTGACCCGTAGTATGAGTTGGTGGAATCGGTCTACGTGCTCGAAGCTGGCCTTGTCCGTAACAGAGAAGACGATGAGGAAGCCGTCCCCCGTCCTCATGTACTGCTCCCGCATGGCGCTGAACTCCTCCTGGCCGGCTGTGTCCAGCACTGTAAAGGTAGAGGAGCACGACGTTAAAATTCTGTCCAGATGGGTCAGGGCCACTGTTCCCTATAAGCCGCGTGTTTGCGCAATCGCGCACTGCTCCAGCGTTCTCCGCGTACAGCAAATCTATGCTGCGCATGAAATGAAACCCAAGCTGAGCTGCAAATAAAATAAATGTGTTTCATTTATTTACAGTTCAGCTTTGCTGTGCGCGGAGAACGCTGCAACAGTTCGCAAACGCGCGTCTTAGAGGGAACATAGGTCATAGCTAGGACACAGGAAATAGCAATCACCTTGAAATCATATCTTGAATGATGTGACATGGCGTGACATGAAGAGGGGTTTTGTCAGGCGTACTTGATGCCAAGTAAGTTCAGTATCCTTAAATGTCTTCGACGACTTTTTCCATTAATATCCAGAATGTTCTTGAATATTTCTCAGTGGTACACTAACCAGGAGTCAACATGTTAGCAGTAGGGCCAAGCTATACCGCTTGCATCAGGCATTGACCTACAACCCATAGAGAAACTCGAAAAAAGGAGCCGTGACTGTGAATTGCACTTTGGTGATGTGTGACAACTAGATTGGATGGTGAGATAACAACATAGACTTGCAGGGGTTCGGCGATAATGTGGTTCAGTGACATTCACCGCACTCGGGACTGGACTTACCATCCAGAATGGCCCACTGTCCGTCGATCTCAGTGTGTTTAAGGTAGGAGTCCTCGATCGTGGGGTCGTAGTCCGGCACGAATATCTTTTGGAAAAACTGAATGGTGAGGGCGCTCTTCCCGACACCGCCATCCCCCACTACCACCAGCTTGTACGTTGGCAGGTTGTCGCTTGGCACGGCGCTGGTCGCCATGGCGACCCACGCAGCGGTGGTTAAGGAGGAAGGTAGGCTTCTAGGCCGCAGATGAGACACACCTGGCTGTAACACAAGACGGAGACAGATGGGGAGAAAAACAGAAGAATGAAGAGCACAATGATAATAGAGGGAGGGAGTGAGAACAAGGGAGTGAGGTGTTAAGGGGGTGAGCTGCTTTTTCATCACCATGGAAACTGACTACAGCGAGGACTTGTAGATCAAAGCTGAGAGATGGGAAAAAAGATATATGTATCTCTCTCTATATATATACATATATCGTGGTAAATACAGAAATAGGCAAAACAAGAGTTTAGTGGCCTCTCACCCCTCCTACACACGGTTTCAGAGCCGGTAAACAATGCCCTACATTCCAAAGACCGACACACACTGAGCGTGGGCTTCGTAAAAGCTCGAGAAGCAGGGAGGAGTGATCGGAGGCTCAGGGCAACCAACCGGACAACCACTTTATCAGGACCAGACCATTGTCGGACAGGATAGTTGTTTCTTCAAAAGCTTCAGCGCTCCACGTTCTGTAGCCATTCTATTAATAACAATGGAGTATTTATCATCCGCTGTGTGCCTGTTGTTGTTACATGGATCGCAGCCAGCCAGCCGCTCTCTTCCACTTGCCAACTGTATGCTGGTTCCTGAAATCCGGCTAATGCAAACGCATTGTTCCCCGCCACTCATACTGCTGCGTATCGTAAGCGTCCAACTGGGAAACCACAAAGGCTTTTACTGTGAAAGCAGCTATGGGAAATCTCACACGTGGTTGGGCGATGTATATAATTATATCCTCTCGCCATTGCAAAATTCCAAGAAGTGCTTTCACTCAGCATTTGGAGCAAGATATTAGCTCCAGTGTTTTCGCAAGCATCATTTTACAATGCCGGCTACTTCGGTTTTGGGAGAATTGGGGCGAGCGAGAAGAACAACCTGTGAACGTTATCTGTAAGGTAAGCAGATGTGTACGAAGGCATATAATTGGCTCCCGGAAAGGCTTGTCATATGGAGGCATATAATGATTATAATTCAAATTAAAATGCTTTCACGGAAATGCTTTTTCATTTTTCAGAAAGTAGCAGTGTATCTTGATTCGTAAATCAGTATTAAGGAATCCAAACTGCATTTTCATTTTCTTCTTCCAAACTGCTCAATCTGTGACTTAATCCAAATTAAAAAGCAAGACATTTAAGACATAATTTTCAAAACATACACTGGCAAATTGTTCAATTAGAAATGTCAAATGTTAAAATGAAAATGCATTAGCAGAAATGCTTTTTCATTTTCAGGAGATGACGGCATATTCATACTCAATTGCATTTCCATTTTCTTCTTGAGTTTGCGCATTTTATGACACAATTAAAAAGCAAACGAAAAGAACACTGCTTTCTCATTTTCATGTCCTGCCCCTCGAAAAAGTAACCAAAAGTAATATGGATTATTTGAGCACTAGAAGATGGCACTCAATCAGCTGTTTACCTGCCAGCTGATCACTGAGGCTTGCTAGCATAGCACTCCCTAACGCTCTCACGCAAGTCTTACATTCACGGAAGCAGACAATTTCTGAGTCGGATGCCCGTGACAGACCTTAGCATATTATAGTGACCTTGGTTGAACACTTTCAGTCCTTCAGCAACTAGATGCAATGGTGCCTGGAGAGGGACGCCCAGCCATTAGCATCCCTTTCCGTATGATCATAATTGTTTCATGGCCTTAAAGTGAAGGCAGCAGAGCTACTAAGGTACTAAGAGGAGATTAGCTAGTCGTCGATAACGTAATTACGCAAATCTTACAATTACGAAACCAGATAAAATTGCAGACTGCGATGGTCTGCGATTCCATCTTGTTATGTAATTGTAAGATTTGTGTGAGAGAGTTCGGGAGTGCCACGCTACCAAGTATCAGTGATCAGCTAGCAGGCCAAAACAAGAGGAAAAAGATCAGCCAGGGACGTCACCCTGCTGCCCATCTTGGGATTGCTTTTCCATATTGACTTTCGTTCGCTTTTTTGCAGCGTTCTTTTTGTTTTCTTTGTAACTGTGTCAAAAATGTACAACATCAAGAAGAAAATTTAAATGCAGTTTGGATTACTTATTACTCATTTTAGATATGAGTCAAAATATTCAACCACATTCTGAAAATGAACAAACATTGCATAATGCATTTTAATTTGAATAATGATAATTATATGCTTCCTTATTGTGCTGCATCACATGATTCATCCATTTATTCTCTGTACTATCTATCTATTCCAGCTGTCAATACAACCATTCACTCTTTCATTCACACGTCTGGGTGACTGGAGTCTCCTATGAACCTCCAGTATATTTTTGGACAGTGGGAGGAAAACGGAGAACCCGGAGGAAACCCATAGAGCTCCACACAAAGAGGCTCCCCCCACCAGTGACCTTCTTGCTGTGACGTGGAAGTGCGAACCCCTGCGCCATGGTATTTCTGAAAAAATGCCATTGTATCATTCAGTAAGATGCTACGTCTTTGCTGTTGCAATATTATCACATTCAGGGTCATCCTGTGATTCCTCTCCCTCTGAGAAGAAGTGACATAGGACTGACTCATCCAGCCTCTCAGCAGAAAGGTTTGTGTTCTGTTTACGGTTGTCCATTCAGGGCTTTTCTTGTGGAGTTTACAGGAGTGGGCCCACTTCCTCCCACAGTCAGAAAACATGCATTAAGCTTCAACTGAAGAGTCACCGCAAGTGTGACGCGGCCTGGACGGATGTATTTCTCTATACGACAGCCATCCGGTCCAGGTTAAACCCCAACTCTTGTTCCCTGATCCCCCATTCAGGATAAACGGCACAAATAATGGATAAATGAATGAACGGGTGGCATGATTATAACACCCGTCCTCTGGGCTCACCACTCGGATTACGTTGAATGTGCTCTGGTCGGGTCAGTCGGACCAAATTATCCATCATACAGGTCCCGTGGTCGCACTATATAATAAAGAATGCCGTCCATCCCACATTTGGAAACCTCCACTAAGGTTTCTGAACCCTCAATCTACATTTTTTCCCCTGTAGCTTGAATTTCTGAGACAAGTTCATCGGCCACAAGGCTAACCGATGGTCAAATCAAAAATTGAGCCGGCTCAAAGATGTAATTCAAACCGGCAGTAGAGCTGTCGTGTTTGAGCAAGGCCTGTAAAAATAGGTCACAATTTTGTGGATATGTGTTTTTTTGTGCACACCCACTGGGACGGACATTCATGCGAGCGAGCATGCGGGCAACCAGGAAACAGCTGTCAGCTGGCCACAGTCCATCCTGTCCTGCTTAGCACAATGGAGGGAAGGAAGATGCTTCCTTCCTTCGCGCAGCCTGCCAGTTAGCCCGCCACATTGGGCAAAAGAATGTGTGAGCCGCAATCTTCATAATAAAAAATCTGCCACGGGTTCCTTTAAGGGTGTGTCAGCGAATCACATGGAGTGTGTGGTGATGGGCACAGCCACTATCTCCGTTATTCACACTGAGCTCAAATCACGTTCCTTTGCTGGCGAGCAAAAAAAAAAAAAAAAAAAAACCTTGGTTGTATAACGTTTGCTGTGTCCAAATAGCGATCCGGTTGGGTCTGGCCTGTGCAGCTCCGTGGCTCTGCCAGTGGCCATATTTCATACAGAGGACCAATCATGGCTGAAAAGCCTCACCTAGCATCTTCTTATGCTGTTTTACTGTTTAAATACGATATATTTTTGCCGCAAGTTTTCATAGCAGTGTATCCTGAGCGTGAAAAAAACTATGCTGGTTTCAACGCCGACATCGAATTAAACATTCAAGAAGGATTTCTGTCTGCAATTTCCTGTCTAATATAGCATTTATGTTTGTTTCTTGAATTAATTTAAGTAGGGCTGATGACTCTTTATCTGCACATCTCATGGCTTCTTTCTGCGTTTTATTTCTAGTCTGCTATGGCTGACGGGGAGAGACGGCATTTCTGCATCAGCGTCATTAATTCTGTGAATCGGTCGCCGAGGGGATCGATCTCTTTTACCTTTTTAGGAACCAGCAATTTTTCCCAGACTTTCCCTTGACCACAAATTTGAAAGATTTTTTTTTTTTCCATTTTCCATCGCAAAAACATCTGCGAAAACCCTAATACCAACATAACCTCCACCCACATAAATGAGCTTGAAGTAGCCTTCCGAAAAAGCCGTCATATCAAGGCAGCTGCTACTATTGATAGGGAAGTTAGCAATGCATGCAATCAGCCATCGGTGTTGAACTATTTACTGCTGGTCAAGATTCATATGCGGGGGATAGGGGTCACGTGGCGAGGCCATAATGAGTGAGATTAAAAGCGTGTTTTGACCCTGTCCAGAAGCAAACTAAGGTGTCAGTGCCAAAACCACCAATTCAGCTTGCGGATGTTGTCTTGCGGATTAGATAACT
Organism: Fistularia commersonii; assembly: GCF_037954325.1. Taxonomy (NCBI): domain Eukaryota; kingdom Metazoa; phylum Chordata; class Actinopteri; order Syngnathiformes; family Fistulariidae; genus Fistularia; species Fistularia commersonii. Next base: position 11,851,567 of record NC_141287.1, on the reverse strand, counting down.
ATTCCAGTCTTTTTCTCAAAGTGAGCCAAACGGCTTATTAAATGAACATCAGAATCAAATTGGTGGTCTGCAGTGCCAGTATGCAAACACCTACGTGTCTGCTAGCTTGCAGAATTGAAAAGGTGCCTCTTCTTGTCGAAGCTCACAATCACAAGATACGAAGAAAACACAGCAGTTCATACTCCTGTCCGACCCCTGAAAGAATCCACCGCCGGTCCACAACAGTCTGACCAGAAATTATATTTCCATGTCAATAGAAGAGTAAACTGATGGGAAAAGAATGTCCGCACCTCTGACCAACGCCCAAAAGACTTCATTCTATGACCTTCATTATACTGGGTGGTTCCACCTTTCGGCTCTGACAACAACCCTTGACCTATCAAAACTCCAGTCGGCATCCTTGGCACATTAGCAGCGGACCCTCGATCACTTTTGAGGTGCACTCTGAGCTCCATTGGATTGAGATCTAAAAAAACGTGGGGACCGCGGCATCACCTCAAGCTCTCCACGTGACGGCACATTATTCTGCAGAGAGAAGTCCACCATCTTCGGGAAGTATCGCGAGCAGCACGCTTCTTTCCAAAATGCCGCCTGTTTCCAATTTCACCCTTGGCAAGAAACGCCACCTTCGTCCACTGCTCCGTGGTCCAGCTCCGAAGCACAGGAGTCCAACTGTTGGAGCTTCAAGCAGTGGGAAGGAGGTCAGCTGGGTAGCTCGTGATGCTATACTGCCCCACATGCAAGCTAGCTGTGTTCTACTCGCAACCCTTGACACTGCCGTCGGTTCTCCGCTGGGTTCCTGACCCTGCAGAGAAGCCTCCATCACCATCCGGCTATCTGAGATCTCTCTGATGACACAAATGTCCATTGGCTGTCTCACACATCGCACCCCACGACAGGCGCCATGGCGACCGGATAACGGTTATGGCTTCACCTGTTGGCTCATTCAATTGCTACCCATATCACGGACTAGTCCCTTTACAGTGACTCTGACCTATTGCAATGGCATCCGCGCACCGTGTCCAATGACGAGCATCTTGACAAGTGACCGACCAACATGGGGTTTGTTACCGGTTCACTAGGCGCACACGTTCAAAATCATAAGTGACCATACTTGAATGGCACCTCGTTGAAATATGGTCAAATATACTGGTCAAATCAGGCCGTCAGATTGAGTCACACTGTTGACAGAGCCGCTGGGGTTACTGCTAAAACGTGTTTCTAAAGCACGGCAGCATTGGAGGGAAAGGAATGCATCGGCCCTCCTCGCATTGCGCGAATCTACGAGCGTCAGGTCAGAGGCGGGAAAGAACAATGTGGAAACCCCTCGAAAAGGCCGAGCAATAACTCAACACTGTCGGTTTCCGTCTGAAGCTTGTTTGCTTGTCAAAGCGGTGAATTATCTCACTGAAATTTGCCACCTGGAAAGCGTGGACTCACCTTGCAATCGCCAAGGAGGTAATAGCATGGCATTAAGTTTATAGCAACCAGTTGCACACAGAAGTCTGGGCCTTCTTTTTTCTTGAAAGCATAATTCCGGTGAACACGCATACATACACACACACACACCTGGTTGAGAAACACTGCTGTTTCCTGGCTGAGATGAAAAATTTGTGAAACCACCACACAAAGTCAGCTCATTTCCAACATCGCCCTCCTCGATGGGGTTCGGATTATCGAGTCATTTCACTTGGCTATTAATAGTGATCGTGCATGCGTGTGTGTGTGTGTGTGTGTGTGTGTGTGTGCATGCGTGCGTGTATGTGTCTTCCCCTGCAGACCGACTGGCTGCTTCTGAATGATCTCATCCTATGATTCGATCCGAGAAGAATCCCTGTGCCCCCCTACCTCCCCAGACCACACCCCCGGCCAGCGGTTCGATCCAGCTGTTCAAACGCACCCCACTAGAGGATAGAAGAAGCTCAAGAGGGTTATTTTATTACTTATTTTGCTTAGAATAAGAAAATCGCACAGCATTTTGGGTTTTGCACCCCCCCCCCTCCACTGGGAAGGAGGCGAGGCCCGTTTAGTGTGTGTGCGTGTGTGTGTGTGCGCGCGCGCACACGAGAAAGACCGTATGGAAAACGGATTCGGGTTGCTTCATCCTCCACTTGAAGTTTTGCAGCAAATGGAATTTCCGTTCGAAACGAATCGAGCACATCGATGTACGTAACCGACTCTTCGAACCGAATCACGACGATCAAAAAAAAAAAAAAAAAAAAAAGACAGAAAGGACGTTCGTCTGACGCGGCGCATTCTCGTCGTCAAACGCCCGGCTGCGCGGTCAAACTAGTCCGGTCCTTGAACGCACCATCCAAGACACAGCTAGGTGTAGCACGACGTTCTCCGCCGAGGACTTACTGAGCATGAAGAGGACAACCGAAAGCCCGCCCCTCCGCGTCCCTCACGCCGACATGTCCCGCGTCCTTCCTCCCTCCCGGGGCTCCGAAGCACCGCCGCCCTCTCGCCTCAGACGGCCGCGAAGGTCCCCACATCTGCCGAACAATACGCCGCGTAGCCTGAGCTTTGTATTGCAACAGCTGATGCTATTAATAGAAAAGCCCCGGAGGGGTGGACGACGCTCCCCGGTGGGGGATGCGACAAGGTCGGGGGGTGCTAATGGAGATTTAACGTCACCTTCCAAGTAGTAAAGGCTAAAATGTAGATTCATTAGTTTTTCTTGACTTGTCTTGTCGCGTTGAGGTTTGAAAAAGGTCGCGAACCAAAAGGGGACCCCCCTTTTTTTGTGAAATGGACTCGTCCCCTCTATACAGTGTTTTTTCTTTAAAGGAGCAGTTCGGAGGAAATTAGCTTCTCTTATTAGGGGAAGTGAGAAATACATGTATTTGGAGAGTTCATTGTGAACATACTGAAAGATTTTTTTTTTGCGTTGTGGGGGTTCATTGAAATCTGTATGGAAATCTACAGATTTAAATTTAAATCACATTTTCAAAACTGACGCAGAGAAGCTTCGTTTTGTGTTCCTGCACGCGATGTTTGCACACTCAGAAGTTTCAGTCATCTTTTTTCTTCTCCTCCTTCAGGAGTCACCCCAGCCACTCACCTGCCTCCATCTAACCCTCATCCCTACACACCAGCCAACTTCACACCCTCTTTCCCTCCATCCCTAAATCTCCTCGCTGGTTCTCCTCCAGAAACTCCCGCCTGGCAGTTCCAACCTCAGCATCCTTCTCTCAAGATCTTCACCGTTCTTCCTCTGTCCATGTCCAAACCACCTCCGTCTGCCTTTATCTCCAGAACATCTATCTTTTGCTGTCCTTTTAGTGACTCATTTCTGATCCTATCCATCCTCTCACCTCCCTTTTCTACACCCTTCCTTTCATGCTGTCTGACACTCTTTTATCACACCTAGTTTCAGACATTTAAATGTTTCCTCCATTTCTGTATTTCATATAACCCTTTCCCCCCCTTTTCTTAATCCTTAGGCTGTTTCTTTTTTCATTTCATTTTCATTCATTTTTTTTTAATCTGGTGATATATATTTTTTCGGATGGGGGCGGCATGGTGGCACCATGGTGACTGCTTCTACCTTGCAGCAAGAAGTTCATACCTCTCTGTCTCCATCCACAATGATCCTCTCCATGTTTGATTGTTTTATTGAATACTGTTCACCAGAAGCAAATTTATATTCCAGTAGGCAATGAAACAGGATTGGCATTTTTTTTTCATTAAGTAAATCAGGATTAGTGATTTGCTGTGTTTGACGTAAGGACCTATTGATTTCAGCTTTGGTAGATCTATGGAGGCATTGAGGAGGTAGCAAACTGATTGAATGTGTGACCAATGAATTCAACTGTTGAGTTGACCCTCTGCCGCATCCAAGTTGATAGGATCTTAATTTCCTCCGATTCTCGTGCAACATCCACCATTTCTTCCGATGTTGTTGACGCCTTTCCGACGTAAGTGTAAAGACAATAACCCTATTCCAGACCGACGAATATTTTCACTCGTTTTTTTTTCAATCAATTTTAAAGTCGACTTGCTCTGAAGGTGCGCCCGAAGCCCGCAGCATTCATTACCTCCAACCTTGAAGTGCACAACCGACCTTCAGTGTCACGGATCATTAAGTGGCAATGACGTGAGCGTTTCAGTATCAATGCGGCGACACAAAGAACACGTGCTGGCGCGTGGTGCATTCATGTGAAAAAGAAGAGGGTTTTGCCACGAGGACTTTCTGCAAAATCCCCATATCGACAGAGGCATGCATGCAAGATCCTCCTGGGGGACCATTTGAAGTTTGTTGTAAACTCACTTAAAGTCAATGCAGACCCGTGAGGCTTTTTTTGAAATGCCGAGCAGCAAAATACCAGAGGTATCTGACAGCAACAACAGTATTATATACTATGTATGTATACATATATATTATATTCACACATTCATTATATGTAACACTTATCCAGAGACAACCATTCACTTGTTCAACCCCATGTCATATAGAGACATACATTCACCCTCTCATTGACATGTCAATTTTTTGAGTTTCCAATTACCCTACTGCATGGTTTTGAATTGTAGTTTGTATATCTATCTATCTATCTATCTATCTATCTATCTATCTATCTATCTATCTATCTATCTATCTATCTATCTATCTATCTATCTATCTATCTATCTATCTATCTATCTATCTATCTATCTATCTATCTATCTATCTATCTATCTCTATCATTGGTATTTACATTGGTAAACCATTGTAATTTGCTCTCTGATACAAAACAAAAGAACTAGTTTTTCTTTCAGGCATAATAATCAGTTGTTTAATTTTCAATTTAAATACTAATTAAAGGAAGAAGGTTGGGAACAAAATGTTTTTTGGGTGGATGTTTCTAACCAATTAGATTATGAATATAGTGAATAAAAACACAGAAAAATAACATTTTTGCACCAGTATTTTCAATGCGCCTGTGGTATCTACAGTCCATTTTTGAAATTTTCTACAGAGCTTCATGTAACCCTTGCTAATTTCGAAACTTGCATCAACTTTTCCGGTCAGTTCTTGCAAATTTAATGAATTTCTTAGTCAATCATAAGAAAGTTCTGATATTAAGTATTTGTGGTCTTTCCCTAGAAAGCTGTTGATTAATTTCTTTCACTTTTTTGTGTGTTTTAAGTCAGGTTAATTCGACAACAGATATTTACAGGTATTTTTCTGAATTGAAGTGATACACACCAAATCAAAATCAACATGGATTTTACAAAATGAAGACAGGGAAGCACTTGCTTTCAGCCCATCTGAGGCCCGGATGCTGCTCCATATGATGCTGACTGTGACAGACGCATGTTAACCCACAAAAATATTCATTACTGCATGTCAGTGATTGAGGTGCAATACACCTTCCCCTCAAAAACATGCATTACACACATGCAGGCACACTTAAGTCGTTGCTTGCCTGTTTCCGTTGAGACAGCATGTAAGCAGTGCTTTATTTTATTTTTTCCCCCACGATGGTCTGATGCACCGACCGGATCACATATATGTGCAAACACACACACATACCCGCACAGCATCCAAACTATAATATAGTTATATATTATATAATAGACTAGCAGTTTTCTGTTTTGAGAGAGGGGCTTGTAAACAAGTGCTTTTTCTGTAAAAATTAATATCAATTTCTGATAAATTCTTACATCTGAAAAAATGTATTTTTTTCAGAGGTTTTGTTCCTCAGTAACTATTCATTTCATTCAGGAATTATTTCAAATTTTATGTACAGATACTTTCTAACGCAGGCCTTCATCAATAACATTATTTCCCTAAGTGGGTTTATTCCTTACACAATGCCGTCAACCCCAACTGTCGTAAAACATGACGTCACCCGACATCACGACAGCTGCGTCGCTTTACGGTCGCGGCTTTCTGTCATAATGTAACAGCTGCCCTTGAATGAAGTAGCCAAACGTGTGAGTATTTCTGCGACAGACGGAAATGTACTAAGTCGTTTTCAGCTGTATTTCAGCCGTTTAAATCCAGCGGGCACAAACAATTCTCAACGTAAGTTAGCGTTAGGTCACACAACTTTACGGTAAAGCTTAGCTAGTCACGTTAGCATTCGACTACGCTAGCAGTACGGGAGAGTGACATGTAACATGCGCACCACTGTGTCCGAAAGCCGAATAACAGTGAAACTAATTTCAGCAAACGCTGAAATGTTATTGGAATTACAAACTGTAAGCCCAAATACACAAACGTAATCGTTTTTTTTTTCTTTTTTATAAAATGAAATTTTCACAATCAGCCCCGTTGACGAGTTCATACGGTGGCCTAGAAGGTCAAACTACTTCTTGTCGCATAACGTCAACATTAGAAAGTCACAAGAAGATGACGAGGAAATTTGAATTCGAAAATTGTACACATGTATTTACAATAATCGAATCAAGGAGGTGTATATTAAATACAAAATCTTTTACATGTACGCGTTGGAAGGAAACTGAATAAATTATAACAAATGTTTACGTTGACGCTGTGAGAATATGCACGACTGAATTTATCACACACTGATTTGCAATTATTGTGCCAGGACTTTTTGTTGCATGAGTAGCATGAGTGTTGCGAAGGTTTGTGGACGCAAGCGAATCTTGTGGCATGTGTGAACAATGTTTCTAATGTTGTAACTATGTTACAGATACCACTTTACTGAATCCGGGGAAGTAGAGGACACATAAGAAACCAACAACCATGGCGTCACGTTTCCTGAGGTATTCAGTGCTTCTTCAGAAGTATCGGACGCCGTTGCTCATCGCAAGCTGCGGCGGCGTTTTCACCGCCAATATGTTTTACCACATCTTCCCTGACGCGTCGTACCGGCAGCTCTACCAGGCCTGGCACAAGGGGGAGCCGGTGGTGCTCTCCGAGAAGCTGCAGCAAGTCTTCCAGGAGGTACGCTCAAGTTCAGTTTATTTATCAGATGTAAAATTGAATTGTCATGCCTTTTGGAAAGGCGATAAAACACGAGGAGGAAGTTGCGGTTCCAAATGGACCAGCATGAAAAATGAGATTGTACGCTGTAAAGTCATCACAACGCTATATACTCTCATTAAATATTCTGAAATGATAATAATAAATATGTTTATAGAGCACTTTTCATGTAGGTGCTGTATAAGAGAGAAATAGTGATGGTATATGTCTCTATTTGACCTGTCAATCAGAGAGATGGAGTGAATGGTTTCATGCCTATATGACTTTTGGATGAAAGAATGAATGGTTCTATGTGTCCACATGATGTGTTCTTGAGTGAGTGACGAATGGTTGTATGTTTATGTCACGTGAACGGTTGTATGTCTCTAAATGTTGCTGTTTTCATCCCAAGGTATTGGAGGACTATGGTATCAGATCGCCAAAGAACTTCTCTGCCTTCGCGTCCTTCGGGTTTCACCCGGTGGGGGCCGGTGTACCGTGGCTCCCCGCCGGCGCCCAAATCGGCCTGCCGGCAAACTTCAACAGCACGGCAGACGACCCGGGCGGAATCACCAACCGCACCATTTTCATTAATGGCAAGACGGTGGAGTGGGACAGCGAGCTTGGCGCCTCCCTGAAGGAGTCGCTGGTGTTTTCCCCCGAGGCCCAGAGGTTTGCCGTAGCACGGGAGGTAGCCCGGCTGCAGTCCGGCGGGCCCGTCCTGGGCGCTGCTGTGACACCGCTGTGCCTGGCCGGCGTCTGGGTTTACAGCGTGGCACTGAAGCAGGTGTTTTCGCTTCACACCGGGCCTGCCTTGTTCCGTGGCATCGCGAACGTGGTGGCGCTGGGGCTAGGAACCGTGTCCTATTTCCTCAGCACGGACGCTGTCAGCCAGTGGGTGGACTACAGCTCCGACCGACGGGCGGCCGGGCTGTCCCGTGATTATGCCAGGGGCGGTGTGGAATTCTACGACAAGATATTGTCCAGAAACAGAACCCTGCGCTCGCTCATGGGCCAAAAAGGAGAGAGGATGTACGCGCCCAGCGGTAATCTGTTCCCGGCAAATATCCTTCAGCTGAAACACACGCCGTACACCGCCAGGAGGGAGGGCATCCTCTCTCTGCTAAGGAAGCAGGAAGTCTGAGGAGACACGTGTGTCATCATCAGTGATGGCTTGGAGTCCCAGCCAGGGGGCCTGGGTGGGCCTGAGGCCCCGCCAGCTGTGGCTGTGGGATGACCATTTCAGGTGAATGCAGATAAAAACGAGCAGAGTGCTTTCCAACAATAATGGAAACAGTGTTGAACCTGGCGAGCTGTCACTACGACAACAAGAAGGGTCCCGTCTGCAACGTTGTTTCAAGACACTTATTCCAAACGTGTCCATGATGTCCAATAAAAAGGAGCTAGCCAGGCTTCTACGGGGACAATTTACACACAGATGCTGTTTGGTGTTTTTCATCTCAGGGTCATATTAGTGATGCTGGGTGTGTGTGTGTGTGTGTGTGTGCGCATGCGTGTGTGCGTGCGGCATTTCCATGATTTGAGATGCGTGATTTTTACCAGCAGAAGTAAGGCAGTTCTATGTTGTTCTGTGACTAAAACTGGAAAACAAACACTGGTTTTGTAAAACTAGTTGGTTAAATAAACAGCTTTTATATCACACCAGCCACCTCCATACCCTCATTCCCTCCATCCATAAATCTCCTCTCTGATCTTCCCCTCCGGCTGTTCCCAATCTCAGTGTCCTTCTACCTAGATCTCCACCATCCCTCCTCTGTCCGTGTCCAAACCATTTCAGTCTTGAGTTTATCTCCAAAATATCCAACAATGGACTCATTCCCAATTCTATCCATCCTCCTCACTCCCAAAGTGGACTTCCACATCTTCCCTTCTGATACCTCAGGCTTTGCCTCCTGTCTTTTCCTCAATACCACTGTCTTTAAACCAGACAGCATCTTCTATACCATCCTGCTGTTTTATCACACCTGGCACTTATCTCCACCCAATCCAACCTGCTTGGACATGTTTCTCCACACCCTCCATTGCTCTTGACTATCGACTATAGGTACTTAAAATCCTCCACCTTCTTTATCTCCAGTCCTTGTAGCCTCAATGCTCCACCCCAACATACTTGTCTGCCACTCCAGACTTCCTCATACAACCGCAGTCCCTCCGTCTGCACCCTGTCGTATGCTTTTTCCAGATCTACAAAGGTGCAGTGCAGCTCCCCCTGATCTTCTGTTCTCCTTGTCAACATTCTCCAAAGAAAAACTACACCTGGAGTACTCTTTCTTGGCTTAGAACAATTTTTTTATGGTGGATAAATATGGCATTATGTCACAATGATCCATGAAGTAACTAGAGGAAGGATAGCAATGTGGTACTTTTGTATACAATGAGACGGTGCCTGTGTATTTGCTACGTCTGTGTGCTTCTCCGACGACAGAGTTATGGTTAAAGAGAGGAAAAGCTACCTGATGTGCCATCGGATGTTTGACCCCCCCTCCCCCCATGAGTTCGATGCTAATCATCTCGGCATCCACCTCCTCCCCTGGCGCAGGGACTCGACGGTGCTGCGGGCCGCTGGAGGTCGTCCGTCTGCATATTAACAAGCTCCAGATACGGGTTTTTAATCACATCTCCGGTTCCCGTGCCCCGAAGACCCAAACCAAATATAGCAGCTCTTAATTAATGATGCGCAGGGCCGTCCTTTCCACGCCGCCGTGCGCAGGCAGACGGCGTTGATCGGCAGCACCGCTTCGGCCCCCAAGGAGCCGGAGACAGGATGAGACTTGTACCCCCATCCACCGTTGGGTGACGTTAACCTCAGGGAGACAGGAACGGCCAAGTGGGTAAACAAAAGAACACAGTGGACTTAAGGAGAATAAATATCGCCATTTGAAGACATCATTTGTTACATAATTTGATACAAGTGTACTATCTGCTTATAATCATTACATGTCAGCTACACAAATAATTGTCTCCAACCCTGACCACCGGTCATTTGATTTGCATTTCAGAGAGAAAAGTATAAATATATGAAAATACTTTCAAAGATATACCATCATTTGTGTTAGAAATATATAATTTAAAATGATAATTTCCCAATAATTCTAATTTATACAAGATATAAATTTTATAACATATTTTATTTGGCTTTTTTTAGGTGGTGACATTTTTGTTCTAGATTATGTTCCTGGCAGTTTTTATGATTTTATTTAATTTTTTTTAAAGATGTAATTACCAGGGTCAAAAAAGGGGTACTATACCATTATCTGTCAACCATCTATTCTTTATTATATATTTTTTTAGATCCACAATATGATGTCATAATTTCATAACACATGATAGACATATACTTTATATGGAAAGATAGATCTTCCTTTTTTTTCCTGGATTAAATAATCCTTCTAAAACATAATGTCACGGCTGAATAATGTGAGACATTTCAGCATTTATTTTTGAACCTTTCAGTTTTGTTTCCGCATCCCATTTATTTTTTAGATTTAATACAGTTTGGGTCAGGTGAGGAAACATGTGCGAGCAGGTTGGAACAGAGAAAACTGTTTGGCAATAAAATATTATCAGAAAGGCGTAGAAGATGAATGGAAATGTGTTGACATTCTCTTTGGGGGTGAGGAGGAGAGATGGGACCAGAATTGGGTCCATCCAAGGGACGGAACATGTTAGATGTTTTGATGATTAAGGAGGAATGGTGAAGGTCCTTGTAGAAGGATGCTAAGGTTGGAACGGCCAAGCAGGAGGTTCCAGAGGAGAAGATTTATACTGTAGATGGAATGAAAGGACAGAGGGTTAGTTGGTGTGAGCGTAGACGGTTAGATGGAAGAAGATGACCCTGAAGAGGATGAGTAATTCAACCCACACTGGATATGAAAGGATGAAGTTGTGTGTAAGCATAATGGAAAAAAAGGAAGCAGACTGTCGCGGTGTCTGGACTTGAATGTCTTCACTTCATGACTGAAGAAGCCTCACAGATGAGGGGCGAAACGTCTTCAAGTGAAGAAATTCAAATCTCTGTCTGTGGAGGTACTCAGTTATCCAAGTCATAGAGAATTCTTGTTGAAATCTTCTTGTGGATACCAGACTTGAATTTCTTCACTTGAAGATGTTTCACCCCTCATCCGAGGGGCTTTTTCAGTTCAAGTTCAGTTCAAGTCATCGCTGCGACAAGAATTCTCCATGACTTGGATGACTGAGAACCTCCAAAGGCACGAAGCAGACTCCATTTTCAGATTGACACTGTGATTCCCTCGATGACAGACTTGCTTCTGGACACACATCGTAACAACAGCAGCACTGTGCTGGCAGTCCTCTCCTCATCATCCACTTTATGCGCTGTTTCATGGGGATGCCCCTCCGAGCACAAGCGGCCCATTGTCTGCCGACAGCTCTCTCTTCTGCTTTTGTGCCACATGAGGTCAGTACAGCCCGCATTAATGCTCACACACACACACACACACACACACTGGCCCCCACTCCATCCTCCCCCACTGGCATGAATGGTGAGGCCGAACGGTGTGAATGGACAGGCCTGGACCTTCAGGGATCGATGAGCTTGTGATGCTCAAAAAACGGTGCAGAGAAAAAGCATCTATGCAGAATATTTGCACTAAAGGATATTTGAGAAAGGACCTGGAAACTTTTGGTGTGACCTAAAAATGAAAAAAAATAAAAAGTGTATTGAAAAGGAGATGATAGGAAAGGAAGCAAATGAAAGTAAATAGTTCCCCAAAAAACATTAAAAAGTAAAAGTAAATTCAAATAATGTATATTTTGAGAGAGATTAAGGAACATCAGTGAAAGGGTAACTAAAAGCAAATTAAATACAGGTATGTGTGAATTATCAGGAAGAAAAAAAAAAAAATATATATATATAATTTATTTGACTGCATTTTAAAGATTTATTGCCAGTTTTTTTCACTACCAATATTGTTTATTAACACCCATTCTCCATCCAGCTGGTTGTTGAATCAAAAATATGGCATGGTGCAGACTTGCTCGTGTGTGTGTGTGCATATATGCATATATGTATATATGCACACTTTTCACGCCTTTTATGTGAATAATATTAAATGACGCAACACCATTTAAAACATTTTAATAGTATGCCAAGCAGCACCCATAAAACACATGTGCACAGTTATCATAATAAACCTCTAAATGATAAGCATGCCAAAAATGCATACTAAATTACCATACATCACAATATGTAAATTGAAAATCACACTACATATCAACAACAACACCCTAACAGACATATGTGACCTCCATCATGACACATTGAGTTAGCGTGTATAAAACTTAACCTGTTTTTTTTTTAACTTTTTTATATCTGTGATAAACTCACTATCGTTCATTCCTTATATATCCCCCTTATCCTACAATCGGGTGCATGGAAGGGGGCTGGAGCCTATCCCAACCATCACTGGGTGAGAGTCACCGAGCCACAACATGCAACCATTCACTCTCTCTTTCACACGTCTGGGCAATTTAGGGTCTCCAATGAGTTTCCTGCTTGTTTTTGGACTGTGGGAGGAAACCGCAGAGGGAGAGGCGGCGGGGGGGGGGTTAGCATGGAGACTCCGCACAGAAAGCCGCCCCCTGTTAAAATCCAACCAGGGACCAGTTGCAGATCTTGTTGCTAGGTGGTGGAAAGGGTAACCACTGTGCCACTATTACATCAGTCCATCCATTGTCTAACGCTTATCCTGCACTTGAGGACGTGGGCTTTGCTGGAGCCTGCTCGGGCTGTCATTGGGCGAGAGGCGGGGTTCACCCTGGACCAGTTGCTGGTCAATCGCAGGGCCACATTTTTCCCCCGATTTTTCCAATTCTGTATGTTTTTGGACTGTGAAGAAACTGGAGACTGCGCAAGAAAACCCTCGTAGACATGGGGAGAACATGCAAACTCCGCACAGAAAGGGCTCGCAGAGGGAATCACACCGGGGGCCCTTTGTACTGCACCACCATTCCAGCGATACATAAATAATATGCAAAAGATCAGAAGTGTTTTCTTCTTATCGTGGTAACGGGACTTGAATTTCTTCACCGGAAGACTTTTCACCCTTCATCTGGGAGAATTCTTCAATTCTAATGACCTGTGGGGAGTTTCAGAATGTATAGTAAATAATATTTTATGATGTTGTATTCGTAAACTCCCCACGGGGCATTAGAACTGAAGAAGCCTCTCGGATGAGGAGTGAAATGTCGGTGAAGAAATTCAAGTCCAGCCGCCATAACATTTTTAATTGTCATAGTGCAAACACAATGTAATTTTTCAGTGAGAGCTCGGATTCTAAAAAGAAGCTATATCCATTGTGTATAGACACGATATATGAGAATGAGAACAACTTTATTTATCCCGAAGGAAATTGTTGTGCCAGAGTTTCAAGCTAAAACATAACAGTAATAACATAACAGTAATAGATAAGTAGGAAGGAGGAAGAATAAGAAATACAATGAAATATAAATTGCCTTAACTGTTTTAAGGTCTTAACTACAAAGATCTGAAGATTCCCTGCGGCTGAGGGAAGAGGAATTAAAAACTCTGATAGCTGATGCAGTATGGTATGAATAGCATATACAAATTGGAATGGTTTATACATTTAGCAGCAGGAAGGGTGACATGAATATGACTCTGGTTTAAATTGCAGCTTAGTGCAAGGATGTGGTGGGTGTGAGATTGTCTCTGTGGGGTTGGAAGATGGATGGAGCGGTAGAAGACATGAAGATTTCGATGATAATTCACCATGACCTGGATGACTGGATGACACTGCAAGGGGCAAACAAAACAAGGTTAAAAGCCACCATCAATTGTGATTATAGTCCTCCTTTCTCTTGGTGGCTGGATGTTGCAGTGACCTCCTCCTCGTCCCACCTGTGAGGGAGTGACAGCTGACGGCAGCGTCCCCTGCTCGGCTGGGGGAGGAGGAGAAGGAAGAGGAGGGTGCGCTCAGAAACAAACAGCGCGCCTCCCGCTCGGCCTTAAGCCCCGCCTCTAAGCCCCGCCCCTGCGCGCTCTGGTTCTGCGCCATTACGTCGCTCGGCGAAACGCCGCTGCGCTGCGAAGGCAGATCGAGGCAGCTGCTGCAGTGGAACTATGGACGGCTGACAACAGCGAGCAGCCGCACGACCACGACCGCTCTCCCCCTCTCCGCTCCGGACTCTCCACTCGCAACAACCCCGTTTCCTTTTATTTCTTTTTCTTACTATCCCTCCCCCCTCCGCTCCTTTTCCTCGCACAAGTGGGATTATATTTCACGTCCTCCCGTCCCGCAGTGACTGAACGCCGCGGTGTCTAGCCAATGGTTACCGCGGGGGCTCCTGCTCTGTGGATTACCCGTCGCCACCGAGGCAGTCGCACGGTCGTGCCCGGAGGAGGCCCCGCTCTGCTGGATGGATGTGTGTAAGGCAGCGGCGGACCCCGAGTGCTGATGAACGCCGTAAGAATGACGCCTGGCTTTCATCGGCAGCCGCTGAACTGATCTCGAATGTTTGGGCTACGTCGCCCCCGACGCCCACCGTTTTCTTAAAACAGCAAAAAAAGTATATTCCTTAAAAACTGGACGCCCCTGGAGCAGTTTATGACGGTAAGAGAGGCGCTCACCGGCGGGCTAACCTTTTCCCCCCCTCCACGGCCAGCTGACGTTAGCTAGCTGGCTAGCGAGCTAGCTAGCCCGCCGCTGTCACTTTAATCCAAGTTGCGCCCCGCACTGCTAAAACGGCACTCATTGCGAAATAACACCGGGGGGCGGGGGGGTAACGCCGCTTCGAATGGCCTATTTTTTAATCGTTTTGGAATCAGATAACGCGTATTGAGTACACGGGCATGCGCTCGAATGCGAGAAAATAAAAAAAAAAAAATGAAGTAAAATCCGCCCCTCCCCTCCGGTGTACATTTCATTCATTAAGCTTAACAAGCCGCGGCTGTGTAGCTTCGGTTGTTTGCTAACGCTAGCCGCCGCTTAGCCCATTCAATCCCCCCGCACTTCACTTCACGACGCTGCCAAACAGTTGCTAATCTATTGTGCGCAGCCTCCCCCCCCTCTTTCCCCACCCGAGCCTCCTCTTCCACCCTCTTCCATTCGCGAAACTTCCCCGAGTTAACGCATCAGAGCTCATTCATTGTTGTGTTACAGAGTACAATAACCCCCCCTCCTCTTTTTTAATAATGACAGCCCGGTTGTTGGTGAATGGAGCCAGCACCGTGGCCGCTATCTCGGCTCCAAACATGGCTCTCCCCTATTATTATGACTGATAGCTGATCGATTCCACCCCTATCCCCCCCTTTCTTTTCAAGTGTTTCGGTTTATCTTTTGATGAATACAACTCGTGCGGACACCCCCACCCCCTTGCATGTTTTCTATTTACACACAATTTCTGCAGACGGATCTCTCTTGCCATGCAAGTGAGCTGTCACGGAGACGAGGCCCGCTGTGGTCTCCCATCGATGCCAGGCGGCCCCCCCTTCTTGTCAGCGATGGAAGTGAGCTTCTGCTGGCGATGAGGCGTCCTCCTTTTTTTTTCTCCTCCTCCTCCTCCTCCCTCTTCCTCTTCTCTTCTCCTCGATGACGTAATCCTCCACCATCCGTGCCACATCTTTTGGGTCGCAGTCGGTTTCCTCCAGTGCCTGCCTCTGCTGATATGATGTGCGTGCTGCTTTGCACTGTTTTTTTTTTTGTTTTTTTTTTGCTCATCCTCTTTCTCCCTTGCCATTTTTTTTTCTCCCCCTCCACCCCCCCAACCATGCTGTGCTCGAAGCTGCAAACTAATGAGAGGCCGATCGTGGGTTGGTTCACTGCAGCCCACGAACGGGGGCTTTTTGAATGGGGGGAATTTCAGGTTGTTGTGAATGAAATAGCGTTGCGTCGTGAGAATATCTCTTGGGGTCGCGTTTAGATCGGCAAAATGCAGCCTTTCTCTGAATATATGCAAGT
Organism: Fistularia commersonii; assembly: GCF_037954325.1. Lineage (NCBI taxonomy): Eukaryota > Metazoa > Chordata > Actinopteri > Syngnathiformes > Fistulariidae > Fistularia > Fistularia commersonii. Next base: position 11,835,694 of record NC_141287.1, on the reverse strand, counting down.
CCTTTCCGTTAAGAAGTTGAACTGCTCCACTCGAGAATGCTCCAGCTCAGGTTGCATAGTCCCTGCTGCAACCCCAGGTCCCTGTTCAAGGAACAAGGAGAACTTTCCTCGCCTTGTAACCACTGTACAAGGCTGTGCGATGTTACGTACACGGCCACATTTTGCAGAAATATTTTCCCGCAATTGTGTTGTGCCTCTTGATTCTTGGACATTTAAGGAAGTGTGCAGATAATACAGTCGTGAACATGGGAGCAGCGCCTTCGTGCTGAAATGTTTCATGTGAAAGGTTTTTTTTTTTTTCTTTTGCGCCAACCTACTCATCGTGCTTTGTCTGCTGAGAATTAGTTGTCAGTAATGTTGAATTTGCACATCCAAGATTAACATTAGTTCAGCCCCGCCAGTAGTGAAGAGGATGAATTCATGTGTCTGACTCATGTTCCAGAGGTCACTAGTGATGACCTCAGGTGTAACTAGAACACCTCAGATCATTTTGTCACCTTGATCTACAGACTTTGGGTGAACTGAGGACTGTGCTTCCTTTTTTTTCTTGTGCCTTTTAACAATCAAACCTTTTCCTCTGAGGATTCGTATTTCATATGTCTGTGTAGTCCACTACAATTGGGACCTCAAGGGGCTTCATTCCCATGGCAACAGTCAACCTACTGTGCCCTCTTTCACCCGGGGGTCCAGTTCAACTCATTAGATATTGCATTCCTTTTTTCTGTATCGCGGCACAGGTTTTCCCCTTCTGTTTTTTAATCATAGTTTTTCAAGCCAGGCTGCACTCAACGCTTAACAGCAACTTGTGTCGCAGACAAAAAGCAAAGCTCGTGACCTCAACTTACCCGGCCATTGTGGTAAAGGGGTTTGTTGACTTGTACAGGAGGGGAAGCTACAGGAGCACAAACACCCTCCTGCTGTTAATTGGCTGAAATAGTGCTGAGACTCAGTGTGAGTCACTTTTGTGTATGAACATAGACAGTGTGGATATATGAACGCGGGCTGGGTAGTCAACCTGTGCTTAATATCTCACGGGTGTTATTTTTTCAACTTGTGCCAGGTTGACAGTTTATGGACACGGGTAATAGTCAAAATTTGTTTTTAAAGCAGTAAAGAAACACATCAGCAGTAACTATCTGCATAAACTAGCTTAAAACCAGAAACTATGTGAGAGTCAGGACTAAAACCTTGAGAGAAAATGGTGAATGATGTGCAGCCATTGAATTAAGATCAGAGTCAGCGGATTTTTCCCCGCTTTGTTTCTGTCTGTTGAATCTCCAAGCCATCCCCGATATAACGTCTATATTCATGTTTACTAATGGGCTATTAGAAATCAAACCATATTTTGCGCTGCACGTGCACCAATGTCCAACTCCCCATGAGTACTGAGAAGGCATGTATGGGGCTCAGATGGGTCGCTTCATGTTTAAAGGAAAAGAAACAGTCCTATTTTAGACTGGTGTTGAGACCCCGTGCTCCCCAAGTGCCCTCCTCTCAGTGGGCTTACATAATCCCGAGATGAAATGTAAGTGCCCTCCCGACTGTCCATAAACCCGCGGAACTTCTGTGGTTTTAAGGGGAGATGAACCCAGCTGGTGAAGTTTAAATTGCCTCTGGTAATGGCCCCGCTTGAACCTGCCGTCCCCGTGGCAGCGTGCAACGCAGGTATGACGAAGAAGAGTAATGAGGAGAGGAAGGGGGAGGTGGGTTGTACGGGGGTTGAAGAGTTAGCGAGAAGAGGGGTCACAGGTGTGGCGGAAGCAAGAGGGGGAAATTGCACCTGCCTCCATGGGGCAGCGGCGTTGCTGGAGGAAGTTAAGGCCCTCTCATCTAATCCCAAGGTGAGGTATGATGCAGGAGGAAAGTAAAGAGGAACTTCATCTCCAATTTTTTCAGCAGTAGAATCTTGTTTTCTGCCACTTTTTCTGGGACATTACCATTCACGGTCTATATTTTGACGCAAATCTGGTGATTTTCCCCCCAAAAAAAACCATCATCCTGATTATGTAAATCTCATGGTCAATATGGCTTTGTCTGATATGTTGTTGTAATAAAATATTGATTCAAGGTCTTATTTATCTCTAAATACTACACTGCATTGTGGTTATTTTCCACCTGTGTTGATATTCTGACCCAAAGGTTTCGGGACTGTGATCGGACTGTTAATAAAAGGAAACATCTTCGCTCATGTATTTGGAGTTATGGTTGTATTGTGTGTGTGTGTGTCTGTCTGGTGGGGGTCTCCCTCCCTCATTTAGTCATGCATGTTGTAACACAATTAAGACGGCAGCCCCAGACTCTCGGATGTTGTTTGATTAGTATTAGAAAGAATTTTCCAGCCAATACTTTTTAGCTCGGAGCAGCAACACATTTGTCACAATGCTTGTTTCACTGCAGAAGCAACAGGTTTGATGGAATGTAGGAGAGCGGGTGCAAAAGTCTGAGGGATTCCTGGTTTATCGTACCAGTGGAGTTTTCTGCATGGCTTCTATCTGTTCTGATAGGTTTGGTGATTCTTACCCTGACAAAACGCTTCGGAAGACAAAGAATGTGGAAGGTTTGCAGGCGTGAGGGTCTGTTTCATACAGGAAGTTGTTTCTAAGTAGGTCTTTTGCAGGCGGAAGCCCGTGGGTGAAACAATATCTTGCTCTGCATGTAAGGGAACATAATGGTGCAGTCCTGCCATCAAACCTAATCATCCAGTTGGATGTTGTCTTTTTGGGCCAAAGGGCTTATTATTCAGAGTTGTTTTCCTGCTTCCTGACGCACGTGTACTTTTTCATTCTCTCACGCTCACTTCCTCCTCATGTCTCATGGCCACATATTATAGATTGATATAGTTCCTCTCTGCAAAATGTATTCAAAAGCCACAATAGTCAACTTCTCCTTTTGCAGAATGGAGTGATTACTGTGTTTCCAAGCTTTGAGTGACATTTGAATGACACAAGAGAAAGAGTTTCATCTCTTGAGACTTGTTGGATAGTCTGTCTCAACTAGCTGCCCTTTATGTCACTTTCCTGCCAGAAAGGCTGTTATTTTATTGTCAGAAATATGCCAGGCAAAGAATATCTTCTGGAATTAGCAGATGCCCCAAACCGATCAGATAACGTGGATGTGAACCATTAATTGTTTAAAAAAAAAAAAAAAAAAGCACACTCAGGGAGTGACACAGCAGGAGATAAAACACCTCGAACAGGATAAAATGGTTTGTTCCAAAAATGGATTCCCTCCAGGAATATGTCATCCACGTTATGTGTGTGCCCTGATTTGGAGGCCGACACTTGGGAAAAAGAGATGTAAAAGAACAGGTGATGAAAAATGAATCGTGCATTTGTGTTCAGTGTCCTTGAGGCTCTGAGTCATTGCTCTTTGTTACCAGTGTAGTTACATGCTGTCGCTGTTACACACAAACAAGCAAACTCACACACAGGCCTTGTACTTCTCGGCTGTCATTCTCTCATCACAGGCTGCTCCAGATATTCAGTCCGCCGGATATCTGGATTAAGTCACAGTTCACACACAGTGCTCGAGCATCAATTTGCCAATGCAGATCCCCCACCCCCCATCTGATCTGGGGATTTCAACAATGATCTCCAGAAAAAAAATGAGTGAGTGAGTTGAACGTTTGTGTGACCTGGACAGAGCTAAGTCTGGAACAGCGTGGTTCCCAGCGCTGACAGATTTGTATGGAATTAACGGTGTGTGTGCTGGAAGAAGCCTGCTGTGGGATGGATATGCTCCCAGACTTCAGGGATGTTACTGTCCTGTGTGTGTGTGTGTGTGTGTGTTACATGGGCAGGCTGGGATTTGTCCTCTCACCCGTAGTTTGTGATTAACTCTCAATATCCCGTTGTTTAGTCAGTGTAAGTCCACCGTAACCTGATATGTAAATGAGTTACCTGAGTAGAATCTCTTTTCTAATTGAATGCCGTTTAACTTTTTTTTTTTTCTTCTTAGGTCCCTCTCTATTTGAACTTGACCAGGCTCCCTGTGAGTGACAGAGGCTGCTGGTTACAGCGCCGTCAAAGGCGGGCCTGTTAATGTTTAACCAAGAGGGCCAGCCTCCTGCCCGTCCCATTATAAGCCTCTGGAAAGGCCTGTCTTGAGCTGGTAGGCCCGGCGCGCAGAGTTATTGATAGACCGAGTTTGGCAGTTTTATTTTACAGTGGCTGCATACCAGCCCGTTTGGTTCCTTGTGTGTGCGTTGCCTCAGTTTCATGTGACTTGTGCAGTCTAAATCTTCATGTGCAATTTCTCCTGTCGCTTGTCAGGCCAGCCGGCCCATCATTGTCCTCAGGTAGAAGTTCTTTCAGACTTTCTCAAAAGTACCCCTTCGGAGAATGTAGCCTAATGGTCACACCTGCATCTGAGTGCCTTGCCAGTTATTTCTAACAGTTGATCTGATATGCTCTCCCCATTTAGGGAGAGGCAGTGTTCACCCTGAACTGGTGGGCAGTTGATCACAGGGGCACATATAGAGACAAACAAGCATTCACCCTCTCAATCACACAACTTGGTACCTTCTGTAACCCCTAACCAGACCCGTGAAAGTGCCATTATAGTTGTGATCATTTTAAGCATTGAATTCTAAGCTGTGGATCAATCAGTTTGATATCAAATGTCATTCAGTTGTTTGTTTTTTTTTTTAAACATTTTTTTTTTGTTACATGGTGCATGTCCTGTGCAAAGGTGATCTGTCCAGAAAAGGTAATACCTCCACAGCTTTCCAGAGTTACTCAAAACCGAATATATTTTATGAGTATCAGCACTGACATCTTCATCTGTCCAATATCCGCATCTGCCCCCCAAAAAACCCTGAGCCAGTTGGATTCCTCAATTCTCCTGTTCTTTGTTCCCCACAACAAACCTGCAGCGCCCGATACAGACACTGATGGCTAGAGCCTTTTCTTTCTTGGAGGACGTGCGCTCTCTTAATCGGTTTCAAACAAAGCGCTTGGGTCCCACTAATCGTGGCTCACAGCTACATTTTTAGATGAATTATGGTCAAATTAGGCCAATCTCTTCCTGCTTCCTCTCCTCCACTCTTTGTATTTCCAGTGTTGTTTCTTTGTGTTTCCAGTGTTGGCGTATCCGTATTTTACATGACCAATTAGATTTACTGCACGTTATGAGCTTGTGGGCAGTGACAGGGGTTCGATTAGTTGAAGTTGTCTGTTTTTTAACGAAGATATACCCGCACACCCACCGACGCTCAGACGGCAGCTTCACCGCTGTCACTCCATTAAATAGCAATCATCATTTGTCATCGCCGCCATTATTATTCCTCAGATGAGGCCAACTGCACCTACCAGGAAGCCGGGCGGTGATCTGTTTTATTCAGTTTCCCATTATAGATGCAACCCTTGGCTAAATCAACTCTGAATTCCATTTTTCTGACTCAAGGTACACAATTGGAGTTTCATAACGCACACGGGCCAGCAGGAATGAGATTCAGGGTCAAAATCAAGGTTAGCAGCGTTAATGATGTGTCTTCATTTAAGTTATTCTACTAAGAACAAACACACACTGTTACAGGCAGAGCTATACACTCACCAGGCATGAGAGTGAATAGGCAAACAGCAAATCCAGACTACTTGTGTACTCTCTTATCTCCAAGTTTGATGCAAGTAAACAGTAAACTGTTGTGTGGGCTTACAGTGCGGCTACATTTTGCCAGCCACTTCCAGCACTGTATTCTTTTGTGCTTGACAAAAGTGAGTGGGGAAACACAGCTACCCTGTTTGTCCGACCCCCAACAGGCCACAGTGATTTAGAAAACCCCGACTCAGGAAAGGGAGCTGTCGAATGCTCGTGTATAACTTTTCCAGGATAAATTTCTGCATTGAAAAGGCCAGACCGTTGAAACCCAGCGATTTAAAACAGGATGGTGTCAACCTACTAATAATTCTTCATACATCAATACCAATGCAGGGTGGGTAACATTTGACTGTTAGCAAAGTACTGAATTGAAAATATTGCCTTTTTTAGCTGAGCAAACGGGAAAACACTTGTGCTTGGGTCTTCATAGATAAACGCAGAGTACTCAGGCAAGCTGTGTTATAAAAAATATATATATTTATAAGTGTATGAAAGGAAAGATCTGGAAGAGTCAAGTGGAAATGGTGCAATGCGTGTGATCTATAACCTTGTGTATGATTGACAAGTGCTATATTTGAAATCATTGGTGGCGATGTCAGATAATTGTCATTCCTTCGGCTCCAGGGAGGGTCTGACTTGTTCTGGTCACAGGTCACACTTCACACCAACTACTGCGAAATGTCTGCCTTCAGATTGAGCACCCCTGTTCACAAGGAGCCCTGGAAATCTTGTCCCCAATTCCGTAAACCCGTACAAGTTTTCTTTACATTTTCAAATTTTCAGATCGAGGCCCCTCTCGAAGATCCCCATGGACTTTCTGTTAACCATGGAATTGTATCCTGGGCTTGGACCAACACTGCCCACTTATTGTTTGACCGTGGGATAAACACAAAGTCCCGCTGGTTATTGTTTTCGTCATGTGTTAAAACTACATGATGCCGTGTAGGAAAAGCAAATGTGTGCTGTTAAAGTGGAGAACTGTTACATTCATTTTCTTTATATTTCATAATATCAGGGGGATTAATCCCGAAACCCCCTATTGGATTAGGGTCACTGATATAAGGTGACAGGACAGTTTATGAGAATCGAACCGCGAGGAAAACAATGGATTCCAGTTGTCGGAGATATTGAAAGTGCAGGGAGACGACCTTTTAATGATTGCACAGTGGCGTTGCATAATGGACTGCAGCTCCCCGGGATTGCACAGAATCAGCAGGAGCCCAGGAAAATGATGCCGGTTTGTTAAGTTTCTGTAAGAGTTATCATTATTGGACTCTGGTGGCGCTGACTGGTGGGCTGCCGAATGTTCTCGGACGTAATGATTATTGCAGTCAAAGTTCAGGGAATCACTAGTTTCCAGCCTCTGCCTCTGAGGTTTCCAGAGAGGTCTTGGGTTGAATTCAGCAGGGTCTCACAGACCTGTTTTAAATCCGAAAGTGTAGTTCCATATGACAACTATTGCACACGTGTTGGGAATTAGTGCATCAATCATGGTCAAGGGTCTAAAATAAGAGACAGCTTCAAACTATGTCTCCGGTCATGCCGGGGGTAAAATAAATGAGATCAGTCCTTCCTCTCCAAAACAGTTCCAGGAAAATATGTCATTATATTATTATAATGTAACCACTGGATATGATTAGACCTAAACATTTTTCATCTGAAAAGAGGAGACGCCTCCACACAGCTGAACCCCCCACCTTCTCTCTTTCTCACACACACACACACACACACACACACACACACACACACACACACACACACGTACACACCCCTCAGGTATGCAAGTACAGCTGGCACCTCGCTCCTCACCCAAGTTATGCTCTAGTACTAGTTTTGTCTTGTCCTTGCTGCCACCATTATTACATTAACACACACACACACGCACGCCCTTTTCTAAAGGTGCACTGCCATGTGGCGATTCTAACTCACTGCTTGTGCAACCTGAGCCACGTTTGCGTGTGTGTGTGTGATCACACAAAGGCAGATCCTCAGGTCTGCCTTTGAAAACAGCTGTTTAACCAGCTCTGAATACCAAAGGAGGTCAAAGGCTGCAGTTGCTGAAGGAGAGTGGGTCAGTAATGGGCTGCACTCCGTTCTACTAGGTTTCATTGGAGGTGTTTTAAAGGAAGAAGCCACAGTGTGAATGTATATACAAAGACATGAGAAAATAAAAATGAAATAGGACTGCACTGTGACCAAATAGGAGTAAAAATGTTTTATTATGATGACAAATATTTCAAAAGTGGTGTGACAAGTGTTTTTTTTTTTTTTTTTTGGTGATAATGGACATTTTTACAGAAGTCTCTTCTGGGGCTGTGATATAATTGAGAGCTCCACAATGCACACAATACATTCAATAATTGTTTTTAATTTTTAATTTTTTGTTCATTTAGTTTTTTCAGGACCATGCTATTTATTAACTCTGGCCAGTTCACTCTGAAATATGAGGAAAAATTCTGGTCAACTCTGGTCTAGAATTGCGAACGCTGGTCATGATGTTCAAAGTGTCTCGTTGTGCTTCAGACTCTGGTTTTGAGAAGAATAATTTCAGATCTCAAGGAGCAGAGCGTCTGATATTTTAGTGGGATTAGTGCCTGCTGGCTTTTTACCCTGCGTGCATTCTGCGTGCCATGACCCACATCCAGGAGCTTGCGACGTCGCTGTGCCGGAAAAGGTCAGACCCGAGCAGCCTGCAGATGGGGGAGACAGACGATCAACATGTCCTGTGAGAGCAAATCCTACCTCAGCCCACTGGCGCAAACAAAACAACGTTTGCTGGCTATTTTCAATCTATTTCTCTCTTTTTTCTTTTTTGTAATGTGGATAAAATCCATGCAGGGTTTAAAACAGCAATGAATGTTATACATATCGTGCATGTCCGCTGGAAGCTGCTCGAACCGTTCTGTTTCTGTCTTGAAGCTGATAGTTATTTCTTTTGCATTCTGGTGCCAATAAGTCTTCAACGACACCAATTACATTAACAGGAATTTTCAAGAAATCATATATTTTGGTCAAGCAAAGAGATTATCAGGTTTTTCCCCGAAAAGCCATGTCTTGATGATAATTTCATTCAAAAAGAAAAGAAAGTGAGACAGGAGATAAGCACATGAAAATGTGCTAATGAAACATGACAAGGTAGTTAAACACTGATAGTCAACAGGTTGTTTTAAGATTAATTTGAAAGATATCTTAAAAAGGAAAAGGGCATTTGGAGTCCTGGAACCTGTTTCCAGCCACATAGGAACCAGCTCTCCTTATCGGGTGACGGCCACGATGAGCCGAAGCTGCAACGGAAGAATTATGTTTCTGTCCCATATTTTATGAAAAGAACAGCGTTGACTCTTCGCTTACCCACAACCCCTTTTTCCCCATATTTATTTAATTTTTTTTCAATGCGACACCTGACAGAAATATTTCTGGAACAGCAACAGTTTAGATGGCAAAGCCCGGGTTTATCCGTGGCTTGTTTGGCTTGGAGAGTGTCTGAGGAAGTGCGGCGCGATGTCGCATCCAACTCAAACAAAGACACAAAAAGCAGGCTGAAAAACACAGGACATTTGCGCTGCTGTTTTCATTTCACGTTCTTTCCTGTCAGGCTTTTTTTTTGGGCCGTGTAACCTTGGACCGGCTTTGAGCGCACGTTAACATGACCAGCCTCTCTGACATGCTCAGCATAGGTGAAGGAAGGCCGATTTATCACAAACCGTTGCTGCTGAGTCAGGCTTCTCCAATGGACCAGTTAGAGGAGAGAGATGTCTTGACTACAAGGCCGTCAAAACAAACCGCGTTCAGGAGATATAATTTGGGATTAAAATGGTGTCACCTTTAACCTGTAGCTTGGATTACTTTGACCAGGGGTCTAAAAAGGCAACTCTAAAGACTCGGCAACCAAATACCGGCTTGTACCGAACTGTTACCTGAACTTTTGTTTTCTGCAGCCTGTATGATGCAAAGTTGCACCTCCAATAAATGAGATGGAAATAAAACATGACGTCCAAACAAGCTAGATCAATAAGTTGGGTGTTGTTCATGATAAAGTTTATTGGTTTTCAAATGTGGATGTGGCCTTATCAGTGCCGCTCAATAACAACTGAGACGGCAATAGTGTGTCGGTGTGGTGCTACTTCTAGATATTAGTGCCGCCTGTGCTGGTAAATTGGTGTGAGCAGCAAGAACATGATTGAATTGGCAATCCGTTTCTCCTAATAGAAATCGATACTGAAAGCTGGCCCCTGAATATTGTGGTAGTATTTTCATATTGTCCGTCTTGCAGATATTTATAGTAGGAAAGACGTGAATTAATTCCAATTTTCAAATGCATTGGTCAGCTCTTGGCTGCGATTCTCAATATGTAATGAAAATGCTGCCAGTGCGACCCTGAGCCGGCGAGTTGTATGTGTGTGTGTGTGTGTGTGTGTGTGTGTGTGTTTGTAGAAGCTTATCTACATTATCAGTGCGTGCGAAGAGAAAGTGACCAAAATGGACAGCCGTATCCTGACAGAACGCGTGTGTCCGACAGTACGGAGAGAATAAGGCGAAGGGGCGGCCCCGACTGCTGTTTTCTGGGGCAGTCTTTCAGGCAGCGAGGCAGCGGGGACGGATAATAACAGAAGCTGTTACATTCTTGTGGTTTCTCTGATTTCAGCGGGAGGCAGGGGGCCGGCCGGCTCGGGCTGACTCACAGCCGCCCTGCCAGCTCCTGTCTCGCCCTCGGTGCCAGGGATCGCTGCTAGCGAGGAGGAAGGGAAGGATACTCTTATCCAAGACGTGTTCCCGTCACAGGAGTGTGTGCACACTTTTAGCATCGCGTGCTTAAACAGAGATGATTAATACTGGCCAACTGGTTAATAATTCTGCTTTCCAGTTTTGTAGGTCAGCCTTGCTCCTGAGGCTGGTTGCAGGACATTTTCAGATGCTCCACTTCAAAACAGCCCCCTTTCGGATTTTGTTTTTTCATGAAATCGCGGTGTACTAGCTTTAGCTTCTACTGTAGTACTTGTGAAGATCTGAAAGCGTATGATCAGAGGATGTCGGACCTGGCTATATAATGATGAATATTGCATCGATGTGGTATCTGTGCATATTCATATCTATTTAACAAGGCTTTTGAGTGTTGTGAAACTCTTGATTCGTTCGTAGAGCCTGGCACTCCGAAAAAGATCCGAGCGCAGCCCCGTGCATGAGACCCCAGACAAGAACAGACAGCGATAGGAATGACTGATGAGCTTGATAAGGCACGTGAAGTAGTGAAAACGCATCTGATACACTACGTGAAACCATGTCATGTCATCGAACAGGAAGGTTTGTGTTGATCAGGTGGAAGTTGTTTCTCCTGGAAACATTTGGTGACATTTCACTTTATATCCCAGTGACAAGTGTCCTAGAAATCACTTAATATTTGTTACATGACTAACCCACGATTGGATCAGTTTGTTCCATTATTTGGCTAAGTAGGTCTTTATTTTTTTTGGTTGATTTTCTTCTTTTTTTTTTCTCCCTAAATAACAAGGCCATTAATTCGTAGTTGAATCGGTTTTAAGCCCTCATTTCGATGTGTGGTTTCCCTAATCTTCTTTAGCAAAATCAGATTAATGTCGAACAGATCTAAATCAAGCAGTGGTTAATCCGTTTGTAAAACCAGTTTTGAGATGGTTTTATGAATCAGGCAAGTGCTGGAAACACCTTAAAACACAGGCACCGATGCATTAAACTGGGAGGTCTGGAAGAACTTAGGAGTGAGTAGTAGTGAGCTCATTTTGCAGAGTATATTTAGAAAATAAAGAGTCAAGCCAGCACAAAAAATGCAGTTTATAATCCCTGTATTTTTCATCAAAGTGCATCAGGAATATCTGCCAGCAGTACCATAATTAAAAAAAGTACTCATGCACAAAGCCCCAATTAGTGCTTCCCTTAATTACTTTATTGTTGTTTGAGGAGCATTAAATGTTTTCATGGCGAAGCCACCACCATACCACCGAGCGATGTGTTACAATCCTGCAGTCCCCAATTAGATCTTTAACTGATCCGATTCCGCTGGTTACTTTCCTTCAAGCCAAAGCCAGAACGCAGAGCAGATCCTTTAATACACTGCTGAAACCCACACACAGTGACAGGTAATGACATCTTTGACGGAGCCGAGCTGCTGTTTGCTTGACAATATTTTTAATTATTATGGCCACTAATCACCTTTTTCACATGCTGTATTTTATACTGCTGCACAACCTGGGAGCCATATCTTCTTATTAGCAGGAATCTGCATTAAAAAGCAATCTAACCTACGGCATCACAAGTCCTGGTGTCAATATTTTTGCGCGCTGACTTCACAACAATCGATATCGAATGACTCCTGTGTCCATCAGCTCCTAGGAATCCATGCATTATTAACCTATCAGATGTTTTTACCCTCGGTGCATTGATGCGTTCAGTTTTTACATCGAGACATCTGGGGAAACGCGACGAAATCAGCCAATCGGCGTTCAATGTGAAAACCATTTCCCGACAGGATTTAAGGGTCAATGTTGGAACGCTCGATTTGTGCGAAAAACACAATGGGTTGCTCCGATCACATGGAAGCAAATCAGGAACGTCTGTCTCTCCATTGTTTTGGCATGTGTTCACGCCGTCATAGGGATATTAATATTAACCTTTCAAATGATTCTAATTGGCACACATAGCAACAGAATCTTTCATCAGTCATCTGACCACTGCGTTACAGTTGGGTAAGCCATGCCAGCGTTGTGAAGAAAAAAAAAAAACAAACCTGTATCACTGAGTCAGGACTTTGCCCCGGGCTGAATAATGCTTGCAGAACCAAAACTCAAAAACGTCCTGATGCTGGGAGATTTGTATCAGCAAATGTGAATTTAACATGCTAAGCCATTTGCACACCTTGGAATTTTTGTTCGAAAAACTCAGTGGCCATGACCGAGGGCGGGTTACTCCCAGCATAAACACCTGTCCTCCTGCATCCCGGGGCAGCCTGAAAGTGCCAAAATGCTTTGCCGGTATTTTGCACAGGCAGGTAGCCTTATTTTCCTTGGCGCTGAAGTATCCAGGTGACTATGAGGTGACAATCAGGAGTGCCCACACTTTCCTGTTATGCTCCTGTTTACCAGCTGCAGTGTGTTCTGCCCACATCCATTCTTCATCCTCACCTCTTCTGTACTGGCAGCAGTGGAGAGACATCCCCTCATGCCTCACCCACACACCTGCATTCTGTTCCACAATATATTCAAACAGGCTGTTCAATCATAAGTTGCACTTTTCTGATGCCTCTCCCTGTTGACTCTCCACCGTTGCCGCTGTCGCTACGGATGTTTGGTGTCAGCCGGGAAACGCACCGTTGATGCTCTGAAGGTTTCACGGCTCTTCGGCCCTGCCGTCGCTGGGAGATCTATCACCATTGGCTTGGTTTGAATACACATCCCTGCAGGGCTGTTAACACAGTGCTGTCTGGCAGCAGAATGTGTAATAAAAGTCATGGCAAAGACCAAACACGAGTCTCACAACCCAGACTAAGGGTTTCTCTGCGCTTTTCCCAGCACCGGTACCTCAATACTAATCAGAATTCAAATACTAAATACTAACTGAATAACAGTTCAAGGGCAAACAACAAAGGGGGTTTAAATGCAAAGTAGAACGCCCAAACCGGGACGCATGGGTGAGGAAGGAGCTGCAGCTGGGGTTGGAAAAAGCCAATCAGATGCAGGTTTTGGATGAACGTGAGTCGAGGTTTCGGATGAACGTGAGTCGATCCTGGATCACAGTCCTGATCTACCAACCTTTATTTTAACAAAATTCTTACACAGTGTTTTGAATCTCCTCTTGGTTGAGAGAGATGCCAGATATGGCCTTGTTCACATTTGACAATTTTGCTTAAATTTGCGTTAACTTTGATAGAAAGACAGCTATTATTTGCCATCAATCTGTGTTTGAATGTTATTGCTAGAGACACCACTTCATGTTGCGAGCAGTCTCACCCTCCAGCTGCTTGTCACACACACACACACACACACACACCAAATGAATATTTGACTGTTCAAGGTCACAAGCCGGCAACCATTCAGCCATTAGTGTAGAAGTTGTTTTTGTGTTTTTCGACAAAAACGTGATCATCACAAAAAACAGAGGGAGGCCGAGGTGCCGAACAGCCAGTGTAAATCTCACAAGAGCTTGAAGTTGTTTTAAATTATGCATCAAACAGAATCCCCTCCATCAGCAAAATAGGCTACAAGCCCACAATTAATGCCATCCATGGGTACGCACACACACACACACACACACACACTAACACACGCGCACACACACACACACACACAGGCCATCAGATAGAGCTGTATTAATCATGTTGAAGGTAAAAGTGTTCCTCCCAGAAGTAAACATTCTGGTTGGAGTTGTGGCAATATTTTCAGATTTTTCTAGTAACAGATATATTTTTAAACCTTTCACTGAAATTTAACATGAATCCAGAGGGCAGCGGCGAATGCGCTGGGTTTTGGCTTCGAGAAGGTGTTTTTGTTGAGCAATCCTATGACTGGAGCGAAATGTAAACATTCGCCAGTTTTTTTTCCACCTCAAACATCAAGTTCATAACAGATGCAAATGGAGCGCGGCAAAGACGGCAAAACATTGGCTGTAAAAAAGCGTAGCGTTCGGGTTTAGTCGATCGGTCTTTGGTGCTCAACTCTGATTGTGTCTGTCAAGCTCTCGGACGGTTACATTACAACCTCCATAAACTTTTGCTATTTGGACCGTCGCTCAGACAGCTGGATAATGCTTGGCAGGAGGCCGAGCGGAAGACCAGGAAGGAGATTTATGGATGGACGGGAGGAGGACATGACGTTAGTAGTTGTCAGGGATATATTGAGGTGGATGTAAAAAGTGTCGATTGGCAGCAAGGACGCAACAAAAAACCGGACCGTTTTGGAACCACCTGTGGAATTAGACCGTAATCAAATTATGTTCCATCGACTCGAACAGGAAAGGAAGTTGTGGTTGCGTCCGGTTGTTCAGGGTGTTTTTTGCGATTGATGATGGCTTTAAAAAAAAGAGGTAAAAAGGGGGGTTGGGTCCAGCTTGGCTCTCTCTTTCTCAAAACAAGACCTTCACTATACTTGTGATGTGATAAAGTTGTGAGCTGTTTACCTAGCGATGAGGGCTGGTATTACTTTGACAATGGGACAAACGCGTTTGGGTAAACCCTCGGCTGCAGGAGCCCCTCTGTTACACCGAAGATTAAGATGACGATTCCTTTCCTAACATTGTTTGGTCTTCTACTTCTGTTTTCTGTTCTATCAGTGGGGCGGGGGGGGGACTTCTGAGAAAAGGAGCTTTATAAAAAAACAAAACAAAAATGAAACCGTAGGCGGTTGGCCTACATGGAGGAGAAATCCGATGACGAGCCCTGATTGATGGGAAGTTTTAGCGTAGTGGCCTTCAGAGCCACAGGTCCTGAGGACAAAGAGGATTTAAGGTTTAAAGTAAACCAGTCATCATGATTAAGAGAGTCATATTCAACTTTCAGATCAAGATTTTCCCTTATGGGGATCAATGAACTATTATCTTTAGATGACACACCCACTGACACACACTTAAATAGCAATATGAATGAGAAAGCTTTGAAAAAGTATTTAATGGAGAAGTAATGCCAACTATAGTCATCATTATATTTACAGTTTATAAAGTGCTATTGCACACAGAATTCTTTTTTTTTTTGGCGGGGGGCATGACCTTTCATTCATTCATTATCTATACAGCTTATCCTGCTCTCAGGGTCGCGGGGCCTCCGGAGCCTATCCCAGCTGTCATCAAGTGATACGCAGGGCTCACCCTGGACCATTCACTCTGTCATTCACATGTCTTCCAGAGATGCAAAACCAATCGCTTGTCTGGACAATTTAGGGATCTCCGGTTAATCTTTTTTGGCCTGTGGGAGGAAACCACAGAACCTGGAGGAACCCCAGGCTGACACGGGAGACTCCTCAAAGGCCCCCCTGTCGGATTCAAACCAGGAACCTTGTTGCTGCAAGGCGGAAGCGCTAACCACTGTGCTGCTCTGTTTCACATCAACTCGGTTTGGATAAAAGTCCAATTCAGCTTTATTGTAAATACTGCCATGTGTTTCACACATACTAAGAATTGAAATTGCGTGGCTCTAAAAACCATGGTGCAGTAGTAAAGAGTTTATCAAAGTTAACATGGCTAAGATGGAGGCAACAAAGTTAAGTCAAAGTCCTAAAAAGTAAAGGTACGAGTGTTTAAAGTGACAGCAGTGTGAAAAAAGAAAAGCGTTTCCTTAATGAAATATTAATAAACATTGGAGTTTTCCCAAGATATGCTGCTTCATAAGGGAAAAAGGCTGCTTTTTTAGAAATTTAAAAAGAAAATACACAATTTTACATGAGCAAACGGTCAAATGTTGAATGTGACCAGCCATGAATCCAACACCGGGGACTTTGACCGTCAACATCTCGGCCGACTTCACCCGCAAATTCCTCATTTGGGGGAAGTCCATGTTATATTCTGATCAAAGTATTGTTTTTTTCTCTTGCTGCTCTTTCAAACAGTCCCTACTGTTGGGCCCCCACAGAGGGAGGAACCTTCAGAATATCCTTCAGAGATTTGCTACGAATGGATGTCTCACCCATTGGGTGGCCATGCATTGCTTTATTTTATGCTGATACAACCTAAACTAGCAGCCCTGTCGCAGGTTGACCAGCAGGCAGAGGTGTGTGTGTGAGCGCCTGGCCCCGGGCTGGAGGCTTTTAGGTGGACCCGGCCTAGAAACCTGCAACATGCTCAGAATTTGACCCCTGGCGATGCTGAAAGGTGTCAACGTCAGCAGAGGAGAAAAATGAGGGGAATGTGCTGCTTTAATCAAACCTGCATCTGCTGCTCTGCCTTGTTTTGTGTTTCTACTGAACTTCTGTGTGCGTACATGCCCCTCTTACCCTACTTGTTTTTCTTAATGATCCGTGACTGTTCCACCCTGCTTGTATTTCACATTTATCTGACAGTGTTAAGTTTGCAGCGAGAAATAACAAAATCTTACGGCTGAATACATTTTCTTTAATTGTTGTTGTTAATGCATCACACAAAGTATGGATCTTTTTTTAAGCCAGTCACGTCAACACCCTTGACAAGGCCACTCAGTGCGTTGGAACACTTGTTATTTCATATTGTTTTTACCACATATTTTTCCTCAGGATAATGAATTAGGAGAAATTTCAATCTGGCGGTGGAGATGATATTCCAGGTCTGTTTGACAGGTAATGTCGTTGTTAAGATAGCGACAGAAAGATGATGCTCAGTGATCAGTCATCTTGACCTTGTCTCTCTGGGCATGAAATGGAGCTTAAGGTCCAGGTTATTAAAGTGCGATCTGTGGCGGCCTGTTGCGTGGGTGCGTGTGTGTGTGTGTGTGTGTGTGATGGCTCGCTGCTGTATGTGCCTCAAATCAACTGTCACAACTAAATACATCTCGCCATGAAAACAGAGCTCACACCCAACTGCGTCAAACGCGGACCCAAGATGGGCAGCCGGCAGACGAATAGTCAGAATGAAATGTTCGATTAAGGTCAAGACCACTCACCTCAGTGCAACCAAACAAATGATTACGTTTTGATTTTATTTTTTTTAGTTTGCGAAGAATCTACCAATCAGGCATTGCACTATATCGAATGGTGTTTATTCGACGCCGAATAAAACACGCATCGAATAACTTCAGAGCTGATGTCTAAATCCCTTTTTTTTTCTGCAGAAAATATTTTATAATTATCTCATACCCGAGGCAGGGGAAGAGAGGTGGAGGGTGTCATGCAAGCAGAGAGCGCGTTGTGAAAAATCCTGCCCCCGCCTCGCTGATTCGTCTTGATCTCCAGCTACATTTAATTTGTGTTGACGTGAGAAGGAGCCTAATCGACGGCGTTTCACATGAGGGGGAGGGAGATCTTGAGGATGCAACGAGTTGGTGTGTGCGCAAATGGTGGGGGGCGTCTAGAAAGTACTGTCGGTTAAATCTTTGATTCATTGGAAATCTCTGACCATATTTTCATTAATGGCTGTGTGTCTGCGTGTGTGTGTTAGTAAATAGCTGCCCCCTGAGACTCAAGACTATTATTTGCATAATGGACTTGGACATTCAAAAGAACGAGAGGAGGAAGAGAAGCAGGAAACCGAGGAAGGGCGGGGGAGGGGGTCGTTTTCATTCAAAGCTGTTTGTAAGAAAAGTTGTCTTCTCTTTTCCGAGTTACACTGCAACACAAGTAGCAGAGGGAGCTACACACATATACTCCCTGATAATATTTCCTCAGAGGTACATAAGTTTATCATCATTGACTGCATGATGAAAGGGCGGAATTTCTTAAGAAACTTTTAAAACACCTACTTCCTCCCGAGTGAGCAGCAGCAATCCCAGTTGGTTTGGAGAAATGAGGAGGGGGGAGACAGGGTGGAGGGTGTCTTGATATTGATGGAGGGGGTGAAGGCCAGTTTAAGAAACTAAAAGGGAGATTAATGCTGTAGGGTTCCTGGATAGATTATTCAACAGGATCTTAGACAGTGAAAATATGCCTGGGGGATAGAGAATTGTGATGGCGCCCATCTTTGACAATAAGGGAGATGTGCAGAATTGGGGTAACTATAGCGGAATAAAGTTAATACAGTTAAGTTATGGGAAAGAGTAGTGGAAAGTAGACTGAGCAAAAGTCAGCATTTGTGAGCATGGATAGAAAGAGTACTATAGATGCAGTCTTTGGCAGAGAAGTCCGGAGAAGGTCAGAGGGAGCTTTATTGTGCTTTTGTAGACCTAGAAAAAGCACACACCAGGGTGCAGAGGGAGGAACTATGGTACTGAATGAGGAAGTCAGGAGTTGCAGAGACTTATGTTCGACTGGCGCAGGACATGTATGCCCGCTGTGAGATAGTCGTGAGGTGTGACAGAAAAGTTCAAGGTTGAGGTGGAACCACATCAGGGGTCAGCTCTGAGCCCCTTCTTGTTTGCAGTGGTGATGGATAGGCTGACAAATGAGTTTAGACAGGAATCTGCATGGACCATGATGTTTGCAGATGGCACTGAGATCTGTAGTGAGAGCAGGGAACAGGTGGAGAAACATCTAAAGAGGCCGGGGCATGCTCTGGAAAGGAGAGGAATGAAGGTCAGCCACAGCAAGACAGAATATATGTGTGTGTGGGATGGATCAAGTATGAGTCCATCAGAGGGACACCACATGTCAGATGTTTTGGAGATAAAGTCAGAAAAGCCAGACTGAGATGGTTGAGTCATGAACAGAGGAGGGATGATGGATGTACTGGTTGAAGGATGCTGAGGTTGGAACTGCCAGGCAGGAGGTCCAGCTCACATGATTGACAACTCAGTATATTATTCCCTTGCATTATAAATAGTGTGTGTGGGTGGGGGGGCGGGATGATCACTTAGTAAATGTTCTTTTAAAGTTTGTGCCAGAGATCAGGAATCTGAACGGTCACCTGACTGACACTATACCTGTAGTTTCACAACTTGGCCACTAGGAATATTTGCAACCGACATCCGACTTTCTCGATGCGCCCACGGTTCTGCAGAATGGTGGATTTAAACTGGAACTGCGACGAGGAGGCAGTAATCCGACCAAATCTGTGTGGAGTCTTGGAAAACAAAACAATAACATTAATTTATTTTTATAGAGCCGGAAACCTCAAACCGCCTCTGAGGGTGTTTGAATCAGTGAAAGGAACAAAAGCTCCGTACTTACATCCTCCTCCGCCTTCGGTGCGTTCACCGAACCGAACGTTGGTATGGGGCTGAAGCAAAGTTCGCATGTCGCTTTCAGCTGGAACTCATTTTCGTCAGAGAAACTTGTCCCCCTTTCTCCTTCTCCTGCTTCTGCCTTTGGTGACCCGATTAGGAGCAGCACTCTATGGCTTTACCATCAGCCAGGTCAACACATAGCTATCCCTAAAGGAGGTCAGAGGTCGATTGCAGCACACATTACTTGAGCTGCAACTTCCTACACACACACACACACACACACACACTGAGTACTCAAATCTCTCTTTTACACACGTGTATATTGATAACAAACATTCCTGTGACCTGTGAGAACCCCGCCCCCCTCCCCCCGATGGCGCTGCCACCGGGATACTTTTGCGGTTTGAGAATCGGCCAACATTTTCGAAGGTGTGTCTCTAGGTTCAGTCCTGGCCTCAAGTCCTCCTATTTTGTCTCCAGCTCCCTCCCGACACCGTGTGCTTGTGTGGATGTGAGGTTTCAACTTTCCTGCTCTGACAGGTTGTGACATATTTTCCTCTGGGCCTTATTTCAGTCTGGTCTTAGAATTTTCAAATCCAATTTCTGGAATTTAATTTATCTAAAACCTAAAAAAAATGAAGAAGAATTGACCTTCAAATTGGACAGACATTACCTAAAATCAGCCATAAATGATTATTAAAGTTTTTTTTTGTTTTTAGTGACAAGTATTTTCCCCATAAATTACAATTGATTTATTTTATTTAAATGCTTGAAAATGTGAACATTGTCTGGAGAATTAACGTGAAATTTAAAAGTGAAATCGTAAAAACTGCCCAGAAATTTTGCACTTGGGTGCCCTTATTTGTTAGACATGCGAACAGAAGCGACGTCAAACGCCTCACGCTGTTCGGGTCGCGTCTAAAGTGATATTTCTGTCCCCTGCCATGCTTTCTCCTGGAGCAAACTACAAAGGCTCTTTATTCATATAGTTTGTGTTTATTGTGAAAACTCATGAACTGTCTGCAAACACACACACACTCCTCCGTAATTGGCCACCTGTTTGGGCCCTCGTCCTAGTTTCAAGCTGAGGCAACGAAGGGCCGAGAAAGTGATGCAGAATCCCTCTGGGCCCCCGCTCCCCCCACCGAAGTCCTCCCGTTCCGGTTGTTCCACACGAAGCAGCAGCAGCAGAAGCACAGTACCTCGCAAGAAAGTGGGGTATGCGCAGGAACGTGCACGTGGAGTTCACTCCTCGGCCCGCATCTGAACCCGGAAGAGCGGGGCTTCCTTTTTGCTGTGGAAGTTTTCACTTTGAAGGCTTTGATTCTTTTAGAATAGATAGGAGAGACAGGGAGAATGCTAGTTCACTGGGTAATGTTTGGATAAGTTTTACTGTTATGACTGTGCATGTTCGTGCGTGTGTGTGTGTGTGTGTGTGTGTGTGAGTGCGCATGTGCGCTCAGGGAATGTAGATGTAACACTTCTAAAAGTGTATACTTTTTTTGCGTGTGTGGGGTAGAAAGTGTACTTCTGCAAGTGTGTTGCTGTCAATGGAAGGTTACAGGGACTGTTTGTGTTTACAAAAAGCTGAGAGAGCCAGAGGAACCCTCCGTGAGGGAGGCTACACACACACACACACGCACACACACACACATTCCTGCTGGTTTGTAAGCTCTGCTGACTGCAGGAAGCAATAATGGTAGCGTGCTTCCGGAGTTCCGGAGGCTTCTCTCAGGGGAGTATGGCCGTCCTGTCCAGCTCAGCAGAGCCAAGCTGAAAAGACCGCAGCCGAGCACAAAACTCCAAAACACCCAGAACACAATGGAGTAGTAAAATAACAGATGGCACCGCTGAATAAACTGGCAAAGTGGTGCAGAATATTTTCGACCAAACAAAGGGCCGCACGGCGCATGTTACAGTGTCACGGCAAATACATCCCATGATAAGGCACGTCAGTACTCCTGAGCCGTGACTTACTCAGTATTCGACACACTGATGTTTAAGTGCAGATTTATTTATTTTCTATTCATATTTATATCGCTCCATTCTCATCACTGTTTCATGCCAGGGTTTTTATTTTAGTATTTTAAATACGGCCTCCCTCCTCAAAGCGCTGCCACCTGAAGACAAAATTCAGTGACTACAACGGTGGCGCAGTGGTTCCAGGGTCACCGGCTCGGTTTCAGTGACTCAAAGCACTTATTAGCAAAATGGTGGCAGGATGCTAACGTGAGCTTTTGCTGCAGAAGTAACTGAGAGCCAGATTGAAAAAGGACGTGGGGGATGAAGCAGAATCCAAATATTATCAGAACCTAAACACGAGTCTTCAAATAACCCCTGAATTGATTTTACAACGGGAAAACAATCCGCTGTTTTGCTAGGGTTTTTTTTTCTTCTCTAAATTGGGATAATTTGGGGTCGTATATGGCGTGCAGTTGGAGAAATGGATGTGATTAAAATGCTGCACACAGAAGTGATGATCCGTCCCTGCGTGTCTGTGTGTGCGTTCTTCAGACAGCCGGCAGGAAGCATTGAGACAGGAAGCGAGAGTGGAAGTCGAGCTCGCCCATGGGGACAGTCTGTGTGTCAGACCTCATCATTTATAAATCCGTGGCTCGTCCTTAATGCGAGCCAGCGATCAGACCGCGGCCCTGCTCCAATCCACCCACAGCCCCGCGCGCTCCGTTTCCCAAACTGACAGCCCCGTGGATGGCATCAACGTGCATGCATCGCTTATTCGCACGTGTGTGTGTGTGTGTGTGTGTGTGTGTGTGTGTGTGTGTGTGTGTGTGTGTGTGTGTCCAAGGCCGTGACGTATGTTTGTGCGCAGATGGTCGGTTTGCAGTCGGGGTGGATTGATTTGCAGCGGGGTGACCGGCTTCACGACTCCTAGTATGTTACCTACTAGCTGTTAGCCGCTGCATCACTTCTTCCATATGCTGAGGCCCCAGGGTATTTATCATATATATATATCAAAAGAGGAGATTTATGGATGTGGTTAGAGAGGATATTAAGGTAGTTGTGTGAGAGAGGAGGATACAGAGAATAGGGTTAGATGGAGAAGGTTGATTCACTGTGGCGACCCCTGACAAGATGTGTATATATAAATATACGTGTGTGTGTGTGTATATATATATATGTGTGTGTGTGTGTGTGTGTAGGTATGTATGTGTATAGAATTATATGTATATATGTCTGTGTGTGTGTATATATATATATATATATACGTATATATGTATATATGTGTTTTTCTACGTGTATAATGATATATATGTATTCATATATATATGCGTGTGTGTGTGTATTTATGTATAAATTCGTGTGTGTGTCTGTATGTATATGTATATATGTGTTTTTATATGTGTATACATATAATGATATATATGTAATCATATGTGTGTGTGTATGTGTATATACGTATAAATAAGTGTGTGTGTGTGTGTGTGTATATATATACAAACATGTGTATATATAATATATATATGTGTGTGTGTGTGTGTGTGTGTGTATTTATAGTTATATACATATATATGCACATTTGTATCTATATATATGTGGTCATCGTTGGTAAGGCCGACCTTGACGTCACAGCCAAGCATCGTGTGGTATTGAAAACGGATCGATTTGTAAAGACAGAGATATTATCTGATCCCTGCTGTTTTCCGTGCATGCAGTCTATTTTCATTCTCATCGGTGGTTTGTAAGCTGACCCCGAGAAACACCAAGTCAAGGATTGACGCCCTGGTTTGTTGTAACCATGGAAACACCTGATGTTGGTGTGTATATATGTATGTTTATCTATATATGTGTGTGTGTGTGTATATATATATGTGTGTGTGTGTGTGTGTGTGTGTGTGTGTGTGTGTGTGTATATATATATATACATATAAATTCCCATCTGCGGCCTGTGTTCGGGTCCTGCCATCGTTCACGTGTTCCCAATGAGCCGGATCCCCGCGCTGTTTGATCAATGTCACTAACTTCCTCTGGTAATAAGGTTATTGATCTTCCTCCTGTCTGAAGGAGCTCCGATACGCACTGATGGATTTCCCTCATATTTTAAAGCTTGCCATTCCAGAGAGACACGCCCCTTCATTGGAGAAAAATGTGCCATCTGAAATGTTCATATCCTGTGGCAGCCATATTGTACTATTGATTGTTTGCGAGAATCTTTTAATATCTCTTACACGCCCTGAAGGATTTTCATATTTTGCCAGTAAAGAGTGGATCAGCACAACTCGCCCAAGACGCCAATGACCATGTCTGGTCAGCGTGGTTCCTCAAAGTGTCCTGAATGTGTTACTTGATCTGGTTTTGTGACTCCCACAGAGGGCCGGGGCAGAAAAGTGACATCATTTTTGTTGTTCCGGGTTCCCGCTCCCTCAAAAGCTTTAATGTCACACGGGATGAGATTTTGTGGCCTTCAATAAATCCGCTTTTCGCAAGAATTTGATATTAAATATATGAGCAGGTAGGAAATACCAAGGATAGACACTTAAGTGTGATGATACTTTATAAAATGTCCCCTAACTCCGCTAAACATGGGCATTACATGACATTTGCTGCAGCTGAATGTGAAAAGCAGTTTATTTCCTGCGTGACACATACATTTCAAGCAGGGAGAAACACACACACACACACACACACACACACACACACACACACGAGATTCATGCATGTAATACAGGAGGAAGGAGCTGATATGACCTGTCACAATGTCTGCAAATCAGCAAAAAAAGCACATGACAGCCAGTGACTCAGTTGTTCAAACACACACACGCGCACACACACACACACACACACACATCCCTTGCTTCCCCTGCATCCTGCTGCTTTGCCGTTTTTGCATGTGCGTAAGACAGTAAACCACCTGTTTTCAGTGTGACGTGATGTGTGTGTGTGTGTGTGTGTGTGTGTAAATATATATGTATGCAGTGTGTGTGTGTGTGTGTGCTGCATACATATGCGCGTATGTTCATGCATAGTGTGTACACCATCTGCCAGTGGCCATGGGGGTTTTTCGCTGATGTGTAGTCACAACCAACACATACTCAAGCAAGACAACACTCCATATGTGCCACACACACACACACACTGTCGCTGGTAGGCGATGGGGCCGTGACTTGCGTCTGGATATTATGTGTCCTGTCATTATAGACCACCTCAGACTAAAACAAGCAGGAGGTATGCAGGAAGTGCACAAACCTTTCACAGATGCTGTGCGGACAATAAAAACAACACTTCCTGTTCCGCAGGAAGAAGCGCTGGTGCGGGTGCAGGTATGCTCTCACCAACTGGTTGCTGCTCAGTCATTTTAAAATGATTCTCCACTGGATATGATAATTTTTTTAATGTCCCCCCCCCCCCGCAATGACACGGAACCCCCATGTTGCTGCTGATGGCCTGGTTAGCTGCCTTGCTTGGCAGCTCTGCATCCATTTGTGTGTGTGTTTGCGCGTGTGCGCGTGTGAACCCATGAGGACTTTCTAGTGTGAAAGATGTGAAAGCACTGTGTAGGTTGAGACAATTTATGGGACGGCAATATTGGGTTCATTTTTTAATACTCAACGTCTGCTTCTGTTGTCCAACAACAATTTTCTTTTTAACAATTCTTTACAAATACCATACTTAATTTTTGGGCGGCGTAGTGCAGGGTTTAGAGCAATTACCCCTGGAACTGAACATTCCTGGTTTGATTCATGGTTCCTCCGAGCCTGTTGAAGTGTTGTTGAGCAAGACGCTGAACCCCTAAACTGCTCCCTTGGCACTGCACCTAAGCTCATGGTGCATCCATGATGGGTTAAAAGCAGTGGTAAAATTTTGCTGAAGTTGTGTTCTTTGTATAACTGTATGTGAAAGTAAAGGCATATCTTCTTTTTTTCTGGTTTCCTGTTCCATTGATTTTACAATATTTCCAAAGTTCAAGAAGCAGAATGGCCCATTTTTACAAAAAAAAATTTTTTAAGCTAGTCATTGATTAATGGGAATGCACTTATCCTATGATCCTAAAATCATACAGAAACAGCATAGAAATGAGCGTCTCCAAATATAAAGAATATTATTTTTTCCTCGACAAGCAGATGAGGACGCACTGCAATGTTCTTCCAGTTTTAAAGGAAGACTATTTGTTTTGTAATCATGCCGTCCGAGAAAATGCAAACTACAAGAGAGCCCCCCCCCCTCCTGTGCAAACTTGGGTTCTGTCTGCAGCCTCATGAGACAAGGAAGCCAGTCAGACATGGCCTCAGTAATAAGGGGCTTTGGTTTGTTCCAAATAGAGCAGACTCAGATGGAATTATTGTTATTTATTTCCCGGTGACGAGCAGGCAGGGAACCCTCAGCTGCTGTCTGCACGCCCATTGCGGGCGTGAATCCGGCATGGCATTTTAAAAAAACCCAAAACAAAACAGATTGTGTCTAAAAATACTGAGGTCACATACACACATGAACACACATACACAGATACACAACTATACACACACGTCAGGGCTGTTAATACAATCAGCTGATGACTAAAAATGGCTTTCCGAACACTTCTGCAAACGAGCAGCTGAAAAGGCCCGGATATTCACAGTCACTTGTTTTGGTGTTCTTGTGACACGCTTTAAACTTTATCTTAGCCTCCGCTAACGCGCTCCCGTGTACTTTCCACATGCAAACATACCCCTGCAAGAGAGTGCGCTTCTTTCCTCCTCTCTGACATTCTTTTGTCATGAAGCAGAGTCTCGCCTGCACAGGCTTGCCTCGCTGCGTTACGTTGCAGGGGGGGGGGGTCGTACTCTACATTGTTGTGTTTTCTGCTCTTTGGAGATGGACTGAGTGAGCATGTGTCTCTCATCGCCTTGCTGCCGTGCATATTTCTATCTTCTTAATGTACATTTTGCTGGATCCCTGCTCTCACGGTCTTACCGTCTCTCTGCTGTTTTGTTTTTGTTTTTTTTCTTCCGGATGCTGCAGACCCTGGTAGGAGCGTGATGAGCGCGCGCTTCCGCTTGCCCGCTGGCAGATCCTACAATGTCCGGGCGACGGAGCTGGAGCGAGACAGGCAGCACACACAGGTTGTGTGCAACGTACTGCTGCTGGACAACACGGTCCAGGCATTCAAAGTCAGCGTAAGTACACACACACACACACACAAATGCCAAGCTGAAATTCCTCCGGTTGCTTGTTGGGGGAAAAAATGAATGAGGATCTGATTGTCAAATGCTGTTTGAAATTATGTAAACAAACAAAATTGAACGTGAAACAAATACTTGTTTGATGTTAAAATATCCAAGTTCCACTTGACCCCTACCCACTGCCAGCTTCTCCTCGACCAACGTCTCTTTTTCAATGGATGCGTGACATCTGATGTTTAAATTATTTCTCATCGTGTGTACCGGGTGTTTAAAAATAGCCCGTGTGACGCCATTTCAGTTCGGCTCAAATGTCACCTAATCAACTGTCTGGAAAACTGGGGAGCGCCCCTATTTGTAATTGTTTTCTGAGGGAAACCCAGTTGCGCTTAAACCAGCTGCAAAAGGTGAAGTCCGCATTTTTGCCCTTTGGTTTGTGGCATCAATGCGTCAGGATAAAGTGTATCTTCTTCCTCCTCTGCATGCAGACAAGCGTCAAACTCCCAACATCGCTGCCGTCCCTGGCACACCCCCCTGAAAAGATATAAACCCCCACTCCCATCTATGAAAATTGCCTGACACTTGCGGCGACCTTGACTCGCGATCTTTATGTAATATGACGCTAACGTATATCTTTCGGAGATTATTAGCTTGGATGTCCTCCGCACTCGATTCCTGTTATATTATGAGTGATGCGTATTTTTACGCATGCACTGACAACTTCTCCAAGAAAGTAAAGCTGTCCGAGCAAAGTCTTAAAAGCACCACCACATCAGATGAAAGTTAGTTGTTGTGAGAGTAGAGGACACAGAGAATGGGGGGTAGATGAAGGAGGTTGGTTGGCTGTGGTGACCCCTTGAAGGGAAAAGCAGAAAGGAAAGGAAGGAGAAAATGTCTTGAAAACACAATTTGCTGCACCTGAGTCACGTCCCAATCACGCTCCACCCCCCTTTATTTTTTAAATCATCTTTCAGTATCATATCTTGGGTGGGGTTTCGGCTCTGGTGCCCCCCCCCAAATCATCCTTCAAACTGGGAGGTCAATTAGAGACCACATGAACCTCGTCTGTTTTATTTTATCTATTTACTGTCTCTTTTATGATCCTTTTTTTTTCCTCTCACTGTGCTCCTTCAACCACCCCAAGCCCTGTTTTCTGGGGCGTAATCTCATTCTCCAGCATTACAAGCGTTTACGTGTGTGTGTGTGTGTGTTACCCCAAGACTTCAAGTTACCGTGTGGCTGATCTAACAGCTGTCTGGCTTTTTTTTATTTATAATACACAATGTGTGTGTTTGTGCGATTTACTCTAAAACTAGCTGTCAAATTGCCATGTGGGTGTCTTTCTTTTTTTTTTTTTTTTTTTTAAACACCACAGTTTAGTGTGTGTGTGTGTGTGAGAGTCAGTGTATCATAACCTTATACTAGGCGGGAAATTCCCTTTGTGACTCACAAAAACACAATTCTTCCAAAAATAGTCGTCTGACAGAATGTGTTATGTCTGCGCCGGCAGCGTGTGAATCTGCTTGCCCGAGTCTTGTGGGTCTTTGAAGGTCATCACTGCTTGTTAGGTTGTGTGTGTGTGTGTGTGTGCGCGTGTGTGTGTGGTGAATTTATCACAGCTACGTATGCACACCCCCACCTGCTTTGTTTAAGATTTCTGCTTAAAGAGTTCTCTCTACATCACACACACAGACACACACACACTCACACACACTGCCAGCTGAATGAATGACTTGGTGTCCGTCAGTGTCATTGATCAGCAGCGCTAACTTCCTGGAAAGACAAGCCGTCCTGACAGCAACAATACCCCTATTGATCCCGACCCCGGCCTGCGTTTGAGCGCCGAGTGGAAAATCCAGGAGCACTCACTTATTGTCATGGAAACAGGAGTGCTTGTGGGGGTGAGGAAGAGGGAGTCGGAAGAAGAGGAGGGAAAGCACAAGGACCTTTTGGATGGTCAGGGATGAGAACAGTCTGACGATTCATCCCTTTACCTCATAAATTGCATAAATTACTTCTTATTTACATGAAAAGCCGAATTAAAGTGTCCTTTAACTCAAGCAGTGATACATTTTGATAGCTTTGAGTTATTTTGTGATCATTTTTAATTTTTTTCTTTTTTTAATTGTCTGCTATTTCTTACCAAGTTTCAGGACTAATCATTTTGAGGGAGTTTTGATGTAATTTTGATGTTTACGTACACATGTAAATATGAAATTTGTAATCCCCACCGATGCGGCCACTGCGCCAGCGACACTCAACCCACATTTCAGCGGAGTCACTGCGCCATTGTGTATAGCGTCACTGTCAAATGCGTCGGTCACTATAGCAACCGCGACACATCCCCCATCAGTGATCAGCTGATAGCGGGAGATATTGGATAGGTGGGACAGTTTTACTAACACGCTTATAGGAAGAGTGGTGAATCATTAGTGCAGTAGTCCCTTGTTTATGGTAGGGTTTAAGTTCCAGAACCAGCCGTGATCAGCGAAAATCCGCAAAGTAGCGCTTATATAATTTATTTATCATTTATACACATTTTAAAGCTTCATGACCCTTCCCGTACTCTCATTAACCTTTCCCACCTGGTTGTCATCTTCATCCTGTGCTTAGGTTTAGGGCCAGATACCATATAAGGCGCAGAATGTTTTGGCGTCATAGTAGGGGTTGAAATAAATTAAAATTGAAAGAGCAAAAACTTGCGGTATAGTGAAAAAAATCTGTGTTATAAAATTTGCGATACTTTGAGACCGCAAAGGAACCGCGATATGGCGAGGGACGACTATACCATTACAATACCCTGTCCAGCCACAGGCGAGCCATTCAAGTCCTGTGCGGTCGTCCGCGGAGCCACTGAGACTCCTGGACGACAGCAAGTTTGACGCCGCGATCCTCTAATGACCAAATACAGAGGAGTCCAGACCTTGTTCCCTTCCTTCGTTCCCACCGTAAGGAGCTTAAATATGATTAGACACGCAGTGATTAGCCTGTAACACTCAGATGAGGGAAGATTCATTTACTTTAACGTCTTCCAATCACTGTGGCCAACGCATTCATTCTGGGGAGGCTCTGATATCACCTCTGAATATTTTAGAAAATTAAATAAAAATAAGTCACACCGTCATTTAAAAGGTAACGCATTTTAAAGGAATAAATAGAACTTAAGCAGTGGAGAGAATAATAAGACAATGACATATAGTCATAGAATTGGTACTTTAACCAATGCTGTCAAAGTTTATTATTGTAATTGCAGACAGAAAACGAATATAAAATTCAATTCAAGGAAAATATTGAAAGCGTGACCCTCTGGCTGTGTTTTCTCTCGGGGAATGCTCTTGCCCGTCGTCTCATATCCTCAGCGATGACAGCCGTTAGCCTGCCATCCCCGCAGATTACAAGCTATCATTCGGTCATTTATTTACCGCCCGTCCTGCACTGGGACGCGGGTGCTGCCGGAGCCCGTCCCGGCTGCCATCGGGGCGAGATCCCGGCTTCGCCCCGGCACCATCACAGGGCCACGAGCAGAGGCGTGCAACCGTCCCCCCTCTCGTTCACACGCCTGGGCAACTAAAGCCCCCCAGTGAACCCCCTGGATGTTTTTGGAGGGTGGGAAGAAGCCGGGGAGAACACGGAGACTCGGCACATAAAGGCTCCCTTCCTTTCCAGAATCGAACCAGCAAGGCCGCGAGGCGAAAGCGCAAACCATAATGTCATTCTAATGAGGCATTGGGAGTCGCAGTGCCTTGAAACCCCCCCCCCCCCCCCCCCCCAACTTTTTTTTTTTCTGTGTATTTACGCCGTGGGTGTGGCTGGGCCGGGCGAGTGTTGAGTTGCGTGGCATCTCGCGATTCCACAAAAAGGGAGGCGCGAGAGGGGGATCTGCTCCACCCCTCTTTTTTACTTCTCATAGATCGAGACTGAAGAGAGTCCCGTCAGCCCCAAAGCCCCAACTCGAGATGGGATCTGTCACCGAATAATTTGACATGATGAAAAATTCCATTACAACTGAGAAACACAATGATGGGGATGAAGGAGGGGGGATTCCAAGAACCGTCGTTAGATAAAACGGTCACATAACCAGTAACGGGGAAGCTAGCCGACGCTTGTGTGCGGAATACTAATGCCGGAGTGTGCATGTCACATTTTAAACTGTAAGGATTTTTCTCCGGACTGCAGGGACATAGGCGGATTCATAGAAAGTATGTGGATTCATGTCATTGTTTTTATTTTGTTCTGTTCAGTCATTTTGTCTTATTGTTCCCGTTAGATTCCTTATACATCAAGGCAGGGAATTTACAGATCCTCTGGTTTACTCCACAAAACTCTAGTTTGAGGTTCAGATCTGTTGATTATTCTATTAGACACAGGTTTCTCTGTGTGTTTGGATAAAATAGGAACCAGGGAGCTTAGTTTCTAGAAGCATTCTGGCTCCTTCTCTGTGGAAGGGTCTTTTCAGCTCCACAGGAATCGTGACGTGGCCGCTCGGCGATTGGTAGAAGTCGTGAGCCGCGCCCCTCAGCAGACACTTCTTCCATATCGCCATTTTAAAAGCCACCGTGGCCGTAAGGACAGAACCGGCAAGAAATTGGACAAACGAAGTGCTCCGATCTCCTCTGGCCTGCTACGCCACGAAGGGGTTTCCAGCGGATCGTCAACACTCTGGCCAAAAATAAGTCCGGCGTTAGCTAACGGCGGGGTTCTTCACACGGTGAAGCCGTGCAGGGAGGAGATAAAAACACTTCAACCTGGTTGATAGTCCGTGGTTAGGAACGAGCGCCACCGTGGCGACTTCGCCCTACATGTTGTATGTGTCGTCTTTCTCTTTTTCTTTGCAGTTTTTTTTTTTTTTTTTCAGGGCGGAGCAAAACTAAAATGTTCCCCCTGCAGGGGGAGGCTGCTTCCTAGAACCAGATTTGGAGCAGGAGAGTTCTTAGAACTGAGTTCCTTGAACTTTTCTTTCTGAAAGTGGCTACTGAGTGTAGAGACTAAAAGCCAGACGGAGGTCAAGGATGCTTTAACCTGCCTTTGCTCATTAACCAGCCCAGTGCACACACACACACACACACACACACACACACACACACTCCGAAACCCAGAATTTTTTTCAAAAGTAGCTTAGCTGATTGTTTGCCGTTTCCATTGAACAGTCGACCCTGATTAGTGACCTCACGGACTAGCTTTCGCAGGAAAAAGAAAATCACATTTTCATGGAATTTTCAACAAAGCTACAGAGACCGCAGTGTGAGTTTGAGTTGGTACGCAGGTGTGTGTGTGTGTGTGTGTGTGTATGTGGTGACAACTCGGGGCTTCTCCGCGTACTTCTCGTCAGGTCTGAACAGGCAGCCTTACACATTCCTGAATTTCCATCATTCATTCTTCCATCGTCACTCAGACTAACAACACGCGTCTCAGTCGTGTCTCTGGCTGGAGGACAGAAGCGAGGAATCTAATAAACGTCTTCCCGCTACTTTTGCTTCTCCTTTAAACTGCCGCTCCGGAGCTGGCGTTTGCGACGTCCGTGGATCCGAGGCGGGGGCGGCAGGACGCACAAAGTCGAGCGTTTTCTCTCCGCTGAGCCGCTCTCTTGTGTTCTGGTTCTCTATCGCCGCATCTCCATCTCCCCTCTTCGCTCTCATGCACACAAACACCATTTCTGTCAGCGACGCCGGTGGACTGATGAAGATCGGCACAAAGAGCATTTGTCTCGGCCACCCCGAGATCGTCAATCACCGTTTTTTTCCTCCTCCCCGCTTGCTCCGGGTTACC
Source organism: Fistularia commersonii (assembly GCF_037954325.1). Taxonomy (NCBI): domain Eukaryota; kingdom Metazoa; phylum Chordata; class Actinopteri; order Syngnathiformes; family Fistulariidae; genus Fistularia; species Fistularia commersonii. Next base: position 11,803,471 of record NC_141287.1, on the reverse strand, counting down.
CTCCTTCTGTCTTTGCCCCCGCGTTGACTCGTCTTCTCCCTGGGCTCGAACTGTCAGCTCCCCACAATCGGACTTCGCCCGAGGAAATCAACGGGGTACGCGGGGACATGTGGACCCTTCGGCGATCTAGAGCCGCTTTTCCGCAGGGCGCGCGCTTGCCTGGCATGCCTCTGGAATAGCAGTGGAGGCCGGCACCAACACACATGCATGCACGGAGGGGAGATAGCTTTCCTGGGAGCACAGTATAAAAAGGGCACAGAAGGCTCACACATCCAACATGAAAAGCTGCTTCATACAAAGGGGAAGCAGTCAACACACACACACACATACACACAGGCTCCCAGACATGTCTATGAATAGTCCTGTGTGTGTCGGAGGGGGGCATGGATCACAGGATTCTTTACTTCCCTTGTTTATATGTTTGAACCCGGTCAGCCGATCGATGGGGTTCAGTCGCCTCGACGGCGGTCTTCTGACTAATTTTCAGGAGCTAAAAAATCCGGTATTGGTTTCATTCAGGTGATATTTGTTGCGTCGAAACGTTGGCGTGCTAAAGACCAAAGATGTCGGTTTAGCATAGCATGATTTTACAATGTAAATCGTGTTAGAAACCCCCCAAAAAAAAAGAAAACAGCTCAAAAGTCCCAACATTGGTCTTCACATACAGGATTTTGATTGGCAGATCACATTGGATGTCCTGACATCACAACCATTATCGATCATTAACTCCAAAATGATCATGTCTGTCAACAGTTCTTTTTGTTTTATATATATATTAACCGAAACACAAACAAGTGCCAAACGCCGTCAGTGGCCGGCATAAAGGCGGAACATTGTATCCCGATGGTTTATCTTATCGGCGAATCAGACACACAGGGATCACCGTTATTGCCGTCTCGAGATGTATCACATTCGCTCTTTTCCTTCCTCGCGTGGAAACAGAGGCGCTTTTGTGCGGCTGGAAAAGCACGGGGCGCACCGAATTAGATCTGCGAGAGAAAACACGGCCTAATAAAGAGTCTGAACGCAAGTTTTTTTTTTTTTTAATTTCGTCGTCTTCTCCCCGAAATCTGCATTTTGAGCCACTGCTCTGACAAATGGTGCGAAATTTCTCCGTCAAGAGTTCCTCCTGTCATTTCAGATGGCGATGATGAGGGCAATAGGAACGTGAGCGAGACGGTAAAATAAGGAAGGAAGGGAGGAAGGAAGTACGAAAGGGGACGCAGACAGTATCATGAGTTGACTCACAGTTAACAAGGCTTTGACAGCAGCGGATCTCACACACACACACACACACACACACACACACAAAGTGTGGAAAGATTGTACGGGATCGAGACGGCTGCCATGTCAACATGTCAACTGTGTGCGTACACACAGACACACACACTTTACTCAAAGTCGCAGTGCTGTAAAAGTGTGTCACTGGGGGAAACGGAGATGGATGAAAGCTTGTGTGTGTGTGTGTGTGTGTGTGTGTGTGTGTCCTCCCATGGGGACTCTGATGGAGTCACACACTCAGTGAAGATCAGGTGTGAATTTCTGCTCCACTTGTGGTCCCACAGCTCACACTCTCTTTCCTACCGTCTCATGAAAACAATACGATATTAATGACGGGTTTTTAAATTAATCATTCCCCTACTTTCATTTTATCATCTATCTTGCTCTTTCTCCTCCCGTGTGCCCCCGTAATGTCTTTATTTTTTAAATAGAGTGGCCTGCTTCCTCGCCTCGCGGTGACCGTTTCTTCTCATCTTTGTGACCCGGAGTCAAAACCGCCGCTTTTGTCAGAGGCCGAGTCGGAGCCGGCCAATCCCGAAAAACGCGGGATGTGCGCAATTATCGCTTTGCTGCCGGTTCCATCCTGCCGTCGCAGGACGCTGGACGAGAGAGTGCTTGTTGTGAAAGCTGCCCTAAATGTTCCCTTGCAGAGACAAAGGTTATTGTCTGCATGTGGAAACCACACAAGTTCTGAGTGGGATGTTTTTATTTTTATTTTCTGAAAGCAAATGCGGAAATGCTTTCAAAATAATTTGCAAAATCATGCAGCTTTCACATTTAGTTTTCGCATTTCTGCTATCGACCCTTCAATCCTGCATAAATCAAATTACAGTGCAATATTAGATTTGCAAATAAGAGAATTAACGTATAAAAAGGAATCTCTTCCTCTGTCTCCAAGCCGTTGCAAGTAAAGCATGAACTGGCTTGTTTTCCAGCAGAGTCTGGAGACTTGCTGATCTTCCAGAGGCCAGGTTTCACCGTCCGTTGTGGATCAGTAAAACCTCCTCTGAACGGATCAACATGATTTGCTGGCATAATGATCTCCTTTTAATGCTTTGCAGCGGGAAAAAAAAAAAGAAAAAAGTGAAGCATCATCCAGTGTTCTGTCTCAAACCCCCCAAGTGAATTATTTCATTTACATGAATAGATAGTTACTGCTTTAGCAAATAATAGTTAATTATAAATATTTTGAGAAATTTAATAATAATAGTAGAAGTCTAACAATAATAGTAGAAGTGAACAGTAATATTTGCCTCTTTAAATGTTTGAATGTATTTATTACAACTCACTCTTCACATTTCCTTTTTAGTTGAAGTTTTCAAGGTTATTTTTAATGCTCATTTGTAGAACATTGCTGGCAGATCTTTAATGTTATTGTTTTCCTGTTTTATGATAAAAAAAAACACTTAAAGTCTTTAAAAAGTATCTGTGAGAAGGCGTGGCTTTCAGTTCCACCAAGCACCAATGTAACCTGACTTTCCATGGAACCCTGCTTCAGAGTGGGAGCTCAAATGGTTTTGTGGAGCAGAGATCCACAGTCCCTGATCCCTACGCTGTCCATGTGCAACAAGAAACGGCCAAGTTCTGCGTAAAAGGCGGATCATTCGTTGCATTTCCCCGTAATCATATAACCAGTTAAAGGCATTTAACAGGGATGGGGGGTAAAAGTGATGGGGATGCAGGCAGTCAAATTAAATGTCTCAGTGTGATGTATGGAACTCCAGTGTACAAGTTTGACAAGCCATTATAAGAGATATATTTTTCAAACCCGAGATCAGCTATTTCCATCAGTACTGCTTGTGTATTCCCCAACAAGAAGCCCTTCGCCGTTTGCACCTGCTATTAGCTTCAGTGTTCAGACTGCGCTCACAACCTTGGGGAGAAAATCAGGGCGCCACTCCTTTTTACAACTTCCCATTACATGCCAAGTTGAATTTTTCATACTGACGTTCCAGGCGTGCGTTTTTTTTTTCCCGCCCCGTGCACCATATTATTTTGCTGCGTTGCAGTAAAGATGTCAGGTGGAGTTACACGCCTGGTGCACAGACCCCAGTCGCAAACTAGATAAATATATGACAATAGCCCCCGGGCGCACGCGAGTGTAATTCCCCCTACATGCTCTGTGGCTGAAAGATATTAAACGGGGCTTAAAGTGGATGAATCACACATGAATCCTTGCCTGCCAAAATCCGTCATTGTGCAAACTTAAATAATTTAAGCATGTGTGGAAGGTAAAGGGCATTTCCATGTGCACAGGCTCCCAGCAACCAACTCCTTTTGCGGGACACGTCGCAGACAAGACGGTGATTCAATTGGATCCCGTCATCCTTGCGCCCTCTCGAAACTTTGTCCTCAACTTTCTGTCGATGTACCGTCACGCTGAAAGATGCAGAGACTCTTAATAAAGCTGCGAATATAGGAAATGTTACGCGTTGAAGTATGCAAGTGGCTAGATATCCGGGCTTTCCCGTAGAGAGAGGGTGAGGAGCTCGGTCATCCAGGGGAGCCAGAGGTCAGGACGCCTCCTGGATGGTTCCCGTGTTGTGAGGTTCGGGGGGGGAAGATCCAGGACACTCTGGTGGGACTTTTTGCTTCCAGGCCGGCCTGAGGACGCCTCTAGGATTCCTGTGGAACATCTGGATGAAGTGGCTGGGAGAGAGGAGAAGTCAGGCCCCGTAATTGGATAAGCAGCAGCAGCAGGATGGATAAAATAGATATTGTAACTACAACTCGCCCCTAAAAAAAAAAAATGGTAGAAATAATCACATTTCTGCATGGATCTAGTGGGAAATTGACAGAATAAATGTTTCATGCCTCCGTTTAGAATTTGATAAGCTGATAAGCTTTTCGGCATCAAACCGCATTTGAGTGAGACTGAGCAGCAAATATCGATGCCGTGTCTGTTTGGTGTCTCCTTACAGAAGTCTGATCATGGCCAGGTGTTGCAGGACGCTGTCTTTAAGCACCTGGAGCTGACAGAGAGAGACTACTTTGGCCTGCACTTGGCTGACGACACCTCGGACGCCCCGGTCAGTATGAGTGGGACCCCCACTGTGGATTGCTAGGATTACACAGATTGCATGTGAATGCTTGTTTGGCTGCATCTGCACTCACAACATCGGGCTCGTCCCATTTACGTTTAAATTCTCCAACTCGGCCAGGACGTTTATGAGCTTGAGTCCCACATGGTCCTGTATTTGGTCCTCAGCACTTTGGATCAGATGGTGACTAAATACTTCACGCACATATACCAGGCTTGCATCAATAATAACAATAATAACAGCATAAAAATGATAATTGAAAATAAAAATGGAAGTGAATAGTAATATTTGTTGTTTTAAATGTCCTTTAAAGCAAATAAATAAAGGAATTTTCAAGCTTCTTTTTTTTTTTTTCCAAATATGATTTTTTTCAAGGATCTTTGTTTCTTATTTCCACTTATTATTATAAGTAACTTCATATTTCAGTTTATTTTAAGTTGCGGTTTTCTGTTTTTTTTTTTTTTTTAGTGCTCATTTGTAGAACATTGCTAGCAGATTTTCAATGTTATTGTTTTCAGTTTTTTGAACACTTGCTTTCAAGTCTTATAACTTAAGACTTTGGAAAGATTTAGTAAAGACTCGTGTAAAACTAGAGTCTTAAGTGTCAGCCTAGTGTCAGCGTAGTCTGAGACGGTTTAAGCACTTTGAAAAGACTCGTAAAACACTACAACTAGATTTTTTTTCCCATCCTGCTGGTACTGGGTCGGTTTTGTTGGAACTCCTATATCGTTTGTTGATTCAGTCTTTACGGCGACATAACACAAAGACTTGGGATTATATGAATATGTTTGATATTGTGGTAACCCTAAGACTACCAGCTTCCACTTAATGGTTGAAATGATGGGAGTGCGCTGCGACTCCAGTAAGACTCGGCTACGACTCTTAAGATTTCCTTCCAACTTCCAATTTTAAGTCGGTGTAAGCCCGGCATTAAACAAAAGCCTCACTGCGCAGCAGGTTGCGCGTATGCGTGTGTATTTTTTCACCCAAAAAAACAATACTAGTTTTAATATTGCAATCCCTTGCAATGATTTATGATTATTTGGATTTCTTAGTCATTTTCACACGCCTCCGTGCTTTTAGAAGAAATCAAATAGCCATTCAAGAAGATGCAAGTGCTTTACTACTAATTAAATTACATTCGAACTCTGCACTGTACTCCTATCAGATTAAAGTGCCTTAAAAATGTATTGTTATTGTTATCATTATTATCATTAGCATGAGAAAAAAAAAACATGACATTTAAACAAAGATATGTCCAATGTGGTTCCAGATATCTCCACAGTAAAAACCTATTCAAATGAATTTCTTTTTTCTTTTATATCAGTCAGGGTTTTCATTTTTATTTATGATAGAGTAGAAAAAAAAAAAAAAAAGACGCTTACTTGATGTCCTTAACTCCACTTTGGAAACTCACTGATCTAAACCATATCAGCTACATCTACATCTGTGTGTGTGTGCGCATTCTGAGTGTGTTTTTATCGTCGTGCTATGTTTGAATATTTCTGCACGTGTGTGTGTATATGGCCGCCGGTAAATAATTTAGTCGGTGTAGTCATGCTGTGGAAGCGCTCTGGTGTCTCTAAGTGTCTCTTCATCAATATTTTACAGCGCTGGCTCGATCCCAACAAGCCCATCAGGAAACAGTTAAAAAGTAGGTGAACTCCACAACATGCCGCAGTAACTAGCCGTCCACGGCCACTTCTGGCAGCTGCCGAAGGCCCGCCGTGTCACACCGCGTGAACTCCAATAGCCCGACATTCATGACAAGCTGAAACCAAGGGGGCCTCTGTGATCGGTGAAAACCCTTCACTCAAACCGCGAGCAAAACGACAGGGCCCGTGCAAGGGTGTTTTTTTTATTTTTTTTATTTTTATTTTTTTTAAACCTTTCGAATTGGCCCTCGAGCGCCGATTAAACTCCATTTCAACTTGGCTCCCCGGCTTGATAGCGACCGACAGCATTTTTGCAAACACGCGCGACAATTTATGGGGCGGCCCTGGCAAGAACCGCAGTCCTCAAGCGATTGAACTGGATTTCAACTGCGCTCGTCTCAATCGGGATAGGATTGTTCAGATCTCCTTCCAAGTCCAGGTGTCCCACCATCCCTTTTTGTTAGTGAGGGCTCGGGGAGCTCTCTAGAAGTCGGTCCGCCTCACAAATGCATCACGCCGTTTTAAAAAATAGAGGTTTGACCTGTCGTCGGAGGACCCCCTTGCGTGTCCCCGTCATGCATGACAGGGCCGTCAGATCGGCCCTGCGTTACATCATCGCGTCTCGCGTTCCACTTCCCTCTACAAGCCCTTCAATCTGTGCTCCCCGCAATTTTTTCCAGGAGGATCCCCCCACAACTTGAGCTTCAGAGTCAAATTTTTTGTGACCGACCCTAGTAAACTTCAGGAAGAATATACACGGTAAGAGATATATTTCTTATAATTATTCTTGAGCAGTGAGAAATTGATAACATTTGATAACATAGTTGCAAAATGCCCCATCAACAAAATAGTTGCATAATCTTATCACCAACGGTGATGCATTTTTGGTTTTCTTGCAAAGCCCTACAATAAATGATAACCGCCGTGTATGAGGTATTTTAAAGAAATCAAACATCCATTTTGATAAAAATGTAAAAATCTGCCCTGAATGGTTGTTGACCTACCTCGGAACTTATTTCATCTTCCGGGAGATTTTTTTTTTTCACCCATAATATGTGGAAGATCATTGCTCTAGGCTTTTTTGTGTCTTTCCATCCCTCAGATGTTTTTCGGAGTTACAAAATTGAGTTGTTAAACACTATGACAGCTGAAGATAAAGATAATGTTCACCCTCTATATCATGCAAAAAAAAAAAACATCCTCAGGTTTAGTCAAAATGTTGATTTATATCATTTTGTCCTGGCTGCCGTCCCCCTCGGACAAATTAAACGTTACAGGGCCATAAGGAAGAGAGACGCTCACAGATCGGCAACATTATGTCCGCGGCTCTTCGAATTAGCATAAAAAAAAAAAAAAAAAAGAAGAAATAAAAACCGTGCAAAGGAGGTGTCACTGCACCGTAAAGCCTTTCCTGCCAGGTATTTACTTCACACGGTGAGCCCGGTGCTCCCCACCCACACCTCCGAGCCTCATCAGCAGCCTGTCAAGCTCTCGTAACGTCGAATATTAAGGCTTGGATCTGAAACGCCGCTCGGCCGCAGCATGTGTTTTTAAATATCCGCTCATGCTCGCTGAGTCACTGACGTGTCTGAGGAATTGAGGATGTGGAACAAACCTCGGCTTTTTTTTTTTTTTTCCTATTCCAACAGTTTGCTATTAATTCATCATTTTTTCTTAATGGTAGCAAAGGTTACGTCCATAACTTAGAAGGGCATTTCTGCGAAATATGGATATTCAAAAAGCACGTTATAATCTGTTCCCTTGAAATGAGCACACTCCCACAACTGATTGAACCACACCCACTTGTGAAAAGAGTTTCCATTAATTTTACATAACCGGCAATTAAATCATAAATGTCATCAGCTCTCACCGCTCCGCTACACTTCTATAAAATCATGTATTTCAAAGCCAGCAGGAGTTGCGCCGCTTTTTAATGCAGTGTGTTTCTGCCCGACAGGTACCAATACTTTCTTCAGATCAAGCAGGACATATTAACTGGAAGGTGAGGGATTTGTGCCCTGAGGTTGTGTGTGTGTGTGTGCGTGCGTGTTGCATCCACTCGTGCATTAATGTTTTAATGGGTCGGTAGATAACCTATTGACCCAACTGGCATGGAAAGCTACGTGTAAAAAAAACTCCCTGCTGGATTCTCTCCTGAAAAAAAAAATTAAAAAAGAAAATGTTGACTCAAACTTTTTAACCTACTGTGTGTGAATTGTGAACGGTTTAACAGTAGTGTGTGTGTGTGTGTGTGTGTGTGTGTGTGTGTGTGTGTGTGCTCTCCTCAGATTGCCGTGTCCACACAACACAGCCGCGCTGCTGGCGTCCTACGCTGTTCAATGTAAGTAGTGTTCCCCGGATGCCCGCGCTGTGATTGAAATCCAATTCATTAGGGCCTGCCTTTGTCTACACGCGCTGTTAAACGTAATGACTGCGGTTGCACCAGTGCATTTACAGCCGATGCTCCGAGGCCATTCCAGTTCGCCGAATCCGCGGGAGGAATTAAGTACGACAATATAAGCGTCCAATAAGCTTGTGGTCAGCCTTTGTGCTCATTGTGCAATTTGTGCAAATGAAAACCAGGCGCAGGAGCTCCCAGTCGATGCGTGTGGCGGTGAGGCCAAAACAGCAAAGTGAACTTAATTAGACAACCGAAGACGGCAGTCGAAAAATTACAGTAAACCAGCTGTCGGCGCTAATAAACATTAAAAAGAAACTATTTGCAGCACGGTTATGTTGACGCGCTGCACAAACTTTTATTTGAGAAAGGTGTTTTTATTGGGATTTTGATGGTTACCCAGAGAACAAATGCCCTGGGGGTTCTGCTTGGAGTACCATCACGATGATGCACATCCGCTGGTGTCTAAATAAGAATTTCTGTGCGGGCTTAGTAGAAAGGATCAATGCATTTTGGATCATGTTGTCCCTTCCATTGTTTGGGGGGGGCTGACACACCGGCAAGAGAGGCTCTTCGGTTCACCTGAGCCGCTCAGACCATGAAAGCAATCCGTGAGCTCATCCTCGCACTCGCTTTTCCTCCCTCTATTTTTGTATTGTTTCTCCTTTGCGCACCTGCAACACTTCCACATGAGTAACACATCCTTGCGTTGCTTCCTCCGCTGTATTTTTGGTCCGTACGTGTCAAACTCTGGCCTGCACCATTGTCTGTGGCCAGCAAGTGCATATCATGTGTATGTTTGCCTTAAGACACAAGTCTACACAAACTACATCTCAAGTGATATGCGTGCCCCGAGAAGTGATAATATCCTATTTTAAGGATCAGAGATATCAGTGATATATCTTAAAATATCCAACAAAATGATCACAGAAGGAAGGCAATTTACTGAAGACAGGAAAGTGAATATATGTTTGTATTTCAAGGGGAAAATCTGGTGTGTCTTTTGCGTCTGCGGTGAAGAAGTACACCCCACATCGACATTTTGAAGCCAAGCGGTGTCAAGTGCGTGAAATGGTCTGCAACTGAGACTGCGTGTTTTGAATTTCTGGCCCCTTCTGTAACTGACTGTGACACCCCTGTCCCAGAACCCTTAGCAGTAGCGTCTCCACAAGGACCAAACTCCCTGCGGCCCACTGTCGTTTTTGTTTTTCCTCTAAGGCCCAGAATTCTAAAGAGATCCCAATATCGGTTGAATGTTCAGGAACATTTGGTCGATGTCTGTCAAAGATTACCAATTTTTTTTTTGTTTTTTTTTTTTTGTCAAAGCCCTTGTTGTAGAGCACCGCTGCCGACCTTAAAGTCTATCTGTAGACATTGACGCTAATCTCATCTGGTGCGATTTAGTGTTTGGGTTTCAAGCTGTTTTGGCCCTCTGTTGTCAGAACAATGACTCCTGACACGCTCGTCTGTCTGCCCCTCTTGGCCTCCTCCTATCACTGTTGCCCATTGTTTTCCACACAGCCAGGCTTTGTCCTTTCTATTATCTCCGCACAGTCTTTTTTGATAGGTTCCTACTCATCCTCTTTTGGGCCCATATCCCTTCCCCCCGCTGTCTCTCTCAGTCTTCGCATGCCCCCCCCCCTTCACTCTGGCAGATTTTGTGAGAATTTGCACTGCTAAGTATATAGGTCAGAGAGCAGATTTGGCCTAGACTCCCAACATCATGACACTACTGCTCTTACGTAGACAGGATTTAAGGGGAAAAAACACTCAGAGGAACACGCTCTGTAGCTGAGTTCTCACTTCATTGAGTGCCAACTCAGATTATGAAGATAAATGTTGGCTTTAGGAAAGGGAGGGAAAAAAAAAACAAAAGCCAACAGCTTGAAGCAGCTGCTATGCTGCTAATTCAGTTAGCTTGTCCCCAGTGCCAGCACTGATCGCGCTAAATCCTACAGTTAAGCTTCATTCTCAAACACTGAAAATACAGCGCTGTTGACTGACTTTTTTTTTAATTTTTTAGGTTTTACCAAATTCTGGGACAGAGGTAACAGCAGTTTGGCAACAAAATGTCAGATCATTAAGTGAAATTCATCTACAAAAAAAAAAAAATGGCATCATCAAAAACCGACCGAGTTGCAGAGTGTTGCATTTGGTAATTTATTCATGTTGACAGTCGCACGTGGCAAATGTATAATCACACTGGCAGGTCTTCTGTCGAGTGTTAATTGCTTCACGCGACGCAAATCTCCAGAGTCCATTATCCGAATGGGGGGAGCTCCAGCACCTCGGTCGTTGGTCATTACCAGGAGCCACTGCTAGCTGGAATTGAACCACGCTAAAGTAATAACTGCGAGATAAAATACGGGCTATATTAGCCCCTTCGGAGGAGGACTTAAGCTATTGACTTTACATGTGCGCCTCCCCGGAGCTGTGTGCACATCAATAAGCGGGGTGAGCTGGAATTGATTCATTTGTCAATATGCTTAGGCTAGTGGCTAGTAGGTTAGTCCAGGGACTACTTGAGCGAATTGATGTTTTTGAGCTTCAACTTATAGCTAGTGAGCTAATGGCTCTGGGAATTAGCTCCGAGCTTCTTTTCTCTGAGGGCTCTGAAAGCAACCAGAGACAGGGGAATCATTTCTCTATCTCGCTCGCTCTCTCACTCTGTTTGTGCCTGTTATTTTTCCCTCCCGAATTCAGCCTTAGGCAAACTAGGGCCCGTGGGCCATAAATGGCAATTTTTTTTTTTTTTTCATTCTGACCCGCCAAACTTGAAATGTTATTATAATTAAAACTTTCCATAAAAGACCCAAGACACTGGAGTGTATTTTGGAGTGTGGCATGTTACTCTCATTACATTACATTACATCACATTCCAGTCATTTAGCAGATGCTTTTATCCAAAGCGACTTACAAAAATTGCAATTCAATAACCGAAGATCCAAAGTACGAGTAGTCGTTATTCAGAAGTCACCACTCTACCAAATAGCCATCTCAAAACCGTATATATACATACATTAATTTCTTTTTTTTTTTTTTTTTTGCGATTCGTGGGGTAGTGCTTCGTGAAGAGGTACTCTCTACGTCACTTTTTCACTTTGCCCTTTCAACTAGTCTGTAAAAATGAGCAGATTACAAAAACGAAACGAGTGCTGAGTGTTTAACATAATATTTCTTCATCGAAGTCAGCTGTATGCCTGGTATCCCGAGAAACTGTTTTGGTTTTCAAAGAATACATTACCAGCCGTCACTTTGGCACGAAGCATGCTATGCTAGTGAGCAGTCAATGCAAGAACATGCAGCCACGGCTCAGAGGTTGACAAATGATTTACAGACTCAGCAAAACATTTTCAACGACCAATCGAGATTCAAGAGTCGAGTACCAATGTATCGGGCGGTGTATGGACCCAAATGCAACACCACCATTCCATAACGACAGAGAAAGAGTAAGAAGACTTTACTGAGGCTCATGGGAGTGGGTGAACAGTTCGTAACGGCAGAATGCAGATGAAGCAGGGGAAATGGGGACCAGCCAGCTCAGTACTGGGAATACAGGCAAGAGAGCAGAGACGGAGAGGGGCGGTTCCATAGGGTCTCCCATGGCAAACAAGGCAACGTGTTCACTTGGAAGGGAAAGAAGAAAGCTTGGCTGCTACAACCACTATTACTGTTAACTAAGTTCTGAGGTGCCTGCCTCGGGTGGCAGCTGTGTGTCCAAGTGGACCAAATAAGTAGATGAGGTGGAAATACAGAAAAAGGCACCTAGAACCATGACAACCGAGACAACCTACATGTGTGAGCAGACGCTAAGCATCATGAACACCAACAAAGGCTGTCACAGATCCAAGTTAACTGACCGACACCTTCGGATCTGACCTTAGAATTGCCCCATCAAAACTAACGCTGGACTTTGACTCACCAACAATTAAGGGAGATCAACAGCACTGAAACTAAACATGAGCTTCTCTCCCGTGTTATGAAATAAATGCATTAGGAAAACAATTTGTACAATAAGCCTTCCATATTCATGTGTTTCTATTCTATCCATGTCATTTACTTTAGTTCACCTAAACACTCATCCATCTGCGGCCCACGAGTCAAAAAAGTTTGCCCACCCCCGCTCTATTTCGTCTTTGACTAAAACTGTGTTTTTTCATTTTAACATTCAAAGGCCTCCTGTTATTTGATCCAGGGAATGCCCTGTTATGGCCGCACAGATAACTTTGTATTCCCGTGTCCGTGGTGTTCTTGTTTACACATTAAACAGTCTTATATCTTATCCAATACCAAGACTTAAATATGGCGGTTTAGCCTTTTTCCGCTTTGTTGTAAAGCTACAAGGACATTGAGTTACAAAGTCTACACAAAGTGACACGACCTCAGAGATATTAACGCCGGTATCATCCTCCTACTCCTCATCGTCAGGTGTGAGGGCCTTATTATTCCATTTAGCACCCAAAGCAACACAGACTCAACGCAACTAGTGCCCTAGTCAGGAGAAAAAACTAGGCTGAGTGGCGTGAAGGCAAAGTTGGACTTGACTGTCGAGGTGTGGACAGGTGGCACTTGGAATTCATACGGTTTTGTTTTTTTTTCCTGCTGTCCGTGATAAGTGGATATCTTTAAGAGCCATCTGAGCCACAAGCAATACGTAAGATTGAGACTGACTCCTAGGATAGGATGGACTTGAGGTACTTGCTCAACCGCAGGGGAACAAATGTCCTCTGACGGATTTGGAGCCTTTGGCGGATTCAAATGAGATGCAGCCGTGCATGGGGGGAGCTAGCAGAGTGATCTGATCAGTTGGTGGAAGCGAGAGGTTTTGAGCAGCCTCAAGAATAGACGTACCGCCGTGTTGTGGAATATCTGCAGTGATGTCGATGTCCTGTCGAGAGAGCCGCCAGTGAGGAGTACTGCAGGGGGGTAGGTAGGATCTTCCGACCTTTCGAGGCAAGTTGTGAATAGATCGCGCAATTTCGGGCAGATTTCTTGGGCATGACTTGGATATTGATCCGTTATTGTTTTGAAGCGTTGACTATCACAGAGTTTAAGCTGAAGGTAGTGTTCTTTCATCTATGAGAGGGATATTGACTAGGCAGGAGAGGCTTTGTGCAGAGGCCGCGAGTTCGTTCAGTTGGAGTGGCAGGAAGAGCAGGGTGTCGTCAGCATAGACGTATGATAGAATAATAAACTTATATTATGCTTGTCTAATATATATGCATACCCAGTGTTTCAGGGGAACTGCATATGGATCGAATCACATACTTTTAAAAAGAGGACTCTCAACAACAGAATGAGACCCAAGCATAACATGCTAACAGTAAGACAGTACATGGAAGTATTTAGAAAAATGAATACGACAACAGCCAAATAATGTTTTTAGAAACTGGGCTGTGCTCACATCTCCTCAGTGTAGTTTAAATCATTTACGTTAGACATCGTGTTTTTTTAAAAAAAAAAAAAAAAAGTTTATTTTTGCTTCTCTTGTCACCATGTCTCCGCGTCCCGCCTCAAGGACAATTGTTGCTGTGTCTTTGCAGCCGAGCTGGGGGACTACAATGACGCGGAGCACGCCCAGGGCTACCTGTCAGACTTCTGCTTCATCCCCAACCCGCCGCAAGATTTTCACAAGGAGGTCGCCAAACATCACCAGCAGCACAGGTGAGCCAGGGGAGCGAGTTAGCGCGGATTGCTTTCCAGTGACGTCCACGCGCATCCTGTATATCTGCACACCTGCTGCTGCATTGTAATAAAGACACCTTTTGTTGTGGTTAAAGTAAAGAATTCTGCCTCAGCAGGCACTCACACACACACACACTTAGATGCACTCGCATACAGACTCTCAAATGGCTCATATAATACCCAGTTTATGTGACATTTTCCCTGCCATTATATTCTCTCTACGCCTATTTCTTCCGTTATTTATTTTTGCCCTTCTCTCTCTCTTTCCTTCACACCCTCCCCTTCTCCATATGTCTCCGTAACACACACACTTTCTCTACCTACCATGTTATCGTCACAACACGATGCCTTCCTGCCTTTTTACTCATCTCTCTCTCTCTCTCTCTCTATCTCCCCCTCTCAGCGGTCTATCTCCTGCCCAGTCAGAGTTTAATTATCTGAACACAGCACGCACGCTAGAGCTCTACGGGGTAGAGCTGCACTATGCAAGAGTAAGTAATTTTCTTCCGCTTTTCTTGATACCTGTGTGGGTCTCTGTGTGTTCATTGACATCTACCCCCCTCATCCGGCAATGCGTTTAAAACCTTTGTGATGGAATTCGACCGGCAAAGTCCCGATTTATAAACACCCGCCAGCACCGCCACCAAATTGTTTAGCTTTCCCTCAGCAGCTGAGTGCGGAAATGCAAAGAGGTGGGGGTTGTTTTGTGCACATGAGGCGTCGGTGTGAAACGATGGCGCGCTTCCAGAGTCAGCGGTTATAGGTTCTGCGTGAAAACAAAAACCGCGTTGGGCCGAGTCACCTCTCCAACCTCTGGCCCGCTTTTAATTTAACAGATCCAACTTTGGATGACGTTTTCAACTTAAACAAACTCCGTTTGCAAGCAACCAAAACAGTCACAACTCAGGGAACCCAAGGATGCGAATGATGGTTGAAAATCCCCTAAACTTTTAACTGGAAAAAATTAGCAAGCTCTATCAGCCAAAGTCCCTTTGCTCAGAGATAACCTTTCGGGCCTGTGTCAAATGTCTCACTGTTATTGTTAATCCAAAGACCTAACTTTATAGAGACAATATTGTCTATAAATGTTCACCCTTGGTACAGATCCCTGCAGAAATCCAATTGCGTATGTATGTTTATATTTAAATCATTTTGAAATCTCATTAGCCACTAGACCCAAAGGCTAGCCGTTAAAGGTCAATCTTATGAAAGTCTTTCATCGCTGACGAGTCAGTGTTGAATCTGCTGCGATACAGATGTAAGCTGGAAGTGTTGGCCATTAAGTAAAACAACATAGACACTGCAAGCAGAGCGTTACACAATTTAACAACCAATCTATTAATCTAAGAGATAATTCACAATTATTTTTTTTAAAGATAATTCTAAATCATCCCAAAGGTGTAACTATGACAATGTGCGGCTGGGGATGATATTTAACTCGTAGAACATTCAAGGTTAAAGTTGCCCCACGCACTGAAGCTGTGCTTGTGTGGAACGTCTCGTACCGTCGGCGCAAACTGTTACACTTTTAACACTCTAAATCTGGTGGGCGCCATCTCACACGCACCCAAAACATGCCTCCGCTCCCCCCCCGAGGCTGTGAACCTGCCCGCAGCGGTTTCCCCCCTCGCTGTCACTTCCTGCTTTCTCGATATCTCTTCTGCTTTGGTGCCTCGAACACACACACACACACACACAGCCTCACACACACAGGCCTTCTGTCTTCCAGGACCAGAGTAACACAGAGATCCTCATCGGGGTGATGTCTGCCGGCATTGTGGTTTACAAAAACAGGGTACGGATCAACTATTTCCCATGGTGAGTGACGCGCAACGCACACATACACTGCAGTCCCCGCGCCACACAAGTGACGATATGTGTGCAGTCCCTTGTGTGCGGATTTATACGTAGTTATTTTTGTTTTTAATACGCATCCGTGGTTAGCGAGTTGCCCGGGCATTGAAAAAAAAAAAAACAAAAACAGGGCTGGGTGAATAGCAGGGCTGTGGATCCAGTGGGGCGGAGAGCCTGACGCCGAGGAAAGAGCCCGGTTTGTCTCTGGGCCAAGAGACGACCATAACGGGTTTCGTCGAAGTTGCGGCTCGGGGGAAAAAAAGAGGCTGGCGGGCGTTCACATTTTATTTTCAGCGAGGCCCTCGGTCAGGGCGGAGCGGGCGGCGGTCCACGAGGCTTCACCCTCCGACCCAATAAGTACGTCTTTGCCACCTGAAGCTGTCCTTTCCGGTCAGACCTCGAATGCATCCTGAACGGTATTTTCATCAGGGAGAGTTCGCAAATCAAAGCATTCATCTGCCAATATCCCGCTTTCCTCGCGCTCCCCGCGAAACCGCCATCTAGGGAGCTGAAGCCGACAACCAGGCGATGAAGCTTAGCGATGGTTGGTCGCTGCCGTGGGAAAAATGTGAAAACGACCTGGGGGGCTGCCTTTTTTTTTTTTTTTATAGGAGAGTGCGTCCCATTGTTTTTTGCCAGCGGGTTGTCAATTCCAGCAGGTGCGTCCTTTGCTTTGCCTGGTTTGGGTTCTCTCCGGGTTCTCCGTCCTCCTCCTTCAAAAACACTCAGTTGTTTTATTGAAGACTGAACCTTCCTTAAGGGTGAGCGCTGTGATTGACAGGTGACCAGCCGCGGTTAAACCCTGCCTCTCGCTCCGTGTCAGGTTCGCAGCGTGTTTTATTTGCATCCACCTGCGGATTTTTAATGGATATTTTAAGCTGATTTTTTTTTTTTTTTTTTTTTTTTTTTTTTTTTTGCTAATTAACTCCCGACATTTTCAAACGGTTCGGGAAATGTTTGCATGAACGTGCAAAGGTCACCTGACATTAAAATCACCCAAACTAAAACAAGAGATTTTTCCAGACGCCGAATGTAGACAGCCAAATTATGTGTTTTATTTATAAAAATATCTATAAAAGAATATCACAGTTGCATGATATTTAATGATAGGTTGCCAAACCCATGCTTTGTGTGTCTACAAATAAAACTCGCCGTGTTACACACACACTCACACACACACACACACACACACACACACACATTCTGTGAGCTGGGAGGAAGGCTAGTGATGAGACAGCCGTCAGGTTGAGTTAAACCAAGCCGGAGCCAAGTGTCCACCGCGTCCAACGCAGGAGAATCCCGCCAGCTTTCAGGTCGGAGTGAGCCGAGCGGCGTGGGCACTTTTCCACCGATCCATCGAGGCGCAGCTCCTCGCAAAGGGGGCCCCTCCGTTGGCTCTGCCCCCGCCGCGCCCGCAGCCCGGGCTGTAATTTTTTGATGAGGGTAGAAAGTGGCTCTTTGTCGTTCTCCCAGGCCAGATTTTCTCCAATTTGAGTAATCAAACGGTTGATGTTCTTGACGCAGCGCCGCCTCTCCAGCCGCCGGGCCGCTGCCAGATCCACTTGAACCACCTCCAGGAACCCTCTCTCTGCCGAGAAACGCTCCACGTCGTGGTTTTGCTAAACTCTAGCAGTGATTATCGACATTTTATATTAATGTTTTAAGCCCCGGCTGATCGTTTCTATAATCCATCAGATTTTTTTTTTTTTTCTTTCTCCGGGAAGGGATTCCGTGTCAAAGTCAGTTTCCAGGAAACAAATTATAAGCATCAAATCTGCTCGGCGCGGCTCGCCTTTGTCCTCCCTCCCCTTTAGTCCCGTCTAATTTGCTCCCATCACTTTGGTGCCTCTCGCGCCCGTTTCTCTCTGAAAAGCCAGGATTCTTGGAAATCCCCCCCCCCCCCCGCCCCTGCGGGAGGTGAGACGTCAGTGGGTGCTGTCAGTAGGACAGTAACCACTCAAATCCTCGTAACTCCAGAGGATAATTCATGCTGTGCGTGTGTGTGGGCTCTGCATCCTCACACACACACACACACACACAGGCGCGCTTGTGTGTGTGTGCGCGCATCTATCTCTGCTCTCTATACCAAAGCCTATGATTGCTGGAATATTTTTTAGCAGTCAATTTTTTTTTTTCCACGGGTGTTAAAACTTGTTTTGTGGATCTGCCAGATCCGCCTCCAGATCAGTTGACCAATCGTCTCCAAAGTCAGCTCATTCCTTTTGTTTGTTTGTTTTTTTTTTCGCCCAAATATGTCAACAGAAGGAAAATATAAACCAAACGCTGTCAGTGAACTGAATATGAAATATTGACAATTCAGAGTAAATATCTCAATACATTTTACCATCGCGATTTTAATCTTGGGGCGGCGCCATACACAGGCACGCTTGTGTGTGTGTGCGCATCTATCTCTGCTCTCTATACCAAAGCCTATGATTGCTGGAATATTTTTTAGGTTGCAAGAAGGTTGCTTGTTGGATTCTGAACAGCAGGCCTCTCTGTGTGTGGAGTCTCCACGTTCTCGCCATGTTGGTTTCCTCCCACAGTCCAAAAATATGCAGGAAGTTCATCGAACACCCTGAGTTAATGAGTGAATGAGTGAGTGAATGGTTGTATATCTCTATATGTGGCCCCGTGATTGATCCAGGGTGAACCCCATCTTTTTCCCAATGAGCGTTGGGATCGGCTCTGCCTTCACGACCCTGAGCACAGGACAAGCGGTATAGATAATGAATGAAATTTGACTTTTTAAGCGTGTGGTATTTACACCCTACAGAAAAATACATTGTTGCATTTAATCGCTCCATTGTTTTTCCCCAAGCCCATGGGAGTGCTTATAAAAATAGACAAAATGCAATGAGCCAATTTTACAGTTCAAGTGCAAATATTACCGTGACCTTGCCTGTGAGACATGAGCAGGATGTTTACAGGCAGGAAAACTAAAGAACGGCTCAGTTCTACTGATAATATTCGTAGGTTTGTACATTTATGTAAAAGGCTTAAATTGCAAATAAGGGACTCTTTATTCTTAAAAGGTATAATTTACACAAATCACAATAACTGGTGGTCTACTCCATTCAAACAGGTGTTACACCCCCTCACACACACATACTGTTTTTGATAGATTTAATCAGCCCGTGTCTGTTTGTTTGTTTCGAAAGAGAGAGACGCCTTCATCGGCTCTAAATTGAGCGTCCCAACAGTGGTGTCCACAACAGCTGTCCTCCGCCATTTGGACAAATTAGTCTCCCGCTTCTATGGTTTCTTTTCTATCGGTGTCACTCTGTCCTCCCGTGTCCTTTCCGGAAATAAAACCCCGCCGCCTCCCATGGCGTCTCGCTCCCCTCTCCTCCAAGTTTACGCGTCTCCACCAAACAGCGAGGTAAGAATGAGTTGGAGAGCGTGTCTTTTTTTGAATTCCCCCCATCCCCTTTTTTTACCCGCTCGTCCTCCCGCCGGCCAAACGAATGTGGCGCAATTAGACAGGCCGTGACTCACACTCTGCATAAGCAAGTGTGTGTGTGTGTGTGTGTGTGTGTGTGTGTGTGTGTGTGTGTGTGTGTGTGTGTGTGTGTAGGTAAAATATATTTAGCAGGGAGTGATGAGTCAGTGCAGCAACAGAGCTCTAGGAAGGGATTATGTTGTTCCGCAACTCGTCAGCCAACCACTCGCCACGGCCGTATGTGTGTGTGTGTGTGTTTGGGGGGGGGGCACTTCTCATTTGAACGTTATGTTTGTCACCCAGTGATGAGAAAAGAAGAGTTTAGGGTGCGGGGCGGGGGAGGTGGGTCAGCTCAGGAGGTTGCATTTGGGTGTTGGGTCCCACCTCTGCTGGGAAGTGACATTGGGATGGGTTGTAACTCCCCTGCTGCACCTTCATCCCAGGTGTGAGTGAGGTTGCATAATTCTAGAATTCTAGATTACGAAATCCGTGAAAGCTCACCAGGGAGGGAAACATGATGTTCAGTCTTAATCGGAGGTTGAATACATGACTTAATTTTAAGTGAACAGCATGAAGGATATTCTAAAACCCTTGAAAAATAAATTTAAACCGAGAAGGATGTTCACTTAGATTTAACACGGAATTTACCGACAAGCCATACCACGGTGAAGCGAAGGTTCACGGTTCTCCATGAGTAAGTATGTAGTATGTATGTAGAGGGCTATTATATATATGAAAATGCTTTATCTTAACTTTCACTCATCATCTATACTGCTTATCCCTCACTCAGGGTTGCGAAGGTGGGAGACTTTGCGAGCTGTCATTGGGTGAGAGGTCCGGTTCACCTTGGGCTGGTCGATCGCAGACACACAACCATCCACTGTCATTTACGTCATATTGAGACATGCAGCCGATGTCTCCCAGTTATGTCAAACCAGACTACCATTCTCTCACTCACACATCTCGGCTATTTAGGGTCTCCAATGAACCTCCATATTTTTGGGCTTTGGGTGGACCTAGAGGAACCCCACGCAGACACAGGGAGAATGATAGGCTCCCCTGTCAAAATCCAACCGGGGACCTTCTTGGTGTAAAGTGGAAGCGCTAACTGCCAACCTTATTTTATTCCTATTTTTTAACATTATTTTATATATTTATTATGTTTGAGATTGAATGAATTGTTGCTCCTCTGCTCATCCTCCCCTCCTCCGCCCGCGACCACCATAGAATCACGAAAACTGTGTTATAAACTCTGGTTCACCGCTGCAGGGCAGCTGAAATGCACGCTCATCTCTCTCTCCTCGTGTTTCTTCTGTGCTTTCAGGTTGAAAATAGTGAAAATTTCCTTCAAGTGCAAACAGTTCTTCATCCAGCTGCGGAGAGAAGGGGTGAGTGTCTCCGTCACACTCCGGACATTCACATTTTTGTGATATTCAACACAAATGTGTATAAATGTGTATAAATTCTAATTGATTGTTAAATTTCGTGCAAACACATCGAATATGAATGGTCTTGGACGATAAATGAATGTTTACTAATATTCATTGTTTTGTTAATTCCTAATTCTATGTTAAAAAAAAAGATAAATAAATCAACAGGCATTCACCTGTGAAAGGAGGAAAAAAAGAATGAGAAAATCTCATTCACACATTCACACATTTGTGATATTCAACACAAATGTGTATAAATGACTCTAATTCTAATTGATTCTAAATGATTCTAATCGATTGTTCAATTTCGTGCAAACACATCGAATATGAATGGTCTTGGACGATAAACAAATGTTTAATAGTATTCATTGTTTTGTTAATTAATAATTCTATGTTAAAAAAATGATAAATAAATAAACAGGCATTCACCTGTGAAAGGAGGAAAAAAAAAAGTGAGAAAATCTGAAGGAAACTACTGTAAAATCGGCAAGAAATTTCCCCCCAAAAATACATATTTTGTATTTTTGTTACGTATTCTGCAAGTGATTTTCCGCACTGTGGTGCATTATTGTGTACGTCAGTGCTGGAAGGAAGCTTCAGACTTTTCCGAAAGGGTTGATCTCCCCGGGCCCTTAAGGTCTCACCGACACCAAACTCTCCCACCTCTTCTCCCCAACGCTCGTTTGTAACCTAAAAATCACGGCTTAACCCACATCCCTCTCAACATCTGTGGCCCAACTGGTGACACTTTCCAGGAACCATCCTCATCCTCATCCTCATCGTCGCCGTCGTCGTTGTCGTCCTCAACCTCCTCCCCATCATCATCACTAAACCTCTCAGTCTTGATGAAAGTAGAAGCGCACGGTTTAACCCAAACCTGTAAATGACCCAAACATGGCGCGCACACACACACACACACCCCCGCACACACACACACACACACACAGGCGCGTTTCGTCGGATGGTAGCAGAGCATAAATATGTGTAATCAGTGCGGGATTAACCCCCTGCTGACCGCCCGCCGCGTTAATCTGCCTCTGTGTCGATTGGAGCTGATCGAGTCCCGGTCACGTCACACTATCTGAGACGGTCGCCGGGTCAACACACACACACACACACACACACACACGCACACACACAAATAGGGCATGACATCATTCAATCTATGTTAAGCCCTCCATCTTTTTCCCTTTTCATCTTCTTTCCAAATCCAACCGGGCCTACGTTCTTTGTCTCCCCCCCTTTGGTGCCAAGTCTGAAGCTACGTCGAGGCATCAGATCCCTTCAAGTGTCAACAAATAGACAGTGTGGAGTCATTTAATAGGTGGTGTTTTATGAACTCCCCCCCCCCCCCATCTTAAAAATGACCCTCTAGTTCAGTGTTTGCTGCGAATTTAACCCCTTCACCACGCAGTGTCTGTTTTTAAAATCCACCTTGTGACTAATGAGAAGTCGAGCCATGTAAACACAAGAACCCACTGAGCAGGAATGAAACACTGGCCCTTCCCTAGAAATTCTCCCTCCACGATCTCAAAATAACCAAAGTTACCATAATAACGTGATTAATGTTCCCCTTTTAGAAACCCAGCCTGCGAAGTGTGCTTTTTTTTTCAGTCATACTTAAGCTTTTACGAGTGTCCGTTCTCGAAAATAACCCATTGGCTGTCTTCCGCTGAGCCCCCAGAGCTGAGCTGCGGTGTTTCCTGATTCGTTTGTTAAACCCCTTGCGTCGGCGGTCGCCACCCGTGGGTCGGACGGATCCGTCTCCACAGATTAGCCCCAGATGAAGACCAGCTGCGGTCTAAACTTGTAGCCTCTGAAAAATAAAGGCCCTTTTCAATTAATTCCCCTCCTCTGTTCCTCTCGAGTGGCCGGACGTCACACCTCTGCACCCAGATCGATCTCCTGTCCCAGGAGTGACGGGACCCCAAGACACATCACTCACCCGCATCCTTTCCATTATTTTATTAGATCGAACGCCAAAGAAGAGCTTTTCCTGCTCTCCCTCACCAAAACACGCCGTATTCAGCTACAACTTGCCAATAGACAGTAAATCCTGTTTTTTTGCCCCACATAATGTCAACGATAGACTGGACCGTCCCTATTTTTTAATCACCTTTTGCTTAATATTCCTTAAAAATAAATTTGTATGCCGCGCTTTTTGAAAAAAACATCTCTGTCACAAAAGCAAAATCCTGTAAGATATTCATTATTCCCCTCTTTGCTGCGTACAGTCGGAGAGCCGCGACACGCTGCTTGGCTTCAACATGGTGAATTACCGGGCCTGCAAGAACCTGTGGAAGGCCTGCGTGGAGCATCACACCTTCTTCAGGCTAGAGCGGCCCATCCCGCCGCAGAAGAACTTCTTCTCCCATTACTTCACCCTGGGCTCCAAGTTCAGATACTGGTGAGAAGAAGCCACTCTTGAAATACGGCCAAATTTCTTAATTTGGGTTTTTTTTTAAACCCCAAAAGGGTTAGCAACATAGAGGTCCTGTAATAGCGGTCTCGCTGGCGAAGTAGGAAGCGAAAACCTTTCACGATGAAGGGTAAAGATGTGTTACCTTTTGCTAAGATGTTATTCACAACAGCAAATTGGAAACGCCAGGTTGCTTTATGAATTTGTTGCGATGCTGTTCATTTTTGACTCGTGTGACGAGATGCTGTAAATAGTCCTAAAATTGGGTGTCTCTGGTTGGACAACCGGGATTGGCTCCAGACCCCCACCGTTCATAGATAATGATGAAAATCTAAGATTATCTGATCAGATCGCTAATTGCTTGGATTTAGATAAAATCTAGGTTTTAGTAAAGAAGCTCAAAAATCTTGATATGTGACTTGGACATGTAGTCTTACATGCTTGGGGTTGAGCTCCCGATGGGAGAGGAGGGTTCCCTTCTGCATCTCCATCTTTGGCAGTCATTGTTCTATTCGGCCAACTTTTGGCCCTGGCCTGCTAGCTTCCAGAAGGCTCCTTCAAGGGATTTTCATCATGCTCTGGACTAAATAGGGTGGAATCTTTCGCCCACTGTCTCACGTTCTTAGGAGGTTCTTGTCTGGCCGTCATCCATTTATCCACCAAGGTGGGTCCCTTTAGGAGTTCCTCTCTCTAGACACAGTTGCCTTCACGCTAATGGAGCCTCGCCGGGGGAGGGAAAACAGAACAGAAGTTCACTCTGTGCATGAGCTGGGGTTGTGCATCATTTTTTCAACCGGTGTTTTTATCCACTTGAAAGTGGGCGGTTGCATGGCAGGTGTCTAAAAGGTGTTTTGATTTTTTTTTTTTTTGTTTGTTTTGTTTTTTCCTTTCGAGCTACTCAAGCACTGAGTGGCGCCTCACCTTTCACCTTACTCTAGAGCACCGCGACTCAATAATTTATGGCTTACCCTGGAAAAAAAAATACATAAGACAGAAAGTGTCTCGCCGTGACATGGACGGCACTCAGGAATAAATACAAGATTCACGGTTCGTATTATTGTCCTTGTAAGATCAGGCAGCGGGCTGTGATATTAAGATAAGATCGATGTTTGTGATCCCATGACGGGGAAATCCTGTTGTCACGGCAGCATTACAGGATGGAAAAGTGTGCAAATAGTAATAATAGAATATACAAAGAAAGGATATGAATACCAATAAACAGACTTAATACAATATATTCAATTGAATTCAAAATATTAAAAAAAAAAAAATCCTTGTCCAGGCAATCGAGAAATTACACTTATACAGGTGTACAGTTGGAGATGCGGGTAGTAAGATGTAGAGAATGTATCAATTTGATATATATATATATGAATGAATGTGAGTGGTCAAGAGGTAGTGGGGTAGTTTAAAAAAAATATTTGTGATGCCTATAAGCGGTCTAAACACCAATTATACCACTCATTCCAAATTCCCTGCCATCTGCTGTCATGACATCCCCAATGAGCAGCGCTTTTATTTTCCCCACTGCCAATAAACTGTTACCCGTGGGGGGGAGGGGGATCCCATTTGACTGGTCTGTTTTTTTTTGATCTAAATATTCATATTAGATTTATTGGCTCCCAGATGCCTGTTTATTCTTGATTTGTTCATTTTCATGCAGAATTTATAGGGGGGGGGTGCGGAGGGGCACATCCTTCCTGCATAAATAATGGCAGCTCTTACATGTGGTGCCGTAAATCGTTGTTTTGGAGTCCTGCTAAGCCAAAGAGTTGGAGCTCGCCGGGCGATTCCCGTTCCCGCTCTGCTAATCCTAGATTAGATTCTTTGTAAGTTTCCCGCGCTCTGATTGACGGTTGTGTTATCCGTGTGCAGCGGGCGGACGGAGGTGCAGTCCGTGCAGTATGGGAAGGAGAAAGGCATCAAGGACCGGGTATTTGCCAGGTAAGGACTCTGCCTCTCTTGGGTTGGCCGTCCAGACCCGACGCGCCAAGGGGGGTCCGTCAGACGTCGTGCTTCTTTTTTTTTTTTTTTATTTTTATTTTTTTACGAACGCCGTCACAGTGAAGTGAATGTCTCGCTCCAAGCAGATCGCCCAGTAAGCCCCTGGCCAGGAAGCTGGTGGGAGGCACCGACTGGGAGGCAGTGAGCCGGAACAGCCTATCAGATGAGAGGCTGGAGACGCAGAGCCTGCCCACCCGCTCGCCGCCGGGGACGCCGAATCAGTAAGTGATTTCTTTCGGGGGCGGGGGGGACTTGACGGAGCAACAGCAGCTCGACATCAGAAGCCCGGTCATATTTTGGGCAGTGAGCTGCATAAGGAGCCATCCAGGGCATCATCTCATCTGTTCACCTGGTTCCATGACTGGGGCTGATATTTCAGGAGACAATAAACTCTCATGTTGTGGCCGCTAACTATTTATCATGACCTAAACTGGCAAGAGGGCAGTTTTTTCTAGGTCAATAGATGTAGTTGAATTTGATTTTCACTTTGAGTGACTGTAAATTAATCTCTCCTTAATCCCAAGGAACCCTTCGTTTTCCAGGTTCGTTTCCATTTCACTCAACATGATTTTTAGACTTGATGACTTTAAAAGTTATGGAAGTCCACGGCGCCTTCATCCCACAAATACGCACGTGTTTTTTCACGGAAGCAAAAAAAAAAAAAAAAGGATGATTACGGACATGGTTAAATCTGAATGCGAGAGAATCAGCCCATGCAACACAGACAGTCTGACCGCAGAGGGTTACAGGACAGGACTTGGAGCTCAGGAAGAGCGGCGAACCCTCCAAAATCCACGAGGCAGGTGGAAGAAGCCAGATAAACAGTCTGGTCCGTCCAGGTTTGACCCCCGGCTCTTACCCCCCCGACAGGAACTCCATGTTTATCCAAGAGGGCACAAGGCTACGCCCGTCGTCTGTCGGCCACCTGGTTGACCACGTGATCCACGCCTCACCTAGCCTGCCCGTCTTCTCCTCCAATCACAAGTCAGCCTCTTCCACTCAGGCCAACAGCATCAGCCTGGACTCGACCCCGTAAGTCCCCCTGCCGGACACTTGGTGTAACTACACATTCTGTCACCCTTTCATCGTCTCTAACTTCCTTCATTGTATTTTGTACATTGAAGGACGCCGTTGTTCCCCTTTTCATTTAACTTTAGACTTACTGCTCATATTCAAAGCTAGCTGGCTTATAATCTTGAGGTTCAATTGAACCCATCGAGGTTCATGCCGGTGTGTCTGACGGCTGCTCAGCTGACCGGGGCGCCGTGCCCTCCCGGCGGTTCCTAGGCTCGCCCCCTTTGAAAAGTCAGATAGCCTGAATAACCGCCCGTAAAACATGTTTATAGCGGGAGGGGTTGCACTGCTTTTCAGCGACCGGTCATTGTGTGCGTGTTTTCATCTGTATGCCCTCATTGTGTTGACATGCTATAAACCGTCCAGTGAATTCCTTCAACTCGTAAAGTTCCACAAAATTCCCTCGCAAAACAAAAGCAGTAGATGTGTTGGTTCAGTTCAAAAAGTAAAGTGACCCAGATTTGATGGTTCTAATGAGCAAAAAAAACTTTTAACAAGACATTGAAAACCGGGATCATCTTTATCATTGCCTTTCTTTATCATTTTCATGCACACTTAAGTACAACTGACTAAAAAATCATTTGAAACTTTTAATTTTGATCTTTTCAGAGTTGTTTTGGTGCCATTTTTAAAGGTAAAGGTCTCAGTCATAGAATCGAAGCCGCATATCCGGCACAACTGGGTTCCGATCCTCACATTGACATCTTCCTCCGTGTCGAAACCTAAAACTAAGGACTGGTTTCGTTTGCGAGCTCAGAGTGAGTTGGATCAGAAGCAGCTCGGAGCCGGACAAACAACCGGAGGCTGCTGCTTATGATCCCTTTCTTTTTACCGCGTTTATTTAAGTTTTCCCTGGCAGTAGGTTGCAACCTCTATAAACGTGCTGTTTTGTTTTGTTTCCTGCTTACTTCTTTGTCACCAAATGCCTTTTGTGCAGCGACGCCACCCTGGTAATGTTTACACAGAGTGCCAGCTGATCACGCCGCAGTCAGTCAGCCGTCATGGCGACCGCAGCATTCCTGTGGACGTTATTACAGCCGAGGGCAGCGATGGACGGTCTCCTGAGGGCTGGTGGATGTGGCGTTGTGTTTGCGCACAGGAAACCCTTGGCCGCTATCGCACAGGCCTTCGGCTTTCTATGAAGGACAGCCCCGCTGCTTTTTATTAGCAAGAGGAAGGCTGCTCTCCAACTCTGTGTGTGTTGGGGGATCTTCATTGTTTTTCGGGTGAAGATTGGCGCGTCTGCAGCACAGACAGGTGGTCCCTGGTTCGATTCCGACAAGGGGGCTGGTCCGTGCCAGTTCTCCCATGATCTTTAAGAGAGTGAACGGTTGTACGTCTATACAATGGATGAATGAAAGGGTAAGTGGTTGCAGGTCTATGACTTGTAAATGAGAGGGTGAATGGTTGCGTGTATCTATATGATGTGGGAATGAGAGGGTGAATGGCCGCATGTCTCTGTGACCTATTGATGAAAGATCGAGTGGAGATGTTTCTGTGAGCTGTGAATGGAAGGGAAAGTGGCTCTATGTCTCTACGGTGGCTTGCAAAAGTTTTCATGCCCTTTCAAATTTCCATATTTTACCAAGTCACGACCACAAATGTAAATATGTGGACTTTTTGGTAATTTTATCGGAAAACCAACATAAAGCGGATCACAGTTGTGAAGTACAAAGAAAATCTTATATGATTTGATTTTTTTTTTTTTTTTTTTACAAAAGAATAGCTGAAAAGTATTCTACCTCCCCTGAGTCAATACTTTGTGGAGCCGCCTTTTGTTGCAATTACTGCAAGTGGTTTGTGTACGATGTCGCGTATGTTTCTATCAGTTTTGCACATTTAGAAACTGAAATTTTCACCATTCTTCTTTGTATAACAACTCAAGCTCAGTTAGATTAGATGGAGACTGTTTGTGAACAGCGGTTTCCAGATTTTGCCACAGATTCTCAGTTGGGTTTTGGTCAGGCCTTGGACCGGGCCAGTCCAACACTTAAATATGTTTTATTATAATCATTCCATCATAGCTTTAGCTTTATGCTGAGGGTAATTGTCACACAAATGACTGAATGACCGAAGAGATAGCTACTGCTAGCTTAGCACCAGGTGTGGGAGAGTGCCTCAGTTAAACCAGACAATGTAGCGGCCAGGGATGCACTCCAGCGCTTTCCGTCGGATGCCGCGGTGTTTGAGAGGAGATACTGAACCCCCGCGTTGTGTTCCAGCTCTCCCGCCAGTTGGACGAGGCGGGAACACCTCCGACTAGAGACACCCAGGAGGCGGCCTTATCACATCTGAACAACCCCAGCTGACTCATAGAGGAGTAGCATCTCTACGCTGTCCTCTGTCGGCAGCTCTCCCAGGACAAAGTTTGTCTTTGATAACTCCCATCAATAGTCAATGATATTATCAAAATTCAAACGTCTCCATATTTAGAGGGTTTTTTGTTTTCTACAAATATGGCACGGCGCAGCTGTGAGATTGCGATGCATTTAAAGTTGTTGGAAGCGGCGTATTTTAATGTCTATATGAAAGGTCATCAGGTTTGTAATATGCACGTATCTCATGGAGAAACACGTGCGGCGCGCAAGTCCCGGGACTGAATGTGCAGACACGAAAAAAGAACTAAAATAAGTAAATAAAGAAAGAAAATCAAAAGTGCAAGAAAGACCCAGAATGTGTGATCCGCGGTGATGCTGAGCTCAGCCAACCTGCAACCTCGGGCTTCCAGGCATCACCTGGAGCTCACAGGTGAAGATGAGCTGGCGCGCAGAGATCTTTGCCCTTCGTCGGCGCCCGGCGAGCTGTCAGAAGTCGCGTTCTGACAAAAAACGTGATTGATTTCTTGCGCTGCCGCTGCCTCTCCTGGGTAGGTGAGAGGATCCAGGCCGCATGTTCACCGCGCAGCGTCAGCAGATCCGTCACCCCGTGCCTTCTTTCCAAATACCATGTGTTTTTTTTTTTTTTTGCATTTTTGTTTTCAAAAACAACATTCTAGTTATGCTGTTTTATTTTCTGCAAAACAGTTGGAAGGTGCGTGCGTGTGTTTGTGTGTAGGAAAGAAAAGGGAGGGAGAATCGCAATGGTGAGCTGGAACATTTCTCTGTTGGAAACCCTAGTGGTTAAGTAACATTATAGTGGTAGTTCCGCTGCCTACAAAGCTGCACGCAAAGCTGTTGGCTTATGGCTCGGTTATCGAGCCAAAAGATGACATAATCACTCACGCTCATCTTCGGAAAACACGCGCTGCCCTCGCCTATCATTTCCCTTTGGACGCTCGCAGGTTGTTACTCTTAGCGGCCGTTTTTCGACACCAGCGGCGAGCGACGGCGTGACATTTGGCGTCCCTCTCATGCAGGGCCCGGGCCTCCCTTCCCTTCCCCTCCGCGGGATGGAAGAGTTTGGAGCGAAGGGTTACTGCAGTTGGATGTCGAGCTGCGTTCTTTCCATAAGTCTCAGTAGCTTCTCCGCTGCGAGACCAGGGAGAACCAGTGACAGTGTTGGTTCCGAATGGGTCCAGCATGTGTATTTAGACCTAATAAAAAAAATCAGTGTTTTGATTCAAACAAATATGAAAAAGCTCTGTTTTTATTTATTTATTTGTTTGTTTGTTTGTTTTCTTTTTCCTCTACGCTTTGACCTCAGAGGATTTTGTTCATGGCTGATGGACAGCACTTGTCACGTCTGGTGCTGCTAGAAAGTGTGATGGGTGTGTGTGTGTGTGTGTGTGTGTGTGTGTGTGTGTGTGTGTGTCCTCTGTCCCCCGGCTCCCCTCCTGGCAAGGTATGTGAGCATTCATCTGAGTGCAGAAGCAGCGTGAGCGTTGGCAGGACGTGCATCTTATCCGAGGCCCGCCGAGCCCTTCCCTCCGTCCGCAGCCCCTCCCCCCCGCAGGCCGACCCCGCTCTGACCTGTAACACTTGTTAGTTTGCATATGTGTGTTTAAGACACAAAGTGGCACCAGTGGAAACAGCCAAAACAAAGGCAATGCTATTTGACTGGTGCTCACGCCCCTGAGGAGTACACACACACACACACACACACACACACACACACACACACACACGCAGACATTCTATGCGCTCTGACTGCCTCTCCTGAGAGTGAGCTGGGATGCCACTGAAAGCTTCACCTAACTGTGTGTTGTTTCAGAACACACACACACACTGCGGGGCTTCCCTCTGATGATCTTTTATTAAGACGGCTGCGTCGTGACTCATGTCGTCTTTCGTATTAGAATGCAGGGCCCCGTTAAAAGTGCGACATCAGGTCTGGTTTCAGGGAACGTGTGTGTCGGCGAGCCCCTCGGGTCGATCACAATTCCGTCACGGGCCTCGTCTCCCCACAGTTCTCAACTTGGCCGCCTTGTTTTTTACCCCGTTTTTCGTTGTTTCCGCACCAAGCGAACCCCACAGCCGCACCGTGATTGACCTTCACCTTGCTACCCTTTTTTTATGTACTGTAATTTCCGGACGATTGAGCGCACCTCAATATAAGCCGCACCGGCTAGCCGATCGCTATCTCGGGCTTCCTCGTGCGCACTAACACCGTTAAATTTGTCTTCTTCGGTGTCAGAGTTGAACGGACTCAGAATATCTCGGTCATTTCATCGGTCCGATGTGACGAGGATGGATGTTTTAGCGGCGTGAAGCTCGTTAACCATCCCCCCCCCCCCTCAAAAAGTCCATATATAACATAAAAAAAGTTGCGGCTTATCGTCCGGAAATTACAGTATTTATTAATTTTCTGATTTTGTTCATCTTTTTTTTTTCTTTTCTTTTTTTTTTATCCATTCGACTAGGTCATTTTTTTTTTTTTTTTTTTAATTTCTGCCAAGTTCCGAAATCCTATTCTATCCAAAATCCAGACGTTTGCTTGCAATAAATTAGTCGTGATAAATGCCCTCAGAGTGGGATAATTTGGTTTTTAACCAAACCTGTGCTAGCTGTTAAATTCTGAGCCAAAGACTTACCAGTTAGTTACCAGCAGCCTCGAACTTGAAGCGCTCACTGACTCCTTCCCTCGACCCATTTTGTTGTTTTTCTGGAAAGGCTACAAGTGAATCGCACTAATTCCACGTCACACACATCTCTGCCGAGAGGTTACGCATCGGTATCGAACTTTTCTCCCCGATGGATTTCTGAATTTCCCTTGCCCTCCGTCCTGCAGGTCACCGGAGGGGGTGGACGGCCAGCCCCCGGCTCTGCCCCCCAAGCAGCTCAGCAGGAAGACCCTGAGCCAGATCATCCAGGCCCACTCCCAGCAGAGCCTCCTGGACAACCACCTCAACGAGATGTACGACGTCCCCGTCAACGCCGATAAGACCACGGTCAGCCGAGCAGCAACGCACGCGCACACACATTCACATTCACACGCGCGCTCTTTCTCTCACTGTCATTTTTTTTTTTTTCCCGCATTTTGGCTGAACCTCAATCGCTCAAAATCTAGCTTTGTCGAGCCACACGCTTTATTTAAAAAAAAAAAAAAAAAAAAAAAGGGGCGGGGGCTCTTTAATGGCAGTCAAGGCTCTGATGATTATTCACTTATCCTGGAGTTGGACAACCTGTTACCATGGTGATGATACTTGCCGGTGGCTCGGTATTTCACTTCAGGTGAATTCATTGAGGGCGTCGTCCGGTGTGTTTGGGTTTTAATGAGACACCGCCGAAACGCTGGATGTTTAACGACTCAAATACCAGAAAGATATGTGCAAAGATAGAAAACATCCCGGTTAAAAAAAACATCCCCATTTATTTTTCATTTGTTTATGTAATATCCAAATAGATATACACAATTTTACATAGAAGTAGATGGTCACCAAAATAAACCCCACCCAAAAAATTAACCTACAAATGATTTGGAAATTCTCACAAATCGGTAAAAGCGAGTTTAATGTCTCCGCCGCATCCTCACAGCTAAACGGCGTCGTCCCTCACGACAACCTGGTCCTGATCAAGATGAGGCCCGACGAACACGGACGATTCGGCTTCAACGTGAAGGTAAGACGTCCCCCATCCGTCTTCAGTGCGGCACTTCCTGCCAGATGCGTTTTCTCAAGAACCCCCCCGTCCGTGTGCTTCCAGGGCGGAGCTGACCAGAAGATGCCCATCATCGTGTCCAGAGTGGCACCTGGAACGTCGGTAGGTTCCCCTCACATGTCCCCGATCGGCATCCTATTGATCCAACCCTTCAGCCGATCACCTTTTTCAAACTTACTGTGATCGTGCTACGGAGATCTTCATTGGATATTATTAAACCTGGAGGAAACTCTAATAATAACTGGAAACAACATCCAGAAAACCAGAATAAAGCATCCAATAAGTGAAGTAGAAAAGCAAGTGTCTAATGAGAAGTTTGCAAATAAACATCTTCTTTCCAGTAGAAGTAGGATACGTTAACTACAGGGAAAAGAAAAATAATGGCAAAAGAATTTTTTAAAAAGCCGTTTTAAAGCCGGCTGTGTAGATCCCGAAGTTCTGTGTGTGGAATGAAATGACCGAAGCAGCATCTTTGTTGCTTTTTTCTGGGCGTCCTTCATACGGCGACCGGCGATGTCATCAGAACGTCCCGCTTTTCTCTTCTTTTGGAACGTCGCCCTTTCTTCCATCACTTTACAAACGTGTTTGACGGATGGCATCCGGCCTTCGTTGAACCCCGCAGCTATTCGGTCGTAAATCGCAGCTGGAGACTTTCCCTCCGTCCTCCCTGCAGGCCGACCTGTGCGTGCCCCGGCTGAACGAGGGGGACCAGGTGGTCCTGATAAATGGCCGCGACATCTCGGACCATACCCACGACCAGGTGGTGATGTTCATCAAGGCCAGCTGCGAGAGCCACTCGGGGGAGCTCATCCTGCTCGTGCGACCCAACGGTGAGACCCGCGCCGTCTTTCTTTGCTAACCTTCCAGGTTCATTGTTTTCTTTGCTCGACGAGAGCCCTTTCTGCGCTGCCGTCGCTGTGCTTTCCTTTTGCTCATCTCAACTAGAAGTTTCTGCTTTACCTCTAACTTCAGCTGCCAAGAACGTCCCTGGTTGGATTCTTACAGGAGTGTGGAGTCTCCATGAACCTCATGTGTCTGCGTGGGGTTCCTATGGGTTCTCCGGGTTCCTCCCACAGTCCAAACACATGCAGGAGGTTCATTGGAGACCTTAAATTGCTCAGATTTGTGAATGAGAATACGTATGCTCCGACATGTGATGGGTCCAGAACCCCGCCTCCCGCCCAATGACAGCCGGGATAGGCTCCAGCACCCTCCGGGAACCCTGCGTACAGGATTAGCGTTGCAGATAATGAATATTTTGGCCGATTTTCAGTCATCCCTGGCAGACGTTTGTCATTTCTTAACGAATTTGTAGTCACATTTGCCGACTCACAATGGTAACCGTTCGCCAGGAGGTCGACTTTTGACCGGGCCACTCGAACGGCTCTGTAAGCGGCTGCAGTTTGATCAAAACCAGCAAGCCCGCTCAGGTCGGCAGCTCCGCGTGGCTTTTGCCGACGGGGATCTCCCCTGCGTGTCCAGCTGGAGAGTCAAGAGCGTTCGCTTCAATCAGCACGAGTTGATGGGCGTTTAAAGATGATGAAACATGGAAAATCTTGGTATATGAAGTGGGTCAGAGGGGGATTTGTGCCTTCTATCCAGCCCCTCATCAAGGCAGATGCAAGATTGCATCAACGTTCTGAATGCCTGTCACTTCTCATTTCGTTTGTATTATTTGCGTCTCATTGAGGAAGGAGCTCTCCGTCCGGTGGCCCCGGTTCATCCCCGCAGATATTTTCTCGCATTGTAAATATCACCTTGCCCCTCTGTGCTTTTTTTTTTTTCACTCCTGTCTCCCACAAACCCCTCGCCCGAGGCCTCGGCCTACATAATCCACCTCTTCTATAAAAACCTCTCTCCCTCGTCCAGCTATCTACGACGTGGTGGAGGAGAAGGTGGACTCGGAGCCCGACTTCCAGTACATTCCGGAGAAGTCCCCGCAGGACCCTGCACAGCTGGACCAGCACGCTCTGAGGGACTCGATGGTCACCCTGAAGGAAGGCCTGAGCAGCGGAGCGATTCTGGCCCAGTTCGATGTGAGTCGGGACGCCCCGCTTCTCCCGGGGCTTCATGACGATTCCCCCGAGATTCCTCAAGAATAGAACAGATTTCTTCATAGTCTACATCAAGAACATCATTAGCGTACCGTTTCCAAACAGACGTCCAGTTTCTTCTCTTTTTGTTGAGAACGCTTTTGTTATAAAGGGTAAAACAAGGTTAAACAGGCGTCAATGTAGGTGTGACAAAAAAAGGTCCAGGGAGTGCATTCAGGGATCATGATGTTTGTAGACACTGTGATATGTAGGGAGCAGGTGGAGGTGAGAAGAGAGGGATGGCGCTTAGCTGCCGCAAGAAAGGGTGCATGTGTGTGAACATGAGGAAGTATAGAAGGTGGAGGATTTTAAGCACCTGGGGTCACAGTCCATTGGAGATTGTGGAGAAGAGGTGGAGAAACGTGTGCAAGCAGGTTGGAACGGGTGGAGACAAGTGTCGGGGGGTGAAAAATGCGTCAAAGATGTTGAAGATGGTGATGAGGTCCAGCCATGTGTCTGGTCTCGGGGAGTAGATAAAGAGCAGAGGTGAAGATGTGGAGGTTCTCTTTGGGAGTGAGGAGGATGGAGAGGATCAGGAACAGCTCCATCAGAGGGAAAGCACCCGTCAGATGATCTGGAGCAAAGGGTAGAGGGATGCCGGGGTTCGAACCGCTAGGCAGGAGGTTCTAGAGAAGGACCAGAGAGGAAGTCTATGGGTGGAGGGGAAGGTTGTGGAAGGCGATTGGCTATGGCGACCCCTGAAGAGACCAGGAGACAGGAGGAAAAAAGGAGAATATTCCAGTTGAGTGTTTTTTTTGAAGTCATGGAAAAAATGGTCCGAAAAATCGGGTCAAAAATTGTGCAAAAAAAAAAAAAAAACACAAAAGTGAAAAGTCCTTTTAAACTCAGGAAAGATTGACTTTCCGTTACGAATCAAACACTATAAAACGCAGCTGCCACAATCATCCCACCGAACCTATCCACTCGTGACCGATGTGACCGCAATTCTTGAACACGCTATTATTTCACTGTCTCAATTCCTTTTTAAGAACCCAACCATCAGAAAGTAGAACACTGTCGCCGATTCTCTCTGTGCCATGTGAGCACGGCGACCACGTATGATGTAAAGGGTAGGTCACCTGACCCCCCCCCCCCCACTTCCTGTTGTCTGAATCCGTGTCTCCTTTCCCTGCAGCAACTGTACAGAAAGAGGCCGGGGATGACCATGCTGTGTGCCAAATTACCTCAGAACGTTTCCAAAAATCGCTACAGAGACATCTCACCCTGTACGTGGTGCTCGCCCTTTGCTCCGTGCCATCTTTATCTGCGATCACGCCCGCTCGCCGTCCCTCATCTCTCCTTCTCCCTTTTCTCTCCGAGCAGACGATGCCACGCGGGTCATCCTGAAAAGCACAGATGACTACATCAACGCGAATTACATCAACGTGAGTGTGTTCCTCCTCGTCCCTTTTTTTTTTGCCAATTCTCTCCCTGCGGTCCGGACAATCCAGGCACACATGTTCAGAGGCAACACACACACACACACACAGAAAGACATGAAGTGTGGCCGTTCAGGTGTCCAGAGGTGCAGCGTCGTCTTTTCTTTGACCGGGTCCACCCATCTGCTGGACGACTGTCGGGCAGCCACCCTGCAACCGTGAGGCCTCCCCAGCCGATGAGCTAAAATATTTATCCGTTTGGCGACGCCAGCCACCAATTGGCTGTCTGCCCCTCCTTTTTTCTTCTGTAAAGATTTGGGGTGGTTCCCCAAGAAAATCAATGTTCCCTGTATGGGCCCTGCGGTTAAAATACAGGGGAAAGTAAACGTGCTGGTTTGGGATCCCCCAGTAAAAGGCGCTTTTAGAAAATCTTGTGTCCGCACACGCATTCAGCCGATCAGCCTCAGCAATGCCGTCGCGGCGTCACGAAGGTATTGGTGTTTCCATTGGGTCTCCGAGACAAAGGGTGTGTCTGCTTCGCCAGTTCACCGTGTGTGTTTTTGCACACAGGGCTTTCAAGTGAACACGCTTTTATACAATGAGCTCGGGCCGCTTGAATCTTCTGATTTTGCTTTACCCGTCCGCACGTTGGGAGCACGCGGCTCTTAAACAGGGTTCCTCTGACTCCCGTGTCTCCTCCCCGCAGATGGAGATCCCAGCCTCCAGCCTCATAAACCGCTACATCGCCTGCCAGGGGCCGCTGCCCAACACCTGCCCCGACTTCTGGCAAATGACCTGGGAGCAAGGCTCGTCCATGGTGGTCATGCTGACGACGCAGGTCGAGAGGGGGAGGGTATGTATGCAACGGCACTATCCATTGGCGCACACACACACACACACACGCGCGCGCAAGTTGTGGTAATAGATTACAGTTGCTGATGCATCGTTTTAAATCTGTTGGTCAGGTGAGTTTTATTCACCGATGAGACTAAAACATATACCGTAATTTACGGACTATTGAGCGCACCTCAATATAAGCCGCACCGGCTAGCTGGTTGCTATCTTGGGCTTCCTCCTGCGCACTAAAACAGTCAAAGTCGTCTTCTTCGGTGTCGGAGTTAACGGCCTCAGAATTTCCCGGTCATTTCATCGGCTCGATGTAACGAGGATAAATGTTTTAGCGTCGTGAAGATCGTTAGCCCCTCCCGCATAAAAAATCCCAAAATGAGCTGCATTGTTGTTTTAAGCCATATTGTTCAAAAGCGTGTGAAAAAAGTCGCGGCTTATTGTCCGGAATTTACGGTAAATTTGTCTGCTGGTGTCGTGTCAGAAGCCATCTTCATTCTGTTGACCTCAGATGTTTTTTTTTGTTTTTTTTTTCCCACTCTCGAGAACTAAGATCATGAGATGTTGACAATAACACATTTTTAGTATAAACATCCGCTGAACATTTGTCCGACGGTCCACTGACGCTGGCGGCTCTTCTGCAGCGATGCGTTTCCATCAGCTCTGCCATGATCTTCCTCTTCTTCTGGCCGCTCCCCTCAGGGGTCACCACAGCTGATCATCTGCCCCCATCCAACTCTCTCCTCTCTCACCCACTAATTTCTCTAATAAATCTATAAATCATCTCATCTATAAATCTCCTGTCTGGTCTTCCTCTCCTGGCAGTTCCAACCTCAGCATCCTACCCAGATCTTCACCGATCTCTATCCATGTCCAAACCATCTCAGTCTTACTTTATCTCCAGAATGTCCAACTTGTGCTGCCCCTCCGATGGCACTTCCCTCTACCCACGGCGGCCCGTGGAAATTCCACCAAAGTAGCTGCAGATTTATGACATCTTGTTTGTTTCTTCCATTTCTTTATCGGTGGATGTTGAGCATCCAGAAGTCCATCCGCAACGGGACGGGAGTTAAAAATAGATGTCCTATAAAATTGAAAATTTAAGCTCTGCTGCGTGAGGTGTCTTCAAAAAGCCCACGATGCTTTTTAGTCGCCATAACAACAGATTTTGCAGTCCTAAGCTGCAGCCGAAGCCGGCCACGCGTCACTTGTTGATCGCAATAACAGAGACAGCGCTGTAATAGTAATCACGGTGACCTTTGACCCCCCCGCTCTCCCCCGCAGGTGAAGTGCCACCAGTACTGGCCCAACCCGGACAGCAGCGCCATCTACGGGGACTTTGCGGTGACCTGTCACAACGAGGAGGGCAACGCCGCCTTCCTGGTCCGGGAGATGACACTCACACACACCCAGGTGAGCCGGGCCGAGGGGGAGAACGGAGGGGCGGGGAGGTCGAGACCCGCGTCTCCGGAACGGTAGGAAGCGGGGCCTGGAGGAGGTGTGTTGCCATAGTGACCGGTGTAGGCTGTTCTTTTTCTGGCTCCCCCGCTCGCCGCTGCTGCATGCAGACCACGTATCAGGGGCTGGTCGCCATGGCAACCCAACCGCCCCAGTCAGTCACAGTGCCGAAGGAGAGGAACAGCGAGTGGGACGGAGGAGGGCAGAAACTGTAGAACTCCAGTTTAGCTTTTTTTTTTTTTTTTTTTTTTTTTTTTTTGTTTTGTTTGTTTTGACGTCCCAAACCCCTGGATTCACGGACACGCTGCTGCGCTCCTTACTGGCGCCCTGAAGTCTTCTCAGGCTTCAGTATTTACAGATGTCACGGTCTGGGTTTTATATCGGGGGGAGCGAACTTCGAGCAAAATCTATAGGTTTCCTTTTCCCAGCTGCTAGAACGTGACCTTCTCCCCGCTTCCCTCAGAGTGTAACGCTGTGGGAGGAGGCGAATTAGCATTCCCCTCCGCCTGTGATTGTTGCTATGGAAATAGATGTGTTGCCATGGCGATCGTGGCGGGGCAGTCTTCAATGTGGAACGCCGGGGCGCCTCTTTGAGTGGCACGTGAGGACGAGTCCTGGGATCCTCCCAAAACCCAACCCCACCACTGTTCTTCTTAAAACTGAGCGTGCGCGCGTGTGTGTGTGTGTGTGTGTGTCTGTGCAGAGTGAGCAGCAGCGGGAGCTCACCCAGATCCAGTACCTGGCCTGGCCGGACCACGGCGTCCCGGACGACTCCACAGACTTCCTGGACTTCGTGGCTCTGGTTCGGACCAAGCGGGTGGGCCAGGACCAGCCCATGGTGGTGCACTGCAGGTACATTTGAAATACGTTTGAATTGATCATATGAAAGCTGCAGATGGAATCTTCACTGTCATGACGTTGCTCTGAATGGGCGGCGATTGAAAGGTCAATAATGTTGCCCCGTCCACTTCTGCATTGCTTCCAGTGCAGGCATCGGGCGGACCGGCGTCCTCATCACCATGGAGACGGCGTTGTGTCTCATGGAGTGCGCCCAGCCCGTGTACCCTCTGGACATCGTGAGGACGATGCGAGACCAGCGGGCGATGATGATCCAGACGCCTGTACGTAGCCCCGCCCCCTGTCCCTGAAGCCCCGCCCACCCGCCCTAAACTTGCGGCTAAAGTTGCTCCCTGTGTGTCCCGTCAGAGTCAGTACCGCTTCGTTTGCGAGGCCATCCTGAAGGTCTACGAGGAGGGGCTGGTCCGACCCCTCAAGGTCTACCAGCTGAGAGAGAAGACGGACGAGGAGGAGGAGGAAGAGGAGGAGCGGAAAGCAGGAGACGACAGAGACGAGACGGCGTCCGCCGAGGAGGGCGACGCCGTGGCGGAGCTGCTGGAGGGCGGGCTGGACGAAGAGGACGACGACGACGAGGTGGAGGTGCTGGACGTCGGTGAGGTGACGGAGGAAGAGGAGGAGGAGGAGGAAGAAGAGGAGGAAGAGGAGGAGGAGGAAGAGGAGGTTGAAGAGCCCAGCGTTGCCAGCGAGACCAGCATCAACCCGGACCTCGCCGACCCGTAACGCCTGACCCTTGGGGGGGAAGGGAAGGGAAGGGGTTGTCACCACCGGAGAGAACAAAAAAAAAAAAAAGCACTGTTGCACTTTATGAGAACAAAAAAAAAAAAAACACGGAAAACATACAAAAAAAAAGACGAGCGGGGCGGTCGGTCGGGAGCAGCGATGCAGCCGCCGGCGGACGGAGAACGTTCAGGGGGAACGGAGACACCATCACAAAGATAAACTACGTGGACGGGGAGGGTCTGCTGTTGTGCCATAAGTACGGAGGGGACGGGCCGCTCCCCCCGACGGAAAGCCCACCACCTTTTTTTAAAAACCCTGTCCCCTCCTAAGCGAGTCCGCCAGACGGGCCCGCCTCTCTATTTTTTTTTTTTTTTCTTCTTTTTTCCTTTTTTTTTTTTTTTTTTTTTTTTTTTTTAAAGTCTCCTTTTAGCTGATTCAGAGAAACCTTATCTTGAGTTTCCTTGGAGAAGATAATTTATTGTGTTTTTAGTTTCGTGTCGAACCCTCGTCCGCCGAGAACGACGATGGAAAATACGACAACAAAAAAAGTGAAGAAACGTTAAAAAAAAAAAAAAAAAAAGTTGTCCGTTTGTTTGTACGAGTCTAGAGCTTCATGCTTTCCTGGTTCTATTTTAGGTAGTGAAGTCGTGTGGTTCCTCTTCTAACTGCTCCTCTTTCTCTCCATCTCCTCCTCCCGGTGGGAGGAATGATTTAATTTATTATTCTTGATTTAAAAAAAAAAAGAAAAAAAAAAAAAAGAAAATTTATTGTTTTTTTTTTTCTTTTTAATCAATCCTGGCTTTCATATCTCGAGTCCGACGGACGTCCCGAAAGCACTTTCCCGCATTTCACCTCCTGTTGGCGCTGCCGCATTTTCTTTCAAGCTAGCGGACGCGGTGCGGTTCCACGTGGCGGAAGAACGACCGGCTTTCAAAATCCTCAGGCCCGTGACCTCCTTGCCACCAATGAGCCCTACCTCGAAAAGCATTCGCACGCATAGAGGTTTCTGCGATTTACCACCGCCCCCATCAACAGCAATTCGGGTCGACTTGGTTAAAAGCCTCCAAGGGAAAAAGCCGTGTTTCAATTCTGGGAGCTCAATGTTCACAGATAGAACAACCTACCCACCCCCCCACTTTGCTCGTTTTAGCTTTTACCTTTAGCCGCCCGCTCTGATACAACATGCAACTCAACCCCCTTTCTCTCCTGGATCCCTTCAGCCGCCCCTCAGCATTTCACAGTGAAAAGTTGCTTCCCAGCCTTGGCAGCGATCTGGTTAAGTGATCCTCCGGCTGCTTTATTAACGACTTCAGTCATGATTTCAGACGTTTATTTGGCCAAAATGTGCTCTTTGCGGCGGTGCAGCCTGCAGCCTCTGCTGTTTTGAACGTACTCTTCCTCCTCCTGCTGCTGTATGTGTGTGTGTGTGCACGCATGTCCATCAGTCCCTCCA
This sequence comes from Fistularia commersonii, assembly GCF_037954325.1. Lineage (NCBI taxonomy): Eukaryota > Metazoa > Chordata > Actinopteri > Syngnathiformes > Fistulariidae > Fistularia > Fistularia commersonii. The sequence goes on along the minus strand of NC_141287.1, from coordinate 11,762,346 downwards.
AAAATTCCCCTCCTCTTCAGTTTCTCGAAACCGTTGCAGCTGCCCCCCCCTCCCCCGAGTTTCAGTCCAATCATGAAAAGCGTTTTAATTTTTTAACATCCCCAACCCCCGTCAACCTCAAAACTCCCCTTATCATCTTAATGGAGAAGTTTCCTTACCTTCTGGAATTAAGACCCCTCCACCCCACCTGTGCACTTATTGTGCAACCAGACATACAAGGAGTGCAAGTGAAAAGCACTGACAGCTATTTTCATATATATATATATATATATATATATATATATGTATGTATGTATGATTTTAGAGAATAATTTGAAAATCCCAAATTTACGCCCCGATTGATTGAAGTCCTGTTTCGTCCCGAGAGGAAGTCTTCGGATCAGTGCGGAAGGATCCGGTGAATGAATTATTTAGATTATCATTCCTCCGATAACGAATCTGAAAAATCGTGAGAATTTGAGGGCAGCGCGGGGGTCGAGGTGACGGATTAGCTCTTATCTGATAAGCGAACCCGCTTCTGTCTGGTCATGGTAAACACAGGTTTGCTCATTTGCTCATCTGTCGACCACCAGACAACCATCCTTGCAGCGAGGGTGCTGGTTTTTGGCCATAGGTTGCCCCGGCGTCACGTCAGGCACAAGAAATGTGACGGGGGTGAAAACACAGGCGGTGTCAAGACGGGGACCGGGAACAGGAAGGGGCTCGGGGTTCGCCGTATTCTATTTTAAGCGTTTATTCAAATTTTTAAAAGTACACTTCTTTTTTTTTTCCCCCAAGGATGCAGACCGTTGTGGCTGGGCACAGGGGGGGAGGACAGCACTTTGTTGGAAGGCTGAGTGGCAGGTAGTGCTACTGAAAAAATGAGTTTGTTTTTTTTTTCTTTTTAATTTATCTTTTTTTTTTTCTTTTAAAAAAAATAATAAGACACCTGTAGGGAAAAAGAACAGAACTTCTAACTACACAGTGCCACTTGTTCATTTTGTGTAAATAATGCTAGACCGTGTAAATACAATGTTGTATATTAAAAAGGAAAAAAAATCTTTAAAATAAAAAAGGGAAAAATCATTTGTGAGCAGAAAATATTTTTGTTTTATTTTGTTTTTCCCCCTCCCTTGGATGATTCAAATGGTGTGCATTTGAAGACTGCTACTTCGAGAGGTTTTTGTTTTGACTTTGAAACGATCTATAAAAGCAAGTATATATAATGAAACACGACATGTTTTTCCTTATATACCCTTGATTAACTCCTACCTGTGTCATAAAAAAAAGAAAAGAAAAAAAGATAAAAACAGCCTGTTTGTCCTCAGTTGCTTGTTTCTTCCTGGTTCAGCACTGCTGTGTCACCCATTAAAGCTTGCATGGGAAAAGCGCAGCTTCTCTGCACTGTAAAGGTGAAGTTGGGACGGGGGGGGGGCACAGAACTTTTTCAGATCCTTGCCTTTTTTTATAGAAACAGAAAGGCGCTGTGGTTAGCGCCTCTCCCTCTCAGCAAGAAAGTCCTTGGTTCTATTCCGAGCTTATATCGGTTTTTTCTTCCACAGTCCAAAAATAGAGGGAGTTCTAAATTTCCCAGATGTGTGAATGACAGGGTATGGTTGTATATCTATGTGACATCTAACTAAGAGGGTGAATGATTGTATATCTGTATGATGTGTAAATGATGAAGAGAATAGTTGGGTGAATGATGGGTGAATGTCGACCGGTCCAGCATGAACCCCTCCTCCCCTCAAATAACAGCTGACATAGGCTTAAATCCCTCTTGAGTGCAGGATGAGTGGTATAGATAATGAATGAATTCATGAATGACCCTGAAATTTGTTCAGAATTAAGCATGTAGCATCCTGAGAAATGAGGAAATAGTAAAGGGGTAGCCATCCAAAGAAGGGGCCCGGGGACTGCTCGCAGTTTTTTCCTCACTCTAGGAACATAGAAAAGTGGTTATGATATAACTTGGAAATCTTAATATAAACAATAAACCTTTAAAAAACAACTAAATAAAGGAAAATACCTGATTATAACTCATTTGTTACTCGGAGAGCTAACCGTCTCAAAACACCTTGAACGTATGATAATCAGCTGCTTTTTATTCCTAGTAATCAAAATATTAGCCATGCCCCTGACAGGAAGTCGCATTAGAATTGGCAGAAAATGATCACTGAAGCAGGGAATCAAATTTAAAATGAATGCAAATTAAAAAAGAAACATTTTTTGTGCTTCTGCTTCCTTTCACCCTGATATTTTTTGGGATAACAAAACCATAATGTGGATCTGAGTCGGCGTCCGGACGCATTGTTTGCAGAGGGGTTTTGCGTGTCTCTGAGTTTTTAAACCTGGATGGGATTTTGTGTGTTCGACATTGAAACTACTCTGCGGTAACATTTTTTTTTTTTATAATTTCATCCTAAAGATAATATCAATATATTTTTTACAAGCCTCCTGGCTGTCTTTTAGCACTTTCCACACAACTCCCCAAACCCCCCAGAAGAGGGGGCTTCTGTCAAATGAAAATTATTATGCAAAGTGCACCCTTAGTAACATTAAACTTAATTTAAAAGGCGGTTGGTTTTTACGGTTATTATTTTACTGCAGTGGAATTATGTTTTATTGTGAACATTTTTATTATTAACCAGTGAGTCATATCTGGTAAGGCCCTCGAAGTACAATCCAGCATTAAAGAAACAAATGTAAAGCGGTTACATTTTTGAATTAACAAGGAGAAAAAGTTAAGTATAAACGGCCAGGAAAAAAAAGAATGGAAAAATAAAAACAAACTTTGTCACTTTAAACATGGTAATCACGGTTTTGTGAAGGGTGAAGGGCTTGTCGTGACGTCACTTCCGGGGAAACAGATTTGCCTCCCACTTTTTTTTCTTTTTTTTCCGGGGGGACCCGACTGGGAGAAAAGTGGCCGCACGGAGCCGCGAGGTTGAAGCATCCGATGGGAAGAAGCGCAGGCTAGCGGACCACGGAAACACGCCGGGTTGCCGCTTAAACATATGCGATGCAGTCGGACGTGGTTTTGCGGTGAACTCTGCGGAGGAGGAGGAGGTATTTCGCGTAAGTCCACTCTCCATCCGGACCTCCGCTAAAACCACTGGGTGTCCCTCCGGTCGCCGAGCAAGTGTATGTCGGTTCCCAAGCGTTGGGAGCTCGGGGTGCGTTTGTTTTGAGGTACGGGGATCTCTCATGCGGTCGGAGTCCAAATGGACCCGAAGTGGAATCATTGCTAACGATTAGCCCGCGATGTCAAAATCGAACGCACACCTGTTGCGGTCGCCAGGTACTTTCAGGCCCGAAACTGTGTACAAGTGAGGCTCGGGATTAAAATGCTTATTTCCAGTAGATACCCTTTCACACGACTTTGTAAGACTATCTAAAGCTTTTTGTTGTATATAAACATATATATCTCGCAGCGAAATACAACGCCGGCGTTGTTTCCGAACGGCGAGCCTTGTTATTCATGAATTGAAAAAAATCACAATCAACGCGAGCGAGCCGGTGTTCACGTATATCCAGCCGAGAAAGTCGTTAGCTTAGTTTAGCTAGCAAGCGCTGTTTGTAGTTTTTCCTACTTGTTTTGGCGTTTAAAGCTAAGCTAACTGACCTGCAAATTAATGTCAAATTATTCCCCGTGGATGCCCCTGTAAGTGTTTTGAAAAGCTAATTATTTATCACGTATTCTCGTTTTCTCAACTTTGGTTTTCATAAATACATTGCAGTAAAACTTACCTCGTTTTCTATAAAAAAAAATAAAAAGAAACAAACGCAGAGAATACGGTTGGGCTGGTGGGCGAAGCTGGCGCTGCTTACGGACCATCGCTTACATAATCAAATTAGGTCAATTAATTAGTTTATTTTTGACTTTTAAATAATTGTTATCTCTCTTTTCGCTTTCTAGGTACATGAATGACTAAATGACACCAATATGTGTTCAGACACCTGCCCCTTATGGAGTCAATGTACCTGTACTTCTATATTTCTATTTGCCCCTTCTTTATGTATCCTTCGGGGTGCTGTTCTTTATCTTCACTTTATGTCGTTGTCATTTAAACGTCCTTCCCCCATGGTGACAAAAGGTAAATTTGTATTTTATAGTTTGTTGCTCATTAATTTAATTAAATACTATATTTAATAATGCACTGTGATTGTAATGTAAGAAGTATAGCGTATACAATGTACATTGGAGTTAATTACTATTCCAATTAGGAAAAGTATCTTAAAGTACCTCCTCTGCCAAAAGTACAATTTTAAATCCTCACAGTTATTTAGTAATAGTACAAAAAAAATCAGTATGCTATACAAATTCAAAACAGTTAATTTAATGAGTAATAAAACACTTTTTCTACATTTGGCACTTACTGTTACGTACTACTTTTAATTCCTGCCAGCTGAGTATTTTAAAGCCATAATCTTAGTACCCCTACTTGAATTTATTTAGGTTGGGGATGTAAAAGTTTATGGAACAATAGTCATCAAAATGGTCTTTGTAATATTTCGGTTGTTCACTGGTAAAGTGCATCATGGTTTTTATGTGTTGTGCTATTTATTGCATCACATGACCTTTTATAGAAGGAAACCGAGAGTAAAGAAATCTCAATGTCCTGTCATAAAAGTTTGCAAACAGGACATGGATATCTTGTCTTGTCTTCCTCCGTGATGTTTCATCTCATACGATGGTATAAGGATGTAAAGAAAGCTATTATCTTTAACATATTTTTGTGTCCACCCCTAGGTATGCTAGTGTAACATCCCCCTCGCCCTCATCATGCTGAGCTTCCTGCGCAGGACGCTGGGGCGGCGCTCCATCCGGAAACATGCAGAGAAAGCCCGGTTACGGGAGGCCCAGCGGGCTACGACGCACATCCCCGCCGCTGGGGATGCAAAGTCTATCATCACGTGCCGAGTGTCCTTGTTGGACGGAACAGACGTCAGCGTTGATCTGCCGGTAAGAGTCGCCCTCATGGTTTGTTTCTGTTGGTCGTGGAGCTGGAGTGAGAGTGATCGGTGGTTGCCAGAATGATGTGGATTGACTTCCAGAACACCTTTACATGGTCTGTTATATCTTTGTGAGAGTAAGACGCCTGTTGGAAATATATATTGAAGTATTCGATAACTTTTGCATCAGGTGACCCAGGCTGGGGGCTTTTTCTACACTCAGTATATGTCAAGTTAGAATCACATATTGTTTACTTGATGCTCTTCTGATCCGGGTAGAATTTTTTACAAATTCAAAAATGAATAAAACATGTGGTTTTCACCGGCAAGTTTTGAAAAGTGTCCAAAATAACATGGTTGCTCCTAGATGTATCATAAGAACAAGTCACAGTTAGTTGTCAGTTGTACTGTTTTGTGCTACAGAAGTGTCTTGGTTTTTACTATTTGTTGATAGCGAAGAACCAATTTGAATAGGCTCTTTGACCTTGTGTTTGCTTCACTGACTTATGATTGTATGAAAGAATTCCAATCACTTTTTTCAGTTGAAGTATTTCATCCCACCATTTTTAAGCAAAAAAGGTGGTCTGTTACCATGACGACATGCCCAATCTGGTATTTAAAACAAGAAGATCTTCATGAATAGTGTACAGGTTATTTACAGAGAAATGTGACTGTTATTGTACTTGCACAAAATAAATTAAAAAGTGAGAACACTAGCACACAAACACGGCTATTATACCACAGTGAGTATAACCATAGAGGATCACATTGGAGGAGTTTGAGAATTTAAACATCACATATACATACACGAACCATTTGGCGGCGTTTCAACGAATCATGATCGTCCATTATTGGGTGATGCCGTGATTTGTACCGATGACTTTCACACATTCGTAAACATCACTGCAACCGTCACATGGTTCACTTCAGGACCCTGGCACTCTTTACTTACCCACACATTCATGCTTTTATGGTCAAAAATAAGCTTTATTCTGTTCATTGTTGAGCATAAGCTGGGTCAGTAACCGGATGTGAGTTTGTTGCCATTAGGAGTATTTCAAATGACTTTTTTCATATGTGCCAGTCATGGCTCTCCTATTATTCAGCTCTGAGTCTTTAGAACCAGAACCGTATGACTTTTCTTTTTTAGACTTGTATTTCAGCTCTGTATTAGTTTTACTTTGCCCTCAACCGGACTCCAACGCCTTGTATGTTGTTGGTACTCCTGTAGACATTGCCCGGTACCGTAGAATTTTATCTGGTAGTGGGGATGTTTGCATGTGCCATGTATTCTTGCTGTTGAGGTGCCTTTTTCACCAAAATTCAGACCGTTTCCTGACAGCTGCTTTATTCCCAGGAGGAGTGTAATGCCCTCTTCGGCTGTATATTGGCTGCCTGCCATGACCTCCTGGTACCTGTGTGCTGCTTAGCATGTAGTTGAATGTGTACTCCGATGTTTGAAAGGGCGATTAAAATGTGCTATGTGATATTTAAAATACATTTTTATTCCAAGATGACAACCCAGCTTCAAGTTTTTGCCTTCCACTGATTGAATTGTTATAGAACGCTAACAGGTTGCATTAGTGTGGTAAACATAGATAGTGCTGCAAAACATCACTTTCTGTCTATGAACAGAGAAAATGAAGGCTGCACTCCGTGTGTGTGTGTGTGTGTGTGTGTGTGTGTGTGTGTGTGTGTGTGTGTGTGTGTGTGTGTGTGTGTGTGTGTGTGTGTGTGTGTGTGTGTGTGTGTGTGTGTGTGTGTGTGTGAAAGATGTCACTGCTGATCACCTGTAATTCCCTGATCCTCTCTGGGGAACATGCCTAACCACATGACTGAGTCACATGACACACGGGACTTATCACCCAGCAGACTCTGAGCAGCATTCCTCCTCCTTTCATCCCTCTAACACCCTCTATTCCTTGGTCTGTGCTCCAGGGGCATTTTGAAGCCCAAGGCATGAATCTCTTGGATCTGTTTTTGTACTTTCTCCCTTGTTCTTACAGTTTAATTTTGTTGGTATTCCATGAATCAAACCCGGGGCATTCCTGTGAGTCTGTTCCTGTATCCAGGGCTCCTGTTGACTCGATCTTATCTAGTAACCCGGACATCTGGCACGAATAACTCGGACAAGATGCTGAACAGAGTATACTCTCTTATTCTCAGGGGTGCATGAGACGTGCATTATTTCTCGTCAAACTGATGCTTTGACCCTATAGTCAGAATTTAAAATTTTCATTTGAATATTCACAATAAGACAGACTTCAATGTGATACGTACCCTAAATTCTTTTCTTTGCGCCCCTAACCTTCACCAACATCACTGCGCTCGTTTCACTGCAAACATTTATCACAGCAATGGTCTGTCGGGTGCCCTTGTATTTCCTTCCTCAGTGAACCCTCGCTGATAATTTACTGCAGAAAGTTTCAAAGGTGACTGATGTCTGTGTTCGTCCCCACTCAGGAAGTAGGTAGTAAGTAGGCTGCTGGATATTCACTGAGTATTGGCTCTAAATAATGAAATTTATTGCTTTGTTGAATATTATCTATCTCTAATCCTAGATGGATCTGCAGTTCCAGTTCAGTGTTTCAATGGTGGTAAATCTTTTCAGCTTCTTGCTCCCTCTCCCTTTCTTATACGTGTTTGACAGTGCACTTTATATTCACTATTGTTTTGCTCGAGTACATTCACTTATTTTTTTCCCTGTTGCACTTCCATACTATTTTTAAGCGTTGAATATTTTAACCATGCATAAAATGGCAATGTATTGCTGAATGCCCTATTTTGTGCATTTTAAATCAGATGTGTTTTGGAGACAAATTTAGCAAACTGAACTAATGAACCGTAACCTACATGCGGTTCTCCTTGGTAGCTGTACACTGCTTCTTAGTCCCTCACCCTTACCTGTAAGGTCGAAGAAGGCTTTCTTCTTAAAGTTACATAATTAGGGGCGGCATGGCCCAATTGTCTTTGGAACTGAACTGGAACTGCTCCTCCTTGTGTGTTGTAGTGTTGTTGATCAAGACAGTGAACCCCAAACTGCTCCCCCTGCGCTGATGGACAGCAGCCTTCTGCTCATGGTTCATCCATGATGGGTTCATTGCAGAGAACGAATTTCCACATGAGGGATTAATAAAGTATACATTATTATTATTAATTCACATTTTGAATCACCTGGGGTGGAAATTGATCTGCTGATATTTGAAAATGAATTTCCAACTTGATGAGCCATTCGAAGTGCTAATTTCCTCTGCAAATTTTGACATTTTTCAATATTAGTCAGAATGCGTTAATGTGGATGTGGTGAAGGAGGACATACAGTTCGCGGGAGTGACAGGACGATGCAGGGGATGAGGCAAGATAGAAACTGATGATCCGCTGAGGTGAGCCCTAATTAGGGAGAGGCCAAAAGAAGTGATAACAAGTTGCAAATATTTTTTAACAAATCCCTCCCTTTATATGGGTGAAGGTGTCACTCAACACAGTGTGACATCCTGCAGTAACAAGCTAAAGTCCGATCAGGAGTTTGGTTGCATGGGTAGAGACAAAGTTAGAAATGATCCAGGGACCAACTTCCCTTCGTACAGAAAAGAAATGCGCATAAATTGGAATTCCCTTTTGCAGATATGTGGAATAATGTCACTGTGGACACAATGATGGGACAGCACAAGAGGCTCTGTATTTTAGTTTTCCTCAAGTTGCCTGTGAGGATCTGCTCCATTTACTACAATCCGGTCGGTGAAATCATGCACAGTTAATAATTTGGCACATGTACATTAATGAAGCTGTATAATTTAACAGAACATATGAATTCATGTCTCTTGTTAAATTGAGTGAGTTACTGAATGAAGGTAAGTGTAAATGTCACGTAGGAGAGGACCTAGATCCAGTTGTACATCATGCAGCAATATGGTTTCACTTGTGTGTTCTCCGAGGTCTGCTTCTTACATCTGATTCTAACTCTCATCACGGGCTCTCCTGGACCTTTCGGATGTTGTGGGACAGAAGAAATAAGATCATCTGAGTGTCACGAACCCCTTCATGGCTGCCACTTTTCATTGAAAGTCTTTTCACACCACTCTGCATCCCTTGGCCAAGGTCACACTGACATCATCCATGTCTGGTCACAGTGAAAGTTTGCATTGGTGCCGGGTGCTCGTTCCTGTCAACCGCTTTCTTTATACATTCGAGGATGTATAAAGTGTGGAACAGTGCACCCTGAATGTAATGTGTGACGCAGTTTTTACATTCCCATTTAGAATCCCTTCCCTACCTCCAGGCTCATCCGATTACTTGTCACCTCGACCTGACAGAAGAGTCTTGAAGCTCTCGTTAAATGGTGCAGCCTTTGCTTCCAGCGTTTCCCAGTGGCCGTAAATAAGTGTATAATCTGAATGGGCCTGAATAATGTAAATGCTTTTCTGGCTTTTCAGCTTAGTGGATGTGTCACCGCTATGTAAGGCCTCCAAAAGGTGTCTCCTTGGATACTTGTATTCAGTAGCACATATGACCAATGATCTGGGTGAACATGACTTCACCAAGCAGCACAGCTCGCATTCCTTCCACTAGACTGCTGTCACCCCACACCTTTTATTTTACCCTCGAAATAATGTGCTTTACTGGGGATACACAATATAATATGCTAATTGCAACCGAGGTGAGCAGCCACCTATGAAATTGTCACATTGTCTTGCAAGAAATGTGGCAAGAAATGTGCAAGAAGTAAAATGCAAGATTTCAGTTCAGTTCACAAAAGCTTTTTGTGGACTGTGTCGGAAAATAAGGATCAATGCACATTTTGAAAGATAGATATTACATACTGTGTGCGTGTGTGACACTTTGGAATGCGAGTTCAACCGGGCACACACACTGGACTACTTTTGTGTACTTGATGTGTTTTTCCACCCTGAGCAGATACCCTAGTATATTTATTTTTGAATTCTCCCCAGCCCTGGCTTCCACATCAGCTTTATTCATCCAACTACACTATTAGAACCCTGTGGATATTCCTTGCTGTGGCGCTGTTGTGCACATGCGTTGTGTCTGTCTTCAATCGGACACTTTGATTAAAGGCAAATGTGAATCACGGGCGACGAGGCCATCAGCCTCATGGCAGAATTGTAACTCAAACATCCTGACTGAGGCTGAGACAGCTCTGCATGCTCGCGGGCAGGGAGACTGTAAACAGCCGAACAATACTGCAGGCATGATAACAAAGCATTGCACACATGCCCACACACACACAAACACACACACACAATGAGCCCTTTGTGCTCCCTCTTCCAGGGTACTGTAGGGGTGCAGTATGCCTGGTCAGCTATGCCATCCAGCATAGGGCTGGCCCCCTCGCCCCCCCTCTTCAGCCCCCCAGGAGCTCTCTTGGGGTTGCAAGTGTGCGCGCGTACGTGCGTGCGTGTGCGTGTCAACCTTTTTAACCAGTGATTTTTCTTCTCAAGTTAGTTCTTTAAAAAGAAATCATACTATTGTGTAAAATGTTTACCCCATAAATCTTTGTACTTCATGTAGCCATGTAACCTTCACTTCACCATGATTCACATTTTGAAGGACACCTAAGGGTTGAAGGCATGAGAGGAAAAGGAATGAGTCTGTTACAGGAAATGACAGACGCGTAGTTCTACAGATAGTTTTTCACCCAGCTCAACTACTCTTGTATTTGAGTATTAAAGAAAAGCTACTGAATGCAGTGTTCACCTTATCTTTTAACATTTTATCTCATTCATATTCAAGTAGTACCTTCATTAACGTTAATTTATTTTTGGGATTTTAAGTATTTGAAGTTATTAACTTGATAAATTTTGCTTCCTTTTTCCCCTATCAAGGCCATTATTGGCCTTGTCAAACTGTAGACAAAGTGGATCTAAAACACAAAAGTATTTCTATCAAAGTTCTGCATTATGTGAAATTGTATCATTCATGCACATACTGTCAGAGTAACACTGCTTTAAATTTGATCACTGTTTTTTAGAAAAATATTAGGACAAGCGAGTACTGGCTCCATGTCATTTTCGAAGGCTAGTCTGTCTGGATGTGACAAAACGTTGCAATGATGTTTGTGAGTTTTCAAAATGTCTGCAAGCCTGACACTTTTCTTGTCCTTTTTATAGGGTAAGAAAAGTTATCTAGAACAGTCATTTTGTCTGTGGATTATATTATATTCTAGAGAGATATGTATTGTAACAAAATATGTATCATAATATACAATTATGTATATACTATTGCTTTTTGACATTGAAAACCATAAAGCTGAGATGACAAATTGGGAATGGATGCAGCTAGTCCACTTCCCTCAGCTGCTGGGCGTCTTGGTTACTTAACCCCCCCCAATACCATGGCAACTCTGTGGCTGTGCCTTAAAATGGGGTTTGGAAGACGTGTGTGTGTGTGTGTGTGGGGCAGAGGACAGGCAGTAACTGGTACAGCCTTGTTGGAGAGATCAACAGCCATTAATCTCAGTATTGAATGTTTTCCAATATCTGTAGACAAATGTTAGTAGATACACGAGAGCACGTTGACTGAAAACAAGGACTGCTGGATTTTTTTCTCAAGTTAATGAAGATTTTGAAGATTGATCACAGGTGAAGCCAACATTTGTATGTTCCAAATGTACCCAATTAAAAGAGGGTTAGGTAATGCGGGTTTATTTAATTGTTGCATTGAAAGCATGTTTATTCAAACAACCAGCGGGACAAATGTACAGGGACACTCCCTCAGTTCTGGATCTCAGAGGGTTGTTTTTCTCACCGCCAGCCAACAGATGTAAAGCTGGACGATATGATAAATGATGCATGTCTAAGCTGATTATTGGCCATCGTGGATAATCAGTCAGCACCTCTATCAGCTCTGCCGCAGTAAATCACTCCGCTTGCCTTCTGTTTCCAGCTAAACATTTATGACAGTTAAAACGCAAACATGCTGATCTTCAAGTGGTCTTATACTACCCATACATCAGATGACATTCAAAAGATTTGTGAAAAGAGTCAGGGAGAACTATCATGTCACATCTATAGACAAGTTTTTGAGTTTTTAATCGCAGCCCAGTCTCAGACTGAGATTTTACAAAGATTGTGAGTCTTACAGGATCACTTTTTTCAAGACTACAACTAGATTCTTTCAGCATTTTTTTCCCACCATATTTTCACCAGGTATTTGCAGAGCTTCAGCTATTTCAGTCCATTTCATTTTCTTCTCCACTCAGTCGTGATACGTCAGAGTTTACATCAGGGGTGGGCAATTATTTTGGCTGGTGGGCCACGTTTCCTATTTAATTTTTATGCGCGGGCCAACTAGGCATCATGTAAATTGAACAAAATGAAAACTACAATATAAATATTTCAATTTTTTGGCATTTTATTTCAACTTAAAAATCATGGACATTATTTTGTATGTAATCATCCATACAAAATTAAACAAAAAGAAAAAATAAGGAGTTTCTAAATTCAATATTGATTGAAAATACTTATTAAGACATTTTTCTATGAAAATAGTTTGGCGGGCCTGATAGAAAAGCAAAATGGACCATGGGCCATAAAATGCCCATGTCTTTTTTTACATCGTACAAGCAGGGCTGTTCTGCTCGCAGCTCCACCGTCCGCTTTCTGGATGGTTCATATTGAATGGGACGTCCTTTGCCGTTCCTGTTCATCCATATCACCCACAAATACCCTCTTTGCCGCTACTACTGCTTTGGGAATTGTTTGTCTCTCAAGTTTGCTGTTTCCGGTAATCTATTGGTTCTTGATTGTGTTACATTACTCAAAAGACTGAGAGACCTGGAATAACATCGAACATGTTTGATTATTCATAAGCCCAAGACTAGGAAAAGACTAATCTAAAACAGCACTCATTACCACCTTAAGATTACCAACTTCTGTTTAACGATCGAGATAATGGGAGCTCGCTGCAACTCCAGTAAACTCCTAAGATTCAAAAGAATGAATTACCAAATTTTATTTACTGATTTATATACGCCCTAGTCTTCGCTTACTTAATGTGAATATTTTCAATGTTTTTTAAAAACCATTTTGATATTTTTATGATTATGCCTGTCTTCAGTCAATCGTTTCCAGCTTTGAAAAACTGTCTGAATGGGTTACAGACCTCGGGGACTCTCCACTGGCTGCTCTCATCTTGAGAATGTCCTCCCGGCTCTTTCGTCACATGCCCACTGAATCAAAATGGGCGGGGAGGGGAATGGGGGTCTACGAGTTCTCTTGGCCGCTTCTTTTTTTAGGAGCTTTTGGAATTTTTGGAAGTGCAAAAAATGTCAAGGAATTTCACTTAATGTTGGAATATAATTGGAAATCTGGTCTTTGGCAGGTGTTCCAGGGTTTGGTTGATGATCTGCATCTCATATCTGCAGTTAATCTTTACATCCCAAATCTTTTGACTTGTATAAACACAAAAATACATCAGACATTCGCATTGAATTTTCATATATTTTTGTGACAAATATGTCATTTTCAATTTGTTCCTTAATGCCGGTTTGGGGACATCCGTGTTTCAGAAAAAAGCCAAAGGTGAGGAGCTGTTTGACCAGATTATGTACCATCTGGACATCGTAGAGAAGGACTACTTCGGACTTCGCTTCATGGACTCTGCACAAGTCCCGGTAAGAGTGGTGCCGCTGTACGCCCGACAGTTTGTTTCAGCTCTGATCAATAAATGTAATTTAAAAACATTAATCATTTTAATAAATTATCGCAGGTCAGGCTTGTGTATTTTGTCAAAATAATTCCATGATTCTTTGGAATAACAATAACCAGTTCATAAAAATGATCAATAGCTGCAGAACTAATTGAGGCCTCTGGCTCGGAGAGGACCGCGGTGCGAGTGCCAGCTCTGTCTGCCACACCGACCCGATTGTTGGCAAAAATGTCCTGGAAAATTATCCAGACAAAGGAGTGGGAAATCTGTATCCTTTATTTATTTAGATAGTGTCATGTACTCTCTTTTTAGTCATTTTTTTTAGGTTTTTACCCACACTTATAAATTGTATCAAATGCTGGCATTCTCCAAGATATGGTGCCTCGGGAAATTCCTGCAGCCTGACAGCAGTATCTCCAGGGCTCTCATACCTTGGTCTCAAGGGTGAGGGAAGGGACTTTTCCCGTTCAGTGAATGGACTAAAAGGATCGGCTCTGGACTTTTGTCGGCTCTAAGAGTCACACTCTGCTTTAAGTCACTGCTGCGCCAGTGACCCTGTTCTTCACTAATGCTCTGTGAAGGCCATGAAAGCAGGGCGAAGGGGTGGGAGCAAAGATGTGGAGGTGGAGAGTCTAAAGGGTGGGGGAGAGTGAGACACACAGAGCGAGCAAGAGAGAGAGAGAGAGCAAGGAATGTGGGGGAGAGGAGAGTTCCTCTGTTATCTCTCTCCCTCGCTGGCTCTCCATCACAAACACCACCCTAGAGTCTGACATTGTTCATGCCTCTCAGAGCCCAAACTTCTCAGAAGAGTCACAGGAGCGAATGCTGACTGTTTGTGCGCTTAAACAGTACTTTCAAACCTGACAGAAACCGAAATATTAGTTTGTGTTGAAGGGTCACGGCAGTAATTGTTTGACCTCCATCTCGTTCTAGCACTGGCTCGACGTGACAAAAAGTATCAAAAAGCAAGTTAAGAGTAAGTATGCAGAGGCCCAAGGTGGTTTGCTTCTCTCCACACACACACACACACACACACATACACACAACTTGCCTGTATTGAATCTTAAAACACATGATACACTTTTTTTTTAGCGTAGTGAAGTATTTTAACTCCACCTTCATATGGGTTTCTGAGTGGTGGGGGTTAACTTGAGGCTGATCAGCTGCTTGTTTTGATCCAGGTTGTTATGTACATGATCGCAACGTTTGAATGTGTTTCAGTTGGCCCGCCTTACTGCCTTCACATGAGAGTCAAGTTCTACTCTTCAGAACCAAACAACCTCCACGAGGAACTCACCAGGTCAGCTGAGACGTTCTGTCATGACAGTATGTTCTGGATGTGATGTCTCAGGATTTGGAGGGGATGGGCTTACTGTGTCTGGTACAGTGAGCGTGGTATAAGCACATTTCCAGCAAGAGTTTGAATGATACCATGTTTCTTTCAGATACCTTTTCGTGTTACAGTTGAAGCAGGACATCCTCAGTGGAAAGTAAGGTGCTTTTTTAAATGAAAACTACAATCAACGATTATATTACATTACAGTCATTTGGCAGACGCTTTTATCCAAAGGGACTTACAGGAAGTGCAATTCAGTCACCTAAGATCCAAAGTACCAGTAGTCGGAAGTCAGAAGTGACCACTCAACCAAATAGCCATCTCAGAACCATATACATACATACATACATACAGTCATTTAATTTTTTTTTTTTTTTTTTTTTTTGCGGGGAGGTTGGGGAGTAAGTGTGATTAGTAGGGTTGTGCTTGGTGAAGAGGTACGTTTTCAGCTCACGACGAAAGATGGGCAGCAACCCCACTGTTCTGACCTTGATTAAACATCAAGATAAACACAATTCATCTCAGATGATGGCTGGGGATGCGGTTTTCAGCTAATGTCTTTCAAATTTTTTATTCAAAGGGATATTTTTTCATTTTTAGATTTGACACTTTCTCTTTTTATTTTCCCGGGAGAAAAGTTTTGAAATAATGATCCATGAATGGGTCTGGAATTAAAATCATGCAATACAGTTTGACAGTAAAAAAAACAAAGAAAATAGTGCCGTTATACAATATTCAGTGTATTTTGTTGTCTCCTGCCCTTGTTTTCATCTCATGTCATATGCTCTAAGCGGATAACAGTGTGCTCTTACATTCATTTCATTTAGTCTTAGTCTCGTGTCTCACTCTTACTGCCATTTCAGGCTGGAATGTCCATTTGAAACTGCAGTGGAATTGGCTGCCTTCTCACTCCAGGGTAAGCCCATGAAGGTACCCCGCCGTGTTTGAGAAACAAGCCTCACACCTGTAACAGCTGTCCCGGGGGGGGGGGGTTCGCCCTCCTTTTCACTGTGCTGCCTTACTGAAGTAACACACATAGTGGCTGATTCTTAAGCTATATAAGTCAAGCTGGTCACAACAGACCAGCCATTTTCACTTTTTAGGTTTGCCACTTGTTGCATTCACGTTCTGAAGTGCCACTTCTTGTTTTTAGTGGCTAAATTCTTTCTCTAACTCAGTTCAGTGAGTTGACGCTAGCATGTCCACCAGGAATTTTTGCAATGCTCCCACTTACAACAGGTGAGTTTATACAAACAGTGCACGCATGGCATCTGAAGTATGTCGTACCTTACAATATAATCATTCACTAGGCCAGCTGCAGTGGTGGCCCCCCTCCACTCCTGGACACAGATACCCATGCTGTCATGATTGCCTGTCTTTTTGGATCACCAGCTCACCTGCATCGTGTTAACTGACACCACATTGTTAATGACTGTCTGTATGACACATAGACCTGACCTTTGCAGACCCTTTCTACTAATCTTCCATTAGGGGCAGCGACTGCAAATCAGCATCGTTTCTAAACATGATCACTCTTATCACTCTTAATATTTTAAATCAAACTAGATTTAGTAGAAACAGGAACGTTTATAAACATCAGAATTTCTGCCCGCAGGTTTTAGGCTGTATCGTCCTTTCAGGGACATTTGTGTTTCCATAGTGACCGGCCGTTCATTCAGGAATGCTTATGTGACCAAGGCTCTCCCTTAAGGAGCAACGACCATGTGTTTTTAACCTCCATGAATCAAAGGTTGAATGTTTAAAAAAGTCAGTAGAGACACTTTTGTACTGCTCTCGAACTTACAGTCACACAAACACACACACACAGTCACAGTCACTGTAGGGTAAATGCCAGCTCATTAGTGCTCTATCCTCTTCTGAGGCCCCCTAATCCAACGTCCCCTCTATCTTCCCTTTCCCTCGGTGGAGATTTCTCTCTTTGTTTCCCATAAAGTTATGCTCTTGGTCCACTGACATTTACGAGGAGGTGGAGAGGACAGAGTTGTTTTCTTCTTTCTATGCATTCAAGGCTAGTTTATTTACCGTGAGGTGCTTGTTTTGCCCTTCTGGATGAGACGTAAACATCGCCTTGCACGCTACATCCTTCTTGTCAATGTCACAGCTCAGGAGATTTTAGTTTAATTTTTCTTGTTGTCAGGATGGGGCTTTATTTTATCAATATTTGCCTCTCCTGCCCACCAGTTTTTTTTTCCCTTGTGTACAGTCTTAAGAAAGATAAAGAACAGATACTTTCATCAGCAAGCTAATTTAAAATGAGGCAGTGAGAGGTAAACTTCACTAAAATTGAAATGTAGATCACTGAGATGCTGTGATGAGATCCCTCAATATGCAGTTTGTTCTGTCTTCGCTTGAGATCACATGACCGACTTGGCCACCGAAGAATATCCAGTTTCTTTCTCAGGGCTTCGGACACTCTGTGTGTTTTGAGTCATTGCCCGTGTAATACAAAGCACTTTTTCTTCTCTGGTCATTCAGGTCTTGGGCTGTTTCAGACGGGGTCAGTGCATTCCTTTCTACACAGACTGTACCAAATTATCAATTTGGTCATTTCTTTTTTTGGCCTTTCTCCAATAGGTTTAGCTAGTTATTTATCCTATTCACATCTCCCCACATTGAGGTGGACACCTGTTTGGAATCAGTACTGACAGTTTTGTCTGCTTCATTTTCATATAATTTAACAGGAGCAGGCCAAAACTTATATTGAAGCCTTCAGTTGGTCAATAAAATTGGAGCCTCTGAAAATGAGGGTCTGTTTGTAAAATGTCTGTGATTTCTAATCAGTTAATGTTCTATTTCAATTTAACATGGATTTATCATTGAGTCTTCAGCCAGACTTTGTTTCATTTGAAATACAATGTGTTTGGTTGCGGCTTTGTGTCTGTCTGCGAAATTAGAGAGAGTAAACGTTCTGT
The DNA here is from genome assembly GCF_037954325.1 of Fistularia commersonii. Lineage (NCBI taxonomy): Eukaryota > Metazoa > Chordata > Actinopteri > Syngnathiformes > Fistulariidae > Fistularia > Fistularia commersonii. The sequence goes on along the minus strand of NC_141287.1, from coordinate 11,744,478 downwards.
CCTAATGCCTACAACTATTATTATTATCATTACATACTAGGACAGGGACTTTAAGAGGACTTTAGGTATTTTATTTCCGGGACTGCAAAGCGATCCACCGGCTTCTTTTTAAAGTTCTGCGCGCCGAATCAAATCAATAGGATTCTCTCAAACCAGTCACGAATTTGGCTCAGGTCTTTGCTGTCTTTATGGTACGTTATTTCCACTAGGACACATGGATGTTGCCACCATGGAGTAAACAATGAAATTATTAAGGTGATAATGAAAATGAGTGATACTACATTTTTAAGAAAAATGCAAGAACTGATTAAAAACTTTGCATTTTCAGCTGAGCTTGGTGATTGCGACCCACTTGAACACAGTCTGGACCTGGTCTCAGAATTTCGCTTCATCCCCAACCAAACGGAGGATGTGGAGTTAGCGATCTACAACACGTGGAAGGAATGCAGGTTTGACTTCAATCACGGTTAAACTGTGTCTTCAGAGCAGGCTGTGCCTCCGTCCAACGTGTGCCAGATGGGATAACACAACAATGATTTAGCTGTTGTCACGGTTTAGCTTCCTCAAATCTTGACTGAGCGTACAAACATTTCCTCCAGGATTATTGGCTGTATAAACGTCTGACACTTCCTATAACTGATTTGCAGTGAAAGAAACCATTGTAATGCTCTTACTATCAAGCAGCTGCGGCTTCCTGTCACATTAGTCACCCGTGTGAACTTCTACATAGTCTTTGGCATTTGCGTAGAAGAAATCCCTGGTTTTTGCCTTTTCTTTCCTCTCCCTCCCCCAGAGGTCAAACACCTGCCCAGGCTGAGATAAACTACTTGAACAAAGCAAAATGGCTAGAAATGTATGGTGTGGACATGCATATGGTCAAGGTAACTGACATACAATTACACACTTATCATGTACTCACTCACATACAGACTTGAATGTATGTCCTTGATGAAGGCAGGGATTAATTGCGGTTATAGCTTGGATTGTTTATTTTTTGTTTTCTGTTGCTTTCCAGGCACGAGACGGCAACGAGTACAGTCTGGGTCTGACACCTACCGGGGTTCTGGTGTTCGAAGGACAAACCAAGATCGGGCTCTTTTTCTGGTTCGGTCATTCAGGGGAATTTACAGGGATTGAGCGTGAAACCACTTGAAACTCTCCCTTTATGTAATAAATTTTGGTCCCTCCTATCATTCTAGGCCCAAGATCACCCGCCTGGATTTCAAAAAGAGCAAACTGACTCTGGTTGTTGTGGAGGATGATGAGCAGGTGAGCCGGAATGCATACATGCCTCCCGGTGGTATTTAGAAAATGACAAACACACATCTGTCACTCCCTTTCACTTTGTTTTGCCTACTTTTTTTTCCCTGCAGCATTCTGACAAATCACTTGCATGAATATCTGAAAATGGGATATCTCTAGCTTTGAAAAAAAATGACAATATGCTTATAGGGTAATCCTTGGGATTTACCATCTCGTTTTGAATTTGTCCTGACAAAAACCTACTGGAAATACAATACAAAGAAACATAACAATATAAAGACATTTAAAGTAAAAGTCGTTCCCTCTGACTGACTCCCCCAATAATTAATGTGTACACTGTAAGACTACATGCTCATATATGTGTATATGTGAATTTGTCTCACAAATTCCTACAAGAACACACATTGCTTTTAGATTCCTCCTTATACAGTAAGTAGTATCAAACGCAGGTGGTGTGGAGAAAAGGAGCTGTCTTAAATGGGAAGTAATATATCTAATTGAGACGGACAGAAAGTTCCAAAGGGGCTTTCAATTTAATGACACAAACAACCTAAAATTCCCCCAAATTCCAGAGGTGGCAAAAAGAAAATGGATATTCAGTATGTCAGAGGCTTATCCTATGATGGAAGTGGAATTTAGAGTGGTTCGGCTTTAGTCACGTTATTAATTACATAGAAGGCACCGCTAAATAAACAGTTGCTATAATAATAGCCCCCGAGACATTCGGGTGTAAACTCAATTAACCTGGACGTGTTCTGCACGGATGCTGATTTAAAGTAAATAACTGCAGATATACCCGTACCTGATGGAAGATGTGGAGTGTGCACAACACATCTCCCACCCATGTTAAATTAATGGTCGGGGTTCGCGGGCATATCCACAGATATTTTACACATCATATTTTGCTTCACAGGAAGAAATCTTAATTGGATTTTGATCAGAAAGACATGCTGTCTTATGTTTTTATTTTCCTGATGTGTCCAGGAAAGTGAGCACAAAGAAGCATTTTTCATTTCCTTAATAAAATTCTATGTGACGGGATTAGGAAACCCTCAAACCACGAAAGTCAGTTATGAAATGATAAAATAAAAAAAATAAATAAAAAAATGTTCCTCTTAAATTGGAAGTATTTCCACGGCCTGAAAATGAAAGCCAGGCTTGGCGTCGGGGCAGAGTTGGTGAGCGTACAGGATAGAAAAAGAGAGATTGTTTATGTCTGTCCTGGAGGTCTGTGTGGGAGGTTAATAAAGAAGGCTTCCCTCCCTGGTATTTGTGGTATGCCCCCCCCCCCTCCCCAACACACACACTACTGGGCACACACTCACACGCAGTATATGCCTCTGAACTCTGTTAAACACTTGTGATATATACAGTACAATGGTCTGTTCCTCACCAGATTCATTGTCTGCACCTGGGCTCTCTAGCTGCAGACCTGCCTGTCACACAATACACCTCGTACGTGAAACACAGCAGAGAAGCTGTAGAGGGGACCAGTGTTCTCTCTACAGACGTTGTTGTTCTTCTCCTGATCCAACACAGTTTCTCAGAAACTTAAGGGTTTCTTACCATGCAGCTCGACTCCTCTTCCTGTTCTGCCAAGCGCTTATGTCAGAGGGCCTGAATATTTTAAGGAACCAGAGGGCTTTGCTGTTGAAGCTCAGTTCTGTCGGTTTAAAAAGGACAACAAAACAACTTGAACTCCCCGAAACTGCGGCTTGGCCAAGTTGGATATTGTCTTATTTACTGAGCAGAATTTGGACGTGACAGTGACTTCAACCTGTAATGCTTTAGAATCATGGTTTTAGAAATTGGAACAAGAATTTCAGAACAACATTCCACAACAAATATTCTTCAAATGCAATAGATTCTTGTCAGTCTGGGCATTATATCAACATATTAATATCAACTTGGATGTCCAGTTGTTTTTTTTTTATTTTATCTTTTTTAAATCAAACATTTTGATTCCTCGCTTGACTGATTGCATCGTGATATCATGTGACCTTGCAGTTTTCATTCAGTTGTTTTTTAAAAAATCATGTGCCAGAAGAAAGCTTTTATTTTTGTCACCAAGGAACAGAAACATAATCGAACAAACATCAATGATTATGGATCGATTTTAAAAAGTCAATTCAACTCAATTAGCTTCATTGCTTGTCTTTTTGAACGTTTGAGATTTTGAATGAATGTCTGTCTCTCGCCCAGGGCAAGGAACAAGAGCACACCTTTGTCTTCAGGATGGACCACCCCAAGGCCTGCAAGCATCTCTGGAAGTGCGCTGTGGAGCATCATGCCTTCTTCCGCCTGAGAGGGCCCGTACAGAAGAATGCGGCACGCTCCAGTTTCATTCGCATGGGATCACGTTTCAGATACAGGTGACTGCTGGCAGATCTGTGGCTCAGGGATGCTTTTGGATATCCCTCAGTAACAAGTAGAGCAGACCATAATCTGGCAGTTTCAAATTTATCAAACCATCCCTGCATGCCCATGGCAACCGTTTTTGTTTGTCCAACGATCTTCAACATTCCTTTGCACAGTGTTCAGACATACCAGCAGGTGCCTGAGGAAAGAAGATTCAACTCCCTTACTAATACCAAAATGTTTTTGCTGTTTTTCCTTCTGAATGGAAAGGATAGTAATCAGATGGATCACCAAGCGACCATAGGATATTCTTTCAATATGTGGGTGGTTTAGAAAAGAGAAAATCCCAGGCACAGGGAAGATTCCAACACACCTGGAAAGATGGCCCACTACAAAAGTCCTGCAAAATCAAATCTGTCTGCAAATGAACGGCAAAAAAAAAGTCTATTTCAGTATGGATTTCAACACAAGCCAGTGATCAATAAAGAAACTGCCCAAGAAACCATTCAGAACCTGCTGAAGATAAGCAGGACATTTTCTTAAACTAAGTGAGAACTTACTTAAAGTATTTTCAAGTAATTTCTCCGGTTGAGAGAATGGCAGAAATGCAATGGCTAAAAGACTGGAGCTCCAAAAAAAAAAATGTCCACTGTGCAGAGGGAGCAGGATGGGGTCCAGCATCTGGACTTTGTCCCTGTCCCTGTTTTTGTAGCAACAGCGTCACTGAAAATGATGTAATGCACATTTCAGAGCCAAGACTTTGTATCAGAGGAAAAGTGAAAATCGTAGGCCGACATTCGTTTTTGTTTACACAACTGGAACAAAGCAGGACTGGGTGAACATGGACGTTCCAAAGAGGGCTTTGGGATGCAGATGAGTTTCAGAGCCACAAATTCAGTGAGCCACATTGGTCCCGAACTGTTTGTTTGAACAGAGTGTGTGAGATTACGGGACGTACAGTATCTTTACTCGTCCATACAGATACTTAAATAGTACCGGACAGGCTCCTGTTATCAACACACCGCAGCGGCCAAGTAGTTCCTCTGGGTGTGTATTTAAACATTACCCAGTTGGATAAGCATTGACGACAGTGTTGGTTTAAGTCGGGGGTTAGAGAGTTTGTTGTTAATAGAAGGTTATCGCCTGGATGGGTCCAGAGTTCAGCAGGGGTCACCCCCTTCTCTGCCTGTTGTTTTTAGGACATATTTATCCAGAAATCTGATGGCTGAAGGTTACTCTGATCTGCGGCTCGTGGACAATTGAAAAATCACCTCGAGTCTCAAATGTCGCCCATGTGTTTGTGCGTTTGTCCCAGCGGTAACACGGAGTATCAGACAACCAAGTCAAATAAAGCGCGGCGCTCAGCCTCTTTTGAGCGGAGGCCCAGTCGGCGGTACTCCAGGAGAACAATGCAGAACAGAGGTGAGCAGGGCACATTAATTACACACACACACACACACACACTACTTCAAGACGAGCGTCTGTGTTGTGACAGATAGTGACATCCATTCTATCATTGGTCTGGACAAATGTCATTGTGTGTTCTCTTTGTGTTTTTACAGGACCCTTCAACCCCCAGGAGTGAGTACCCTGATGTCCAAACACTGTTAGTGTGTCACTGACTTTATCTGTCATCAGTCGCACACACTTTATCGCTGCAGCTGCGTCTTACAATAAATAATGCACACAGTGCAAAAGTTCAATGAGAGTAAATGACAAAAAAGGAAAGGGTGGAATGGGAAATGCAGCCAGAATACATGCAAATAAGTCTAACATTAGGTTGCTAAAAAAAATCCCAAGTTGGTTAATGAGCCTTCTTTTTTTTAATGAAAATCATGATCAATATTTAGATTTAGCAAATTGGGAATTGTCTAATATTGTCATTTTTTGACAAATGTTATTTTTTTGGCCTAAATCAATGTCTTAGTCAACGTATGTCTAAATTAATTGTGTTTTCTATAAAACTGGAAAAAAAACATAGGCGATTATTTTAGAATGCGATGATGTAGCATCGCCCTCACCACACCCCCCACACCCCCTACACACATTCTGTGTGTGTTTGGGGGGGGGTATATCTGATATTTTCATGCACATTGATACAGACTCATAACTTATTTTAATGTTTGCAAAATGGAAGTTCAACAACAGATTGTTTTATTTGTTGGATGGTGTTAACAGCTACACTGGTTGATGTAATTGCACTATGCTGCCACCCAGCAACACCCAGCAACACCCAGCTAGTTGTCAGATCCACCTCGGCAGTTGATCACGTAGGCCAGTGCACTGTCCTCTCGTGTTGAAGATCATGAAACACCTGCCTCCATGACCCCTTCTTGGCCGATGGCTGTCTGAGCTGGCTGATGTCGCACACCTCCACTGATGTCACAATCCTTCCCTCCATAATCTGGTTATGGCCTTTTGTTGCTGGGATTTGTGTTAGGACTGAAGACATGTCAGTTGTAAGCTGTCATGGGGTCAGTGCAGTGCTTGACAGCTAGTGTGAGCCTTCCAGTTTCATTGATTGGACCCTCAGATAAACAGGACTACAGGATCCATTTGAAGCAACAATGTTGATCATCCTTCACTGACATGTGAAATATCATGTGCAAGGCATGTTTTAGCATCAGGAGTTTTATTAGTTTATGGGTCACCTGGCAGGCTGTTGACCAAATCCATTAGTGTTGCTCTAAAATGACAAACATCATACAAACCTTGATGGAGCAGCACTCCAGGTTGAGCTGAAAGCAAGTTCAAATGTTCCTGGCTGAAAACTGATCCGTCTCCCTTTGCTCAGGGTTCTGACTTCAGGCAATGGAGTTCACTCCAGCAAAGAGCACAAGGTGAGCAAAAAGTCATTCAAATTTGTCCCTTGTATAAGCAGCTCTCAAAGAAACAAGTTATACATTTATTTATAGATAGATTTTTCCAAAATTATTATGGAATGACAGTGAACTGACTAAGCACTCAATTTTCCTGTCCCTGCTCTCCAACTTGAACTTAACAGTCCTGCCTTTGCTCCTCCAGGGTTCTCCCAGTAGAGGCGCTTGGTTTGGCGTGCCGGTCATCAGCCCCATTCCTGCCTCTGCCTGCGGACCGATGGAGATCGAAGCTCTGCCCAGGAGTCCCGGAGGGGAAAAGAGGAGGTGGGTAAACGCGGTTCTCAACAAGAAAACCCAAACATCTGGGCTCCTCCAAGTGGGGTGGCTGATCCTTGCTTGCTTGCTGCCGAAGGGCATGTTTCACGGTCCGTTTGCAGGGACATGAATTTAATGAGTTTCATCCTCTGACTTTGGATGGTGTGTTCCTCTGCTAGGTTCTCCCTCTGCTCTGGTCTTTGTTTTGTAAGTTTAAGCGCTGTGTCAACTGCTCCGTTTCTCCTAAGGGTTTTCTGTTCTGACCTTCTGCTGAACCATCGACGTTGAACCTCGCGCTTCCCAAACTCTTGTCTGAGCATGGACCGATCCAGTGTGTATGTAGCTTTTGTTGGCACGTCGGTGTGCAATATCGCACCGTCTCGTGTGTGAAGCAGTGTTTTAGAGCTGGGCGCGAAGGCCACGGCTACCCCACGTCAGCGTCTGAGCAGCCGTGATGGTTTTCAGGGCGCGAAAGAAAACCGTTCAAACTGAAGACTGTGGCCGTGTCCTGCTTATTGTAAACCTGCCATGTTCCCCTCTTTGTTCCAGTATGAACTTGTACTGAGGAAAGCCTGGAGGCAGGACAGGTAGGTACCGTCAGACATCCAGCACTGCTGTAGCTCCTGTGTTAACTAATCAACGGCTGTGCAGTGGCGGGCTTCTTCATTTTTTTTTTTGCTGAAAAATATACCTCTGGGGTTGGAATTGTTTTCTCAGATTCGCTCTGTGTCTTTTGATTTGCATGACATGCCAACCTAATCATTATGAATGATTCTGGATGCTTTGTGGCAATCTTGTGTTCGCATCATTGATCAGTGATATGATTTCAGCTTGAGGGCTGCGGTGCTTCCGTTGTGTCTTTGTTTTCAGTCCCTTCTTGTCCTGCTGCATCTGAACTCACACCTGGTTCACAACAATATGGGAACAGCTTCATTGGGCTTAGCCTTAGAGTTTTGGAATAAAAAATATATACGTATATATCAAAAACCCTCAAGAACTTTTCCCCCCTCAAAGACTGTACTCTCCCAACTCATGCAAGAAACATTTTTGAATCAAGTCAGCAAATCTGTTATAATTGTAAGTGTCTAATAATCAGCGGGGAGGGAAGACAAAAAATGACATTACCAAGATATAAAGAACCATGACTTCAGTTCGTAGTTATTTCTTCAGCATCCGAAGGCTGGGATGACCTTAAGGCCAGTTTGTCCGCAGTTGCCCACGGCAACAGTTTACAGCCTGTTTTTCGGATTGTCAAGGATCAAAAGAGATATTTCTCTATCTTCTATCTCCCACATGTTTCATCTTGGCTGTTGGTACAGTTTAAACGCTTCTCCTCCATGGCAAATCTTCTGCCTCCACATCCTCCACACTCCTTACTCATTCCAGATAAAAGATATGGGTAAAGTCATGATATGATGCCTTTTTTTTTCCAACATTTTGAAGATTTGTTCATCTTAATTGTTTAAGAATTATATATATTCTTATAACTAATAGAGCATTTTCCACTACACAGTTCAAGCTCAACTCAACTGTTCTTTTTCGGGATGTCTCATCAGGGGAAGCACCTGTTACCCAGATTTTTTTTTTTTTTTAAGACCTCTTGTGAGGTTCCAAGTGAGTTGAGCTGATACAAAAACATGATGTCAACAGGCCATGGCCCATTGATCAAACCAGCCATTGGAGGAAAAAAAAAAAGAAAAACCTGCTAGAGCACTACATGTTAGCATGACCACTCCTGCATCTCGCCACTTGTACCATTCTCCGCCTCTTCTCTGGCTTTGTGCGTGACAAAAAGCCACCGACCGAGCATCAAGTAAACCGCCACCTCCATGCTCTCCATTGTTTGTGTTTTATTGTTGCACATAAAACTTCACATCTTTATCACCTCTTGAAAATGTTTTTTACCAAGAAGATACATTTCAATTGGGCCAACGTTGCAACCCTTTTTGCCCCCCAATATTCCTTGTTTCAGATCTGAGGCTTCCTATATGAAAGCCTGGAAATATTAAGCTACTGAATCTCTTGCAAGTACAGGTGTATTTTACCTAAATATTTGCAGGAAATGGCAAGCAGAGCAAAGTGGAGGACTGGAAGGAGAAAAGTATGAGTGTCACTTTTGGAAACTGGATTGAAACTGGTGAACTCAGAGTGACCTTGTTCATTTTTCCAAAAGATGCCCAAGTTACTCATTGTTTCTCCTGAGGCAGTGGGAAATACTATGGCCTCTCTCGTGCATTCCCAGCACAGCTGTCATCACGATTAAGAGCTACCAGCTGACGGCCTCCAGCGCTGAATACATAAACACAGCTTTGACACAGACAGCCTCGGACTCCGGACACTTTTGTGGTGCACGGTCAGGTCAGTGATGCTCCTCACATCTCGTCCGCGTCACTTAGCCCGAGTGATCATGTCACACCGCCACCAAATGCACAGTTGTGAACTGCGTGGCAGGGTTTTATAGAAGGCATGGCTCACCCATTATAACTACACTGCCTGGCTTCTCACAACACATGCACACCGCAGAAAGCTGTCACTCTGAGCTTTGGAGGTGAAGTAGAAAATCAACAGTATTTCTCTTGTGAAGACAGCAAGAAGAAGCAGGTGTGAGTTTCTCTCGGGGGGAAATGTAGTGCCTCAGTGTCACAGAGGTGTTAACATCTTAATGCCGCGGTAGATCAATGTGACTTTCTGAGGACAACTTGACTAGTTGGCAGAAGTATATCACGTTCACTCGACAATTCCGTTTATTTTATTTGTATTACATTGCTTTCCAGGGATGCATTTCCTAATATCCAGTATTTGGTACACTGCTGATTTTTCTCAGCTTTTCCCACTTACAAAGCATGGAGAGGTCTGTCATTTTTATCATAGTTACTCTTCAACTGTGCGTGACGGAATCTAAACAAATGAAGACGAAAATCACTTATGACTGTATGTATGAGTTTAAGTAATTAATTTGCATTTTATTGCATGGCAAGTATTTGATACATCAGAAAAACGAATTAATTTTTGGTACCGAAACCTTTGTTGGCAATTACAGAGATCAGATGTTTCCTGCAGTTCTTGTCCAGGTTTGCACACACCGCAGCAGGGATTTTGGCCCAGTCCTCCATAACAGATATTCTCCAGATCCTTCAGGTTTAGGGGCAGTCGTTGGGCAATATGGACTTTTAGCTCCCTCCAAAGATTTTGTGCTGGGTTCAGGTCTGGAGACTGGCTAGGCCACTTCAGGACCTTGAGATGCTTCTTACGGAGCCACCCCTTAGTTGCCCTGGCCGTGTGTTTCGGGTCAATGTCATGCCGCAAGACGCAGCCGCGACCCATCTTTAAGGCTCTTACCGAGGGAAAGGCGGTCGTTGGCCGAGATCTTTCGATACATGGCCCCGTCCATCCTCCCCTCAATACGGTGCGGTGGTCCTGTCCCCTTTTCAGAAAAGCATACTCAAAGAATGATGTTTCCACCTCCATGCTTCAAGGTTGGGTTGGTGTTCTTGGGGTTCTACTCATCCTTCTTCTTCCTCCAAACATGGCGAGTGGAGTTAAGCCATAAAGCTCTATTTTGGTCTCATCAGACCACATGACCTTCTTCCATTCCTCCTCTGGATCATCCAGATGGTCATTGGCAAACTTCAGACGGGACTAGACGTGCTGGTTTGAGCAGGGGGACCTTGCGTGTGCTGCAGGATTTTAATCCATGACGGCGTAGTGTGTTACTAATGGATTTCGTTTAGTTTAGTTACCAGGTCCAGCCATCTAGTTTTGGGGGCGGCATGGTGCAAGAGGTAGAGCAATTGTCTTTGGAACTGAATGTTCCTGGTTCGATTCGTGGCTTCTCCTAGTGTGTTGAAGTGTTGTTGACCAAGACACTGAACTAACTGTTCCGCTGGTGGATGGAAGCCTACTGCTCACAGTTCATCCATGATGGGTTAATTGCAGAGAACACATTTCCCCATGAGGATTAATAAAGAATAAATAATTATGATTATTATTATTACTTTTACCCTCCAGGGAATCCCACAGTGTTGGAACAACACTTAAGCTCAGCACTTGCTTATTTAATAATAATGATAATTATAATAATTTATCCTTTATTAATCCCGTGGGGAAAGTCTGACATATGTAAAATTCAGAAATTTTACATAATTTCCAGTCAGAGTCCAGTCAAAGGTCTGCCCAGTTTCCCCTGGGCAGACCAAGGCTCAGCCTCGGTTTCCAGCCAATCTCCTTGCGCAAATTGTGTTTTCTCTCTTAACACTTTGTATGGGATAAATAGTTTGGAATTATCTCATTTAGACAGTGAAAACAAGCTTCTACCCAAGATGCGATTGGGTTGATGAGCCCCGGTACGATTCCCATTGACTGCCCAGGAAAGAGTAATGGCAACGAGTCAGACTTAAAGTGCTTAGAGTAGGAAAAGGAATTTTTCAGCAGCGAAGTCTCCCAAGTTGTTTACAAACTATAGAAAAGAACACAAACAATCTATTTTGAAAAGGGACCTTTGGGTGCTTCGACATTCTGTCATCGGCTGATTCCGATGATTCTCTTTCCTTTCATTTCCTTGTGTTGTGTTTTAGCTTCCCGCACTCCGTCCCATCTTTTCCCCTTTACCTATGCTCTCATTTGTCATCCCTCCATCTTACTGCTCTCCTGCTTTTGTGTTCCCTCCCATTTTGACCCCGTGTCCCTCCTTCACCTCGATCTCCTCAGGTCTCCTCTCTCCTCCATCCTCCCGTTCCTTGTCTCAGGAGGACAGATCCATGCAACTGACCTCGGTCTCATCTGCGCCGGTACGAATCAGACAAGACACATTAAATGACACAGGCTCGACCCTGGCTCCTCGTGGCCTGAACTCCCAGTATGCCTTATTTACCGGAACATTCCTCGCCATGCTCTACCGTCATCATAGTGACTTCTCTTCAATTCACAAGTGCTCTTCCCCCCCTCTCTGCCCTGCGCTTCTGTACTGCCCAATTGAAACGGTCTCTGCAAGTGGCGGACGTGAGATGCTATTGCCACAGAGCTGAGAAGATTGCGGAGAGACATCACGTCACGTGATTCCGGATATCAGCCAGCTTTCCTCCTTTTAGCATTCCCTGCATTTATGTCATATTTCTAACAGGGTCTGTTAAAGTAGTTGAATTTGCATCATATGTAATTATAGTTGTTTTTTGTAAAAGCTAGTTAAAAAAATGACATTCTATTTAATTTGATTTCTATATTTCAAGGACCTGTTGCACCATATTTTAAAACACCGATAAGATTCCTCAGTAAAAACAATTAATTCTAAATGTTCTTTTGCTCATTTATCTGTTTAAAATACAACTCCTCACAGTAAAGTGTCATAACAAAAACTTCTAATGCATTGAGATGCTGAAGATTGAATTGGATAACCAGTTGGTTCATATATTGGAAGTTGTTGAAGTTGCAGTAAGCATCACTAACTGTTATCAATTCTATGTCTCCGTAGTCCTGTTCAACCTATCACTTCCTCCAGCTCCTCACTGGCTGCATGGGAGCATTAGAATTACATGTTTTCACTCATTTACTCAAATTTGATCATTTTTCATTCTGTCCACATCTGCCACATCTCACTATTTCCAGAATTTAGGTCTCCTTAATCATGTCAGTCCTTCTGACATGTATTTCAGCTTTCTTTAAATGTCCAGGCCATTGAATGAACTTTGGTGGAAAAAAGAATTCCAGGTCTGTTTTGTGACGTGGGTGGATAAAGGTACCTGAAACCAGAAAATAATTTATTTATCAAAATTAATTTCTAATCTGTTATTACATTGGCAAATTTGTTTTCAATGGGCATTTATTGAGATGTTTGGCCCGAGTGAGTTCATCGAATCCAGTTGTAGCCCAGTCTAGCTTTCTGATGAATCAACGGTCAGTCCAACTCCCTTTGATACCTCTCTTTGTGAATAATTTTCAACCATTAAAAGCAGAAGATGCAGGAAATATTGTTATGTGTAGTGACCTCAATTTACATTTGCTAAGATGACCAAAAATCCTGGTGCCCAGGCTTCAAACCATCCAAAGACCAACGGGTGCCATCACTAAGCCCGTCCACTGCTTTAACCGTCTCTGGTCCAAAGTCAGTCTAAAGTTTATCACAATGTTTGTCTTTTTGTTGATCGCCTCCGTTTTTTTTCCCCTCGATTTAAAGGGCTGTGATTCAGTCAACTTGTAATTCAATCGACATGCATTGTTTTGACTTTGATCGATATTTCTTGCAGAGCTCAACCAATAAAGATGATCAGTACATGTTTACGGCATCACTGTGACAAAAGGGTGTTTCTCTCCTGAGGATTTATGTCTAGGATGGCTCGCTCCAAGGTATTTTATAATTGAATTAATTTTTTGGAGCACATTCTAAGCACTAAAAGCACTTAATTACCTATTTAACAAGGAATATAACCAAACACATTCTTGTGGTTCAGACAATTTTAAGAAGTGCAGCAGTTGCTTTTTCTTTTTTTTCTTTTACTTAGGGTTTGCATTAAGAAGCTAATGCTAAAAACAAAACAAGCAGTCTGGTCTGATTTTGAACTCAAAAAATTTCAAGTCTTTTCTGATAATATAAATATATATATATATATATTTTTTTTTTATTATTATTATTTTTTATTTTTATTTTTTATTTAAAGTAATTTTCAAACAAAGACCTTGGCACATGTGCGTTCAACCTGGTGGGGATTTTGGTGATTCGGCAGCACAGCCACCATGGTCATTTAGTGACAGTAACAGGTTGGGCAGCTTTAACAGAACTCAGCAGCAGCCTCTAGTGGCCAGGTGGGTCACGGTTTTATTGATACAACAATTTGTTCGTGTTTGCTTTGGCTTTGCTCCTTGATATTGCCTTTTTAAATGTATGCATTTCTATTGTCAAAAAAAATAACAGTCCGTTTCCCCATAAGGTTAATACCAGTCTGGTATCTGGTTGGCATGTGTCCTTGGAATTTTCATTCTTTTCATTCTTCTCCTTCCCACATGGTGGGCTTGGACACTTGGTTGCTGTATCCCCCAGGGTTAGTTTAACACATGTCTGTCAACATGTGTCCCCCCCCAAAATGGGATTCTTTCTACACGTTGGACTTGATGAGCTGCAGAGGAGTCAGTGATTCCCTCAGGTTCGGTTTTTCGGTTTCAGAACTCCAAAAGTATTTGATGTAAACTCCAGGTGGAAGATTTGTCATGCTGTCCTTCAGGTGCAGGAAAGTGAAAGATTTATCATAGAGGATTAAGTTGTGCTCCTTTTAACAGTTTTTTTTTTGTTGTGTGTGTGTGTGTGTGTGTTTGAAAGCTAATTGTCAGTATTCTTATATTTTGGTTCAGGTTGTTATTCTAAAATGCCCTCTAACACACAGCAGAGCTCTTATGTCATCAGACTCCGTTCATATTTAATGGATTTCCACAGGTAAGTCATACAACCACATGTTCTACGAACCCCCTTCCTTTGAATACTGATTGCAGGATAACCGGGATGTGGCCGCCTCACGGTCCTGTCTGCCCATGTTTTAGGGCCAACAGGGAAGCAAAGCAAGATTCTGGCTGCAAACAGCTGCAAGTAATTCTAAGTGTCTGACAGAACTAATGCAAGTTCCATCATAGAAACTGAATCTAAGCTTGTGCTTGATACATTTGGATTAATTGCATATTAAAATCTGGTTGTTATCCTGCTTCACTTCTCTATTCACTGATGCCAAGTCAGTTCAACCTACAATATTACAGCCACAATGTACAACGGCATTTTATCTTGAAGAAAAGTTAAGTGTATTCCTCTGTCTTCCGGTTATCAGATATACAGGCCACAACCAACTGCAGATGGAAAATATTATACATACTAAGTATATCTGTATTGAAAAATGTTGTCTCACTACTTAAAATCATGAAAATCATGAAATCATGTCCTAGATTTTCTTTTTTAAATATAGAATAATTAATTTTTATTTTTCATAGAAACTTAACTTTGCTAGAATTCTCCTCCTTAATGGCCCCATGAGCATTCTAGAATAGTCTTAATGAGTCTGACAAATGAGCTTAAAAGCACCAACGGTTCTTACTTTTTGCTGTAACTAAGCGTTCACATCCCAAAATATGAGGAAGAGGGACCCTGGATTTAAGATTCCAGAGGTATTTGATTCAAGTTTCCTGTTAGATTTCAAATGTAAAGTTAATTTCCCTTTTGCTCCCTCATCTGTCTCCAGTTTGCCCCTGGCCACTGACCTGATCGAGACGTGCATCGACGACGTCCTCAGAGCTCCTGTCGTTCCCTCTGCGGCTGCCGCGGATGAGGCGGGGCCAAGCAGCAGCGTCACCGGCGAAGATGCTCTCAGCCTTGCAGGTAACGAGATAACTCTCAGAAACATTTTGTTGCCATTCAGATGTTCAGAATATTCAAATCCTTTTTCGAGAGTTTCTCTCTTAACATTGAGTGTATTTAAGTCTGAAACTTGGCTATTTTGCTGGCATCATAAGCCACTTTCAGAAACAGTGTCCAGCCTGAAATTGTTTCCAGGAACTAGCTTGAATTTTTTAGCCATGCATTCCCACAGGCAGTAAGGGACCACAATAGTGTGACACGAGCGTCTGTGACTTGCACCTTCAGCCCCACACTCAAAAACAAACCAGCGCAAAGAAAAAGAGGAGCCGGAAATCGAACCAGGAATGTTCTGTTCCAAAGATGATTGCTCTACCTCCTGCACTATGCCACCCAAAAAGACCCTGTTTTTAAATATGAGCTAAAATGGTTCCAGAAACCAATGTCCATGGTCCCTGCTTCCTTTGCTATACGAATGCATGACAAACATACTAGTTTCTGAAAAGGTTTTTGAAACTTCTAGGAGTTCCTACGTGCGTTGATAAATTCAAATTGATTGGCAACATTAACCCAGCACATTTGTATTTAGACACAGTAAACACACCGGTCTTTCCTCGTCTCCCACTGCCAAGTGCAACATACTCTTCATATTTCCTTGTCTTAGCTTTCGGTTGACTTTTGTTTGTCTCATTATCGCCTTCTCTCATTGCATCATTTTGGGTTTGTTCACAGAACTTCATATCTCCTGCTCTGTGATGTGTGTGCGCATGCGCGGGGCAAAAAAAAAAAATCATTAAGCCATAGAGCTAATGCTCAGTGCGCACTCTTAACAACGAGAGCACCACTGCCACCTACTGTGGATGTGTTATTGAAAATAAGCAGGTTCCCCAAGCAACGAACTAAAGTCTTACTGGAGTCGTAGGGCACTTCTGTCATTTTGGTCGTGAAATGTAAGATTGTTATCTTACAGTTTATAGTCCCAGCCTATTCCGAGATGTAAAACTCTTAAAATCTAGTCTTAGATTTGAGCTGGATTGACATGAAACTTTAAAATTAGGCTTTTCAAAGTCTTTATGATGTAGTGGCACCATAAGCGGTAATTTGTCGAGGTTTGACTTCATTACCGTGTAGACATCCCTTCAGGTTTTATATTTTCTAAATTCTTTTGAACACATCATGGTATCAGAGCACATTTTTATGTTCTATATGAAAATATACACTTGTTAAAAAGAACAACTTTTCACAATGTGTGCTTTCCTTCCTAAGAAACAGCAGCTCGTCTGAAGCAGCTGGAGCTGGAAAGCAGTCCGTTACCTTCTGCCGCGAAGAACATAAATATCAACATGGTCATGAACAACCAGGTGAGTGCTGAGCCTTGTGCTCAGCTGCTCCTCAGGATCTCCGAACCGAAAGATTGGAAGTTCAACCCTAGAAGACGCCAACCTTCACGTCAGCGCAAAGAGCAATAGTCTTGCTAAAAGAATTTGTTTTTCTTCTGTAAAAGGAGGACATTGTGAAACTGACGGAGAAATCTGGCCTGAGCAGCACAGGCAGCGGCAGCCCGGTGGTGACCCCACTGCGCACCCCGGAGGACCTAAAGAGCAACATCCTGAAGGCACAAGTGGAGGCAGCAGCCCTCAAAGTGAGCGAGCGCACGAACACACACATCTGTCCAACACACTATGAGTTTGTGTCTGATGACTCGTGTTTCTTTCCGCTGTGCAGGGATGTTCGGAGGAGAACGTCACCATAGCTGGAGACAAAAACTGTAACGTGCAGGAGGCTACGGCCAGGTGGGAAGGTTTCCAACTCTACCACTGCGTTAACTTTATCCGAATAAAGTTAGAGAAGCAGCTTAAAGAAAGTTTAGGAGTCCAGGGGTTACACTTCAGATATGAGCTCAGTCTTAAGATGGTTCACAACCAAAAGAAGCCATGTCTTATTGTAGTATCATAATTCTAATTCTCCTGTAAAGGTTCATTTACTCTGCTTACATGCATATCCATTGTCAAGCATCACTGCCCACACCCGTACCTGTACGTCCTTCACATTGCCATGGTTATTGGCAACCACTAGAGGGCAGTGCAGAGTTCAGAGTTCTGGTATCTGTCTCAGACAACAGAAAGACATGTAACGTAGATGGCAATGTTCTGCAGTCATGTATTTACTAACCGCTGCATGTGAACATAGAATTCTTCCATCCATCAATTATCTACCACTTATCCTGGGTGTGACGCTGGAGGCTACCCAAGCTGTCTTTGGGCGAGAGGCGGGGTTCACCCTGCACCAGCCGCCAGTCAATCGCACGGCCAAATATAGAGACAACCAAGCATTGCCATGGGGAGAACATAGAAACTCCCCGTTGTTGTTTTTCTTTTCTCCCCCCAATCAATCCTATTCACTCCCACAATAATGCGTTTTCCACACAAACATAAAGTCTAAAAAGAACATTTTGCTTTACCTTTAACTCAAAAATTAAGAATGTGTCACACATCAATTCAGCCATTTAAAGTGTTGACAGTTCCCCTTAAACTTTTAAGCAAAGTGATTATTCCTTATGCGGTTTTACTGCCCTGTTTTCCACAAGAGACTTTTAAAAGGCTTTTGCCAGGTTTCAGGTTTATCGGGCTGTTTTATTGTAATCAAGAGTCAGTTAGTACTGGAGAGAAGCCATTTTCACTTCTGCTCGATTGTGTCGAAACCAGGCTTCCTCCTTTCTCCCCTTTAATCTTCCCAAGTCATGCCAACTGTCGGTGCATTGTCTCGGCCAATCGCGGCACTCCCCGCGGCCGGGGCTGATTATCGGCTTGAATATTCATGAGGATTATTAGCAAGGCAGACAATGTTGTGTCACCTGCAAGAGAAGTGAAAGAAGAATCACAAGAAAAGTGCCAAGAGGCCTTAAATGCTTCAGTCCCGGCAGATGAAGGAAATCCTGTTGTTCTCGACTCACTTTCATGTCCTGGAAATAGCAAGGAAATAATAAATTTGATATCAGCTAAAAATAGCATAAAATCCCCAAAGATAACTGCCCGACGATTAGCATAAATTACCAGGATGTTAGTTAGATCTTCTAAAAGAAATGGCTCCAAAAATGTACGTGAAAATCCCACCGAAATGTACCTGTAAGATACAGAACCGGAAAGATTTAGAACGTATGGAACAAAATTGAAAAGGTAAAGTGAAATTCAAACTGGCTGTCTGATGGCAGGCTGAAGCTGCGAGGCGGCCGATTGGGCAGTAACTCGTCCCTGTCCATCAGCGGACGACCCGATGCTCAAGACTCCTGGGAGCTCCTGAAGCCGGCCTCGCTGGGCTCCTCAGCAGGGACCAGGTCAGATCACAGAAAACCAACCATTGCCCTCTTCTCTTGTCTGCTGACACAGAAGAAGGATTTTGGAGATGTGAATTGAATGTCCCTAGAAGTTAAAAAAACAAAGCAACCTCTGAATAATTCAGGTCACTGTCTCTTTATAAAAGAACTCAATCTTAAATTATTGCACAGCAGTTTTATGAGCAACGTTTTTCAGCAACCATCCTTGCAAAAATGGCTCAGTTATGTCTGTTATGTTAAAAAAAATCAACCTCAAAACATCAAAAATCCTAAAATAGTCAAACCAAAGCACATGGAAAACCGATTGTAGGTTTGTTGCGTCCAGTTTTTGGTGACACTCGGTGGCAAATTAAAGTACTGCGTCCATCACATGATGACTTCTGCCTGGATACCAGAAGCTCGGTCAGAGTTTACCATAGGATGACATGCGAACAGGGGCGTAGGTGCTTGACTCAGCAATTTTGAAGGTACTTATTGCTAATTGCTTTTAAAGCAAAGGAATTCAGCTACTGGGATTAACATGGGTTCGTCATGAACTTTTGGAATTATCGAGATTGTTGGTTGGGGGAAACTGGGTTTTTGAATGTGAACTTTCGATTTGAGCTCTGGTCTTGTTTCTTCTTTGGATGAGCCACTGACACAAGGACCGAGATCCAGGAGCCCTTGGTTTCTAAACAAATCCAGACATGGAGAAGATAGCTGTTGGACCTTTGGATAGACAGGAAATCAGGCATTGGCCCACCCGACTCACCACCTGGATCAGAAAAATATGAGCATTTACCTTGTGAAATGCTTGAAAGTAAAATCCAAGACAAGTGCTTGGGTTATCAGACATTTCTCTGTCAGGAATACACAAATCTGTAACTCCAAAATGCACTTTTTTCATTTTCTCCTCCATCCATCAGTGCCGAGAGATTAGCAGAGGATTCAGTCCCTCCCCTTCCCAAGATGTCCTCGGAGGCTCTCATCGAAAGCGTGACACTGAAGGTGAGACGATTAGCCATCGTCCGACTTGGATGGGTTGCCGTGGAAATGAGGCTTTAACAAACCATGCAAGAGAATGAATGCTGTTCACCAAGGCATGACGTTATTCATGAAACGCCACAAGTTGGCAGATGTTGGGTTTGAGTGATTGTCAAAGGTTGTGCTCGAGGACTGATGCGCCGAAAGAACACCATTCTAATATGACCTTCATTCAGGTCAAATCTGAGGAAGCTGAACTGCCAAAGGCGGCTCGTGCCCAGTCCGACAACCTCATCGACTTCAATGATCCAGTCCCTGTGGTTAGTCCTTGATCTCCACATTCAAAACTTAGGCCTCCTGGTCCCTCACATGGCAGAAATACACTATAATCCAGAAATGTCTTATTTGAGCACTCCCTCCATGGAAGATTTCAAGTGAATTTATGAAATAAATGACATTTTTCTGTTATCTAGCAAATAAAGGACAAAATTAGGTCTCAGGAAGTGGTTGATGAGGTCAGATCAGGATTCAGGCTCTCATTTTTCAGACTAACTGCTTTCTTGTGCAACCTGACCAACGGTGATCCTCCAATGGGAGGACTATAACAAGCGCTTCCTTTTCACACTGATTTTCTTCCAGTTACCAGCCGTGCAGCAGCCGAAACCTCTCATCACTCCTCGCTGGATCATCCCCACCAATGCTGTGAGTGACGCCACCTGCCTGTATTGTGCAGCTGTCTCTCTCTCTCGTGTGTGCGAGCGTGTGTGCGCGTGCGTGTGTCCTGTATCAAATGTCTTAGAATATTGTTTTCCAGTATTTGGTCATTTAGTTTCTGAACAAGCTAGCAGCTCCAACAACTAGAGACTGACCACCTTCCTTCTCCCTCGTCCCCTTCTAACGCAGCCTCCCGGCGTTTTTACTAATGGCCTGCTTGACCTCGAGCCCCCCGCTAAGGTCGCTCCTCTTCTCCCCGCAGATGGGGGAGCAGCTCTCACCCCAGCCTTCCCTCACCCCGCCCCCCCTCGTAACACCATCTCCTCCAGGTAAAAATTCACTGATATACCTTTGAATCTGCGTCTGGCTGCGCTGTGACCTCTCAACATGTATGTCGTATAAGCTTGCACCCATCTGGATGAGCATGAAAACACCAGCCACTGTAATGCAGGCTTTCACCACGGGCCAAATCATAGATAATTTTTCCGCAGAAAAAAGATCGGTTATTTGAAAAAACGGGGATTGTTCTCTGTAAAAATTTGTTTTATGTTTCAGTGTGAGCGCTTTAAGTCCAAGACCCTCAGTGAAACTTGCTGTCAAATCTTAAAATAACACAGATAAAATGTCCACATGTGTACCGGGGGCAGAACGTCCACTCGCCACGGCAGTCAGATCAGTCGTGAGATTTTGTCCGCTGATGAATACCCCAGTGTTTGGTGGCCGTCCTCTCCTTCGTTGTGAACGCGCTCCGGCCGTCATTTGAGAACACTACACGTTTTGTCTGAACGGCTTCCCGCCTAAAACAGCTGTAGGCACTAAAAGCCTCCGCATTCATCTGATTGGGGTTTGGCGAAACAAGCTGTTGGGAATGACCCACTGTGTTAGCTTGAGGGCAGTGGGCAGTGTCATCTGTTGCCCCCTGGGGGGAGGGGGCTCCTATTACAGTGTCATTTTGCATAAATACAGCAAGGCTTGCTCGATCCTGACACAGAGAGCACCACGAGTCACTCGCCTGGTCCCATCATGCTTTTTGCAGCTGATGTAGAAAACACACAGTGGAACCTTGACTCACAATTTTAATTTGTACCGTGACCCTGCTCATAACTAATTAAATTTCCCAATTGAAATTCTATTAATCCGTTCAAGACCCAATTTTTATGTGTTTTTAAATAAGAAAAATGTACTTCGTTAATAAATAACAAGTATTAGTACATAATAAAATAAAAACTGGTTTCATCAAGTATATTTAGAAGATTGGATGAAAATGCTGGCGGTGCCACAGAAGGTTTGGGGAGTTTATCTTCTCAAGATCCATTGCTTAACTCAACTTACTAGCTACACACTTAATGCTACGATGAATTGCTAAATTTGACTTGCATACTTTGCCACACTTGATCACTAAACTTAATTTAGTGACGGCGTGAGCACTGGTAGTCTTTTTGAAATTATCCCTTTGCCTTGACCGGCTTTGAATGACTCCTCTGAGCCCTGTCTGTTGATGTTCCTGCCATCAGCAGCACTGAATTCCAGTATATGTCTCCTCTGGTCTTTAGATGATAACTTCTCCATCTCTTCGTGGACGAGTCCACAACACGCACACCTCATGTGTTTCCATGATTTTCTCTGGGCTGCCTCATGGCGGGCAGCACGTCCGACCGTTTTTAAATGCCACTTCACAAACAGCGGCAGCCACGTCGGTGTCAAATGCTAATCCCGCTCAGACCTTGTATCACAAAGCAAAAAAAAATCAACTGAGCGATGGCTGATATCTTGGAAAACTCGCAAGTTGATGCACTCGTAAGTCGAGTTTCCACTGTAGCTGGAACCCGGAACAAGAAATTAGCCTGAAAGTGCAGGTCTAAGGTGTCCGGCAGCGACATCTCACCCTCTGCCATGTCTTGCAGCCCTGCCCCGGAGGACGGAGCCAAACCAAGAAGTCTCCTGACCACTGAACTCTGATGGAGACTGTGAGGAGCAGCGGTCACTTCATTAACCCCCCCCATTGCGCATGCACACACACACACACTTGTCGTAACTGGGCCAGTGGACCCGACGTTGTTAGGATTCTGAGTGACCCACAAGCTGATCCATCCAGTCAACAGAACCTCGCCTCTAAATATTACACATCCACAACCGGCCGCTGACCGAGGGGGGGGTTGAGGATTTGGTTTTGTGCTGCTTTTTTTTTTTTTTTTCGTTTGTTTGTTTCATCGATAGAAATTCATTCCATTGGATTCCTGCTACTCTGAGCTTTTGTGAGCACTCGCAGCTGAACGGCACTGAATGAAAAATGGAGACCGCAATAGAGCCAGAACAAACACAATAGGGCAAAGGCTCCTGAGCCGGGAACAGATGGACTCTTAATGTCATGAAGTTTAGAAAAGGTACTCTTCTTCTATTACAGACTTTTTTTGTAAAGAAAAAAAAATCTATTCAACATCCTTGAGTCACTGGAAACGGAGTCATCTCTGAAGAATCACTGGATCGTCTCTGCAGCACTGGGCCGCTCTTATTCAAAAACAGTTGTGAACTGGCCATCACTTTTAGCGTCTCTACCTTGAGTTATTTACCTGTAACTGGACTTTCTTTTTCCTTTTTTTTTTCCTTTTTTTTTTTTGCACAAAAAAGTTTTTAAAAAGATTCACAGGTGCATTTTGCATTGGACTGGGGCCACTGCATCCTCTTGTGGCCACGGCAGGAAATGCCTCCTCTTGCTCTCCAAGTAATTTGTATGACCTTAATATGCTGAATATGGTGAAGGTTTTCTGAGAATAAGAAAAAAGAATAGAAAATTAGGGAGGTATGTTTACTGAAAACTGGCACATTTCTTTCTAATTATCTAAATTATGTTCCTTGAACCTGAAATTCTTAAATGTGTTTTAAAAGTGTGAACGTGAAATCACCATATTTCAAATGCGAAGCAAAGCGTTGACATTTCTGTTTTCACGTCACTAAAATCGCAAATCTCCAAAATTCAAACTGCATCTGTGACATCAAATCCTTTACCCCCCTTGTGCTTTTATTTCAGTACACAAGTATCAAGGCTTTGTTTTTAGTCCAAACAAGAACACGATAGTCTTGACGTTTTATCCTCAAAATGTGACGATGTTGTCCTTTTTTTTTCCCCCACCGTGATGTTAAATTAAAAAAAAAAAAAAAAAGAAGTGATGTAAATCCTGGAAAATCACACTAATTACTGAAATGACGTGGTAGACGATGTGTACATGCGTTTGCTGAAATCTGCCTGTTAACATGTCGACCCCCAGGTCACAGGAAGCAGCAGCTGACATGGAGACCCAGAAACAGCTGATGTTAAATCCTCAAACTTGCTGAAATTTTTTGTTTGTAACTGGAGGATCCTCTAAATGCATATTTTGTACTCCTGTGGAATTGATCCATATTTCTGACCGTATTAATGAAGTGTATCACACTGACTCTTAAACAGTAGAGTTGTAGACCCTGCTTTTGTGTTTTTTTTTTTTTTTTTTAATTCCTATTATGCCATGACTTATCGATGTCCTTGCTAACGCCATCGTCTGTCTTCGACCTCGTATCAGCGACTGCTATTTATGCTACTGTCCAGCGTCCCGAGCGTCCCGTGTTGGAAAGCTCACAGCGGGAAATGTGTCATCCGCACGTCGGCTGGCTGTAGATACGAATTAGATTTATATATTTTTTAAGCTTTGTTGACTGTGTTGTTATGGCGCCGAAGAGTTTCAGCGTGGAGACGTCCGCTCATTATAAAAGCGGACTGGATATTGTAATGTCCTAAAAGTTATTTTTATCTTTTTTTTTTTTTTTCCCTGAAGTATCCAATCATGATTCAGTAAAGCATTGCTAGGAGTCAACTGTTCATTGTTGTTATTGCTTTGAGTTTGTACAAAAACGGAACCTATTTTTAGTTTTTTAGTAGATTAACTTTAGTTTTATTACAGACCACCATATTAGCTCCCCAGCAGACTGATTTGTAGAGTTAATAGTGAATATATTGGATTGTCAAGTCTCCTGAAATCCCAGTGAACTGTACAAAACAGTCTTGTAAGCTTGTGCTCTCCTGGAAAGTTCGGTTTATGAATTTATTTTTTTCAGTCATAAGCTTATAATTTGAACTCTTGAAGGAGTCCCGCTCTTCATCACTAAAATCAAATAAGCCCACAGATATTTTGTCTGGAACACTTTCCTTAAAGTTTCAGTCGTGGCAAGATACAAAATGTTAATTTCAGATAGACTGAATAACAGAAATTATGTCAACAGATTGACTGATTGGGACTACGGTTGGGTCAAAGATTACTAAAATGGATTGTGAATACTGTAGTGTAGTTGTAAAAAAAGATATTTTGAAATCTTGTTCCAAGAGATGTGATCATTTATACTTTCCTCCTTGTATTTTCCCAGCAGGCAGACAGATGAGCCTTGTAAATTATCCGGACAACGAAACAGCACAAATAAATCCAGAAGACAGAAGCAAATGTAGGGAATGCAGCCGTGATAAACGCCTTTTCCAACAGAACACAGATTTATGTCAAACGGGGCTTAACTATACAACTGACAGTATAAAAGAAGAAGCACTTAAAAGCAAAAGTTAAGTTTGAATATCTCTCCTCCAGAGCTGCAGATAAGTATTTATTGTGGGTTGCCTAAATGACCCCTAGATGGTAGCATAGGACAACTCCTAGTTTCACATGTGATTTGATCGTTGTTTTAAACCAGTTCTGGTTCCAAGTGTCGCACGGATTGTTAAATCTGTTGGCCAAAGGAAATGTCCTTGCTTTTTATGTAATTTGTTGTATTTTGTTGGCATATTGAAAATTATATCCCGGAAAACGAATTTTTGGAAATTCTATTTAAATGTATCTTGCAGAGGGACGGAGGTGACTAATGATATAAATTTGCTGGTTTGGTTACTTTTAATTTATTTTTTCAGGGTATATACAAGTTCATTCATCGGGGTGGCTGTGGCTCAGCTAGTGGAGCAGTTCCTGCCTGCATGCCGAAGTTTTCCCGGGGAAAACACTGAACTCCAAGTTAGCACCACCGCCATTGGGGAACGTGTGTGTGAACGCAGTAAAGTGTGAAATACATAATATAAGAGACCATTTATGAATACTGTCTTGTCACAAATTTGGGAAACAAATCCAAATAGGCTTCAAAAAAGCCAAACACTCGAGATGAATGACCAATAAACTACAAAAAAGAAGAAGGGTCAAAGGACTAATAGCAAAGCGATAGCTTTGTCATACCATCTTTTCTTTTCAGTCAGGGCCATAACAGATGGGGTTTAAATGTATTTTAATTATTGAAATTGTCACCGTGGGAGCACCCTCACCTAGATGGACTGTGTGTGTGTATATTAAATGACAAGCCCATTTGACTAAATCTGCTCATTCAGTTCCAGAAAAAGCATCGCTCAGTATTGACGTCCTCGTGTTTCCCGGCGACGAGGCGCCAGGCGGGCAGATCATCCGGTGAGCTCAGTGTGGCGTCGAGCTGCTGCAGCGACAGCAGCACGCTTCACCTCCAGGGTGTAGTGTCGCACCGGTGAGTCGCCCCGGCCCTTAAGGGCATTTCAGTATCAACATAAG
Source organism: Fistularia commersonii (assembly GCF_037954325.1). Taxonomy (NCBI): domain Eukaryota; kingdom Metazoa; phylum Chordata; class Actinopteri; order Syngnathiformes; family Fistulariidae; genus Fistularia; species Fistularia commersonii. The sequence continues at coordinate 11,718,807 of NC_141287.1, read as the reverse complement.
GAATACAGTTGTCTTATCTGATGTATTATTAACCATCTAGACAAACCTGATCACCGAGCGAAAACAGGATTTCAGCAGGTATTTCCCCCCGGATAAAACCCCGCCGTGTCTATAAATCACGGGGCTAATATCTCCAGGTTCGAGATTAGCGTCTCATTTGCTGGAAAAAAAGTCTGCTAATCAGATTTGATGTGAGTGATTTCTGCGGCAGGAGGCATTTGTGAGAGAGGATTAGCATCGGAGGAGTGTGCATGACACGCTTCTCTGCCTCCGAAGTCACTCCAGCTACTTTTACACAAATGAACTGTCGATCAGCTGCCGCTGAGCACAGAGAGCGGCTCTCGCTGCGGAGCCACATCTCAGACTTTTCAAGTGTCGAGGATTTAGACTGGAATCTGTTGTTGGAAGACACCATGACAGATATCCAGCGGTGTTTTTTTTTTTTTTTTTTTACCCCTTGAGTAGATTTTTTTTCTTTTTCATTGATGAAATTTGTCACTGATTTTTTTTTTCTCTTTTTTTTTTAAATTAATGAATTTCTTTTTCTGTCTCTATGTTTTAGACATGTTTGGATGTTGCGAAGGGAAGTCTTCTGTTTTGTCTCATCCCCTCCCAGGACTCAGTTCCTGTTGCACGCCTCCTTTTCCTTTAGACGTTGCCAGAGCCAGTCATCTTCATTCATCCAACCCTCTCCTCTTCCTTCACACTTACTTCACGTCCTCTTTCCCCCCATCCGTACATCTCTCCTCCCAAACCTCCTGTCTGGTAGTTCCAGCCTCGACATCCTTCTACCCGGATCTTCACCATGACTCCTCTGTCCATATCCAAACCACCTCAGTGTGAATTTATCTCCAAACATCTACCACGTGCCGCCCTTCTGATGGACTCATTCCAGATCCTCTCTCCAAAAGAGAACCTCATTTTCATCTCTGCTGCCTCCGCAGTATCTCATGGATTGTCTCACCTCCATCTTCTTTGTCTTTCTGATGCTCTTGGATTCCTCTCATTCGCACACATATACCGTCTTGCTGCGGCTAGCCTTCATTCCTCCTCCCCAGAGCAAACCTCCACCTCTGGAGATTCTCCACCTGTTCCCTGCTCTCACAACAGATAACAGTGTCATCTGCAAACATCATGGTCCACGGAGATTCCTGTCTAACCTAATTTGCAAGGCTGTCCATCACCATAGTGAACAAGAGGGGGAGCAGAGCTGATTGCTGATGCACTGCCACCTCCACCTTCAACTCCTCTGTCACACCGACATCAGGCCTCCTTTTCCCTTTTAATTTAAAACCAATAAACATCATTACCGTTACTTTTATCTTTTTAATGTAAGTTTACAGATTTATATACAGCGGTTTGAAGAGTGACGTGTCTTTTTTTTCTGTATTAAAACAAAATCGTATTCCCCGAAAAGTTGGTCTTCGCTTCTTGATGCTGGCCAGAGAACCTCAGCAGGTCCATCATGGAGGAACTGTTCAAACATGGGCGCCCCCTGTAGTCCACGGGTGCAACTGACGAAACCGCAACAAGTAAATAACCTTTGTCAGCATCATAGTGCACATTTTCACACTTTGAAATTGTAATATGATCTTTAATCTGTATATATGTACATCTATGCAAAATTTTATTTCATAACAGCTTCATGTACAATATTTTTTTCATACTCTTGTGCGCTCCTTATTTTTCACCTGGTACTTAAGACCTTAAGACACTTAATAGTCTTCACTTGTTACTTAAGACGCTTTATAGTTTATTTGTATTTTGTATTTATTTATTGTTTATACAATTTTCTACTATTTATTATTGTTATGTTTTTCTTGTAACTCTGGCACAACAATTTCCTTCGGGATAAATAAAGTCGTTCTTATTCTTATCTAAAAGCCCTTGTCTGTGTGTGTATCTATATCCATCTATATATATATATCTATTTAGATAAAGATATATACATAGTTTGTGTGCGTGTGTGAGAGAGAGCGAGATTAATCTAGTTTATCCTATTAAAGTGGTATTAATGTCTCATCTTAGAATATCCTGCTCTGCTGGTACTTTAACTGGCTTTTATTTAAAATAATTGTCTATTTACCTCGTTAAACTTTGCAGTCTTACCTTGTTAACATGTTCAAAATGAATTATTTGCGATGTTAAACAGCGGCAGCTCGATAACTCAAACAAGGCCGCGCCCCTCGGCAGATGGACGGGCTCTCCTCCACCTTCCCAATGAATAATTGATGATGTACACGGACCTTCTGCCAGGTCGTGAATGCTTAGGCATGCTCAGAGCTCCGAACCTCTCAACCCCTCGCCGTGAATTCGGCAAAGGATCATAGAGGTCGGACAACTTCGGACGTTTCGAATCTCTCGGAGTAAATCTTTGTTCACCCCTCAGTTGAGAAAACTCCTTTCAATTTCATCAACTTTTATCTCTCTCTCTGGGATAGACCCACCTGAACGGGAGGTTGCCATTTGGAACAGTACAGCAGCGCGAACCGATCAGTTTTTAGCGTAAAAAAGCGCAGATCAAAAAAAAAAAAAACAAACTCGGATCCTAAGGGCGCTCATTTTTCGTTCTTCTCGTGCCAGCAACGTTTTGACTCGTCTCGCCGGAGGAGCCGCCGCGGTTTTCCGCCTGCAATCTCTCCGAAACGAACTGACCTTGAATGTTTCAGAAAAACTAATGATACAAAGCGTCTGGAGGGAAAGGTGAAGTCATCTCATGAAAACAGTCTGATTTGAAGTTTGATGATTTGAGTTTTAAACAGAAGACCTCTCGCTTTTCCGCATCCCACGATATTAAAAAACATTTTACCTCCAGGAAGACACGCTTCCCCTCCCTCGTTTGCCTTTGGCTCCATGAGTCTGTACAAAGTTGTGAATTTTGAATAAAAATAACATCATCCTGTTAACCCCCTTGCACTCAGTGCTCACACTAGATGCGCAACTTTCAAATAGCGAAGTTTCCTCTTTTTGAAAAGGCGCAGCTCAACTTTAGATCTGAACTTTGGGTTCTTTGTGCACGGTTGCCTCAACCCGGAGTTCGACAAACGGTCAAACGCTCGCAGTCGATTTGACCTGTTTCTGAGCCGCGTAGGCAAATTGCGTGTAACAAATATCGGGAAAAGCTGCTAATGATTAAAATATGAGGCGGTTTCTTTTTACGGCTCCTCTTAAATGTCACAAACTGATCTTGAAAGGAACAAAGAAAAATTGAACGTTTAAAAGTGAAATATGATCAGAGGAGATAAAAACATAATCGGTGTCTCGAGCTTTGATTTGACTGAATCAATTGATTCACTCTAATAATGATTTTATGCTAGATAATCCTCCAATTTTTTTTGGTAAACACCGGCTTCAAAGAAAATATACCGCTTTGTCGGACGTCTTTGTGTCAGATAGATACTTTTTAAAAGTGCCGTCGTGATGTCAGCTTATTAGAACCTGAGACATGCATGGAGGCCGGCGTGACATACTCTGGCGCGGGACCCACGCAAAGCTATCGCTTTTACATTTGATCTCTCCTCAAAAACATTTGCGTCTGGTGTGTGAGCGTCTTGAAAATTCAACAGGTTATTTCATACACACACACACACACACACACGCATGCACACACACAGGGGCTCGATCTGTCAGTCACTGAAAAGGCTATTGTGCTGTTTGGCTAGCTGTTGCAGAAGATAGCATTCTCTCACAGGGCATTTTGAAAAGAAGCTTAGACATCTCAACTATCAGAATGGATTTGTTTCCTCTGTGTTTGTGCATGCGTGTGTGTGTGTGTGTGTGTTTGCGGTGGGGGTGTGTGTTCATCGTCAAAGCTTAGAGATGATAAAGACATGAGTGAGAGGTAATTGATCCCAAAAGGGCCGCATTGTGCCAGCATATATTCACGTGTGAGTGTTTGTGCCAGGTGAGATGGTGATGTGCCAGACTCAATAAAAAGCCTCATTATTCATGGAAGAATTGACACACACACACACACACACACACACACACACACACACACACACACACACACACACACAGCCTTTAATTGGCAATTTCCAAGTCAGCATTGTGTCCTTCTTTAGGAGCAGCTCATTATTTATCTGTCATATATTGAGCATTGTGTTTTGGACAGCGTATTGTGTATTTTCAGTGCTGGCAGATTTAAGTAGGGATTTAAGCAAACACACGATGGCTTACAATGGCGGTGCGCGCTAACACACACACACACACACACACACACAGCTATGTCGAGTGAAAAAAGTTACCTTACCTTTCACAGGCCTGAGTCTTAACATCTACATCTCACCTGATTTTAGCGGAATTGCATCAGCCAGCCATGGTGCAGACATTATTTTCTCTCTGGCTAAACTTCTGCGATGTCAGGATTGGACCAAAAGTTAGCTCTTGGCCACATTCAGCTGATGACTCAATGCCTCTTGACAGAGAGCGTCCGTTAGCTATTTATTTATGGTGGAACAAAACAAATGCATCTTCTTATTCATGCCTGAAATTTACACACACTGTCAGATTTAATGGAAATGGATTTTTAAGACGACTGCAACAAATCAGACGGTAGCACCGGCTAGACGAGCGCACTAGCTCGACCAAAAGGAGAGCATGAGAGTCCACAAAATTCAATGCACTAGCTAAAGTGGCTTCAGTATAAAGCTAGCGTCTTGGGCTGTGTATTTATATATTTGTAAACACACTATGTTATGCCTTGTTTTTTTTAGTCACTCTATATATAAAGTCACAAAACAAGAGAATGAGATTCTGCCCAACTTAAAACACTAGCACTAGCTAAAGTCACTTGAGTAAAAAACTAGCATCGCGAATACCATCTTGGAATTCATTATTTCTATTAAATGTCAAATAGTCAAAGCTAGCAAAAAGCTAGCACGTCAGGCTGTGCCTTGTCAAATATAATGAATCAATGAAACTTCAAATTGCCAAGTCAGAAATAATAATAAATAAAGTTTGATGGTTTACTCAACAGCCTCTGGGACACTAGCTCAAACAAAACAAGAGCATGACATTCCGCTAAACTCAACACTAGTACTAGCTAAAGTAAGAAACTTCAATTTTCGGCAAAGAATTCGTTAATTCCTCATTGACAAGTTATCTTATTAAACATCAAATAGTCAATGATTATTTAATGTACTCCTTAAACTGACAGACAACCTTTCTTAGTTTGTACTCCAGTATTGGGGTACATATGTATAACCAATATTTGCACACCCTGGGTTCAGGGCTGTCTATTTGTTATATATGTAATTTTTGCTATTTTTTCTGTTCTTTTAATAGTGCACATTTAAGATACTTTTCCCCCCATTCCTACCAAATGTCTTTAATTTATTCCATGAAAATGTGTTTTATTAATTGCACCGGACCGAAGAGTTTGTTCAGTGGAAGTTTATTTCTTATTTTTAGAGGCCTCAGCAGGGTTTACATAATCAGCTTGGTTACAATATCATGCAGTGCTCCGGACCAGAGAGGATGTTTGAAAATAAGTAAGATTTGAACATTGGGTCTTGAACACTTGGCAAGAGCTACTTTATAGATCCACAGAACTACAGGCAACTGTATTCTTGTACAACACATAGCACAGCAGAATATATTTCTGTTGGCATTTCTCTGTCTTCCACTTGTACAACATAATACGGCTCAAAACTTACCTCAGCTATGTGCATCTCTTTTAAACAGATCCCATTCTGGTGCCATTCGTTCAGAATTTTATAGTACTCCTCCTTTTAGCAGTCGCCGCTAACAACCCTGCCAAGTGTTTTGTTTTGAAAGTGCTAACTTGACAGGTAAAAGTAATTTATAATGCCATTTAAATCATCTTGTGGCTATGGTATCATGTGCTTATATCTGCATATAGTTTGAGTGTGTATACAGTGTGTGCGTATATATTTATATATATGCACACAGTACATATAGCGCAAACATTTTCAGACTTTTGTGTACTACAGAGGGAAGCCTACACACCATCGCCAGTTTGAGCCGTGAAATTTGTATTAGCCGACAACCAGTCAGCTGCTTGGTTGGAAAAGGACGAGGACATACCAGAAAACAGTTTGTATTGAATGGGTATGCCCATGCTGCTTGGGGGTCAGTGGTGTTTTAAAAAAAAACAAAGATAAAGCCCAAGTTTTCACCACGCTTTCATGAGGTGATGATATTTCACGGTTTTTCCTGCACACTCGAAGTGGCCGAAGCAAACAGGGGCGCGTAGCTGTCACACTAAATCCCATCGGTGCAACAGATTCAAGCCACTAGAATCAGGCCCGAAAATAAACTCGGCCAACACTCGACGCTGGCATGCTGGCAGCTATGAAAAATAATTTGTAGAAAATACTGCTTCTTAACTTCGGCGGCTTCGTCTCTGACTAATGCGCGCTAGCGGCAACAAAAAAACGAGCGGGGTCTCAAACATAGGCCATATTTGGACGGAAAATACAACTTCTAATTTCAGATGGGACCTCGGTGGCAAACACAGACATCTGCGTACTCGAGCGTCTCTTTTCTCTCGTCCTTTTCCTGCGCCACCATACTAGAATATTACCCCCTCCAAATGTCAGCCACGGTCTTTTCAAGCTGTCCACAAACAAGTGGCAGAGATTCCCCGGCAATATCAGAGGATCCATATGAATGAGACTTTCTCTCCCGGCAGAGGAAGAAGCCTGTTGTTGCCGTTATCAGTAAAGCACCCTCAATGACTGGCCGCGGGCAGAGCTGACAGGCTGTGTGTCTGGAGAGAAGCCTCCCCCCTCCTCCTCACGGCGGAGCCTCTCCAACTGTAAGCCACCGACAGTATTACGATATTAACCTGCACTGTGCTGCGTCTACTTTGTGATCAATACCGATGTATTTCCCTTGAAAATGACATGTTGCACCGATACCAGCTTTCGCCAGCTACGACTCAAATCCTCCACTTTCCCCCCTTGGGCGGTCTAGAACCAGAATTTGATGGTCGACGACGAGGAGCCAATTACAACGGCCGTTTCTAGACATCGAAGCAACCACTTGACAAATTACAATGCTTAGCATTTTGTGATTAATTTAACTTTTTGTTGTTCCGGGAGCCTGACGTGTTGTTTCCTCCCTCTTGCTGTGTTACAGTCGTCAACCCCGAGTCAGCGCTTTTCTGTCAGTTTTCTTTTCAGTTTGAAAAACAGCTTTATCCCTCGTATGAAGGGCACGAATGAAAGAAACGGAAATACGGGGTTATTTAAAATCCCGTCTAAATCTGCCCTGAAGCAGCACAATGATATCCACCCGGCAAATAATGATTTAATGAACAATTTGATTATTACGTCTTAGTGAGAGGACAATGCGACATTCACCTTTTTCCACTTCATTCACCGCTTAAACTTCAGTGAGGGTTACGGGGGGATCTTTCCAAGCTCTCATCGGACGACAGGCAGGGTTCACCCTGGACCGCCGGTCCATCGCAGGGACATCGATAAAGACACACACACATTCAAGTGTCACCAAGAGACATGGAGATGTTTGCTCACTCGCTAAGGGGGTTTGTGCGGTCGAACACGTCGGAACCGAACATCCCTGGTTCGATAACCGCTCTCCTCCAAGCCTGTCAAAGTGTTGTTGAGCAAGACACCGAACCGCTCACTGCTCCCCCGGCGCCGCTCATCAGCTGCTTTCTGCTCATGGTTTATCCGTGATGGGTTAAACGCAGCGGTCGAATTTCGCTGATGTTGTGCTCTATGTGACAATAAAAGGTATTTCTTCTTCCTTAGAGACACGGAACCGTTCACCCTCTCTGCAGTTTAGGGTCTCCAAGGAAACCGGAAAACCTGGATGACCACGCAGACAACATGCAATTGTATTGGTGACCTTCTTGCTGCGAGGCGGTAGCACTGCGCTATCAACCCCTGTTGATTGCTAAATAATGCTGTGGTTGGACTGAACTGCAGTGAGAATGAGCAACATTCTCCGGGCAAATTAGCACAGGTAAATAACAAATATTTTTCCCGAAGCGGAGCTCAGAGAGGAGGAAGTGCCCGTCACTTTCCCTCCGTCTGGCTTGTTATGAGATATTCAAGCTGATTCTGAATACATAATTTCTGAAATATTGCTGTCAATGTAAATACATTCAGTGGTAGAGAGACTTATCCGTGTGTGAGAATGATATACAGGGAAGTGTGTGTGTGTGTGTGTGTGTGTGTGACTGGCAGACAGCCTGATGGAGATTATGTGTGGCAGTCACCCTCTGTGTTATCAAGCGTCACCCAAATGGGCACTGCCAATCATCCCACACATCTCCTCTCCAAGCCACACACACACACACACATACACACACACACACACACACACAATTACACAAACACCTGGTGCCACGTCTGGATCAGTCGGTGCCGAATTACACACACACACAAAGCAGGCGATGTTACTTACTCATTCCCATTTTCTCCCCGCCGCTGTCTGTTTTTTAACACAGTCATTTTCTCTCTCGTTCACACACCCACACACACCACACATACACACACACACACACACACACACACACACAATGTGAGCAGGTGTCTCTGACAGAGAGAGAGAGACAAAGAACGGGGAACCCTTTCATCGACCGGCTCACCTGATCGCCTCGCTTTTCCCCGTTGTCTGCGGGCCGAACATCCTCTCCTCTGGACACCACATTAATAATGAAAACTGCATCCGTTTACTTCATAATCTGCGGACTTGTGTCTTTAGAAGACCGCTATTTCGGGTTCGGGTTAGAGACATGCAACCATTCGCTCTCTCGCACATAATTCTGGGCAATTTCGAGTCTCGAATACTGCTAACATGCTAATGCATGCTTTTAAACCGTGTAGACACGCATTAAGCTACGGCATAGTAGGACCGTTAGCTCTACTGCTATTAGCGGTGGTAGCTCCGTCTCTACCGCACACAAGCTCTCTATGTGTTTGTCCTTCTTTCTCTTTCCAGCCCAACTGGTTGAGGCAGAAGGCAATCATTTAGCCGAGGTCTATCTAACATTCACGTTTTTCCTCGCCGCCATCACCAGTCCGTGTTCTTACGGGGTGATGTTGGGTTTCTGCAGATTATCTTAAAGAGTGCGGTTCAGACCTGCTCTCTACATAGGAGTGCATGCATATATAAATATATGGCTGTTAGTGTGTACCATACATATGTATGCATAGACATACACACACATAAATACAACTTGAAACTCACACACTGATAGCTGCAGAGAAACTTGGTAGTGTTCAGTGGATGTTCAGACAGGAGGATCTGGGAATCCACCTGCCGACCTTTTTTTTGGAGAGAAAATGGCGTAACCAACCGAGCCGCAGATGAACTTAACTTTCCCCAAGTTGTTATTCAGCCGGCGATGCGTTCGCGTTTGTAGCGTGCAAATGTAATCGTTCGAATGTTCGCTAATAGCAGAATAATGCATGAGAAGTATTTTCCTGCCGCCAGCGTTACGATTCACAACATCCACATTTAATTAAGTTTCTCTCTCTGATATGATAATGTGGATTGGCACGTTTCGGACATCGAGCCGGTGTGTTGACATTTAGTCGTTGCGTTTTCATCCCCAACGCGTTCATGCGATTCACTTGTATTGTGCTTTGCATCTTGTTTTTCCGCTGTTATCTATTTTGCTAGCACCCCCCACCGAAATCTGTGTCTGTTGGTGTGTGTCCCTCTGATCGCCTAAAAACGCATCTGTCACGCCATGTCGCCATAACGACAGCATCCCGTACGGCATCCCGTGTGGCATTGCCTCACTCAGATGGGGAACGAGACACAACGGCAGGCTTTGGACACACGTGACTGTATCAATTACGCTGTCGGGTCATTCTTTCCCGACTGGAGGTTATTACTCGACCGATTCAAACAAAAAAAAAAATAATGATAAGTTTCTCATTAAATCGCTTTTCCGTCACTCCTTTCTTCATACCTCTCTCACTTTCAGGAAGGCGCGTGGAGCCGCCGCATTCAAGTTAATTAGGGAAGTGCAATTCTGTCAATCTGCAGGCCCGCAGAGAGAAGGGGTATGTGTGTGTATGTGTGTTTGTATATGTGTGTGTGTGTGTGTGTGCCTCTGAGACGCCATCTGCTGTGGCGAAATGAGAAAATATATTATTTATATTTTTTTTGTCTTTTATCGCAGGGAAAGAAAAGAAAAAGGGGGAACGAAAAGAGAAAGAAGACAAACACTGAAACGGGACTTCGGGGTTGACGGTGCGGCGGCGACGGCCTCGCTAATGGGCCCGGTTGAAGCATGGGGTGCGGCAGCGGCGGTGGTGGAGTGTGGAGATGAATGAAGAAATGAGGCAAAAACAAGAACATGTTTCATGCAGGTGCATGAGTTTCACAAGAAACCGGAGCCCTTTGGAAGTTGATGTCCTTTTAAAATTGCGTAATGTTAGATTGGCCCGTTGGTGTACTTCCATATTTTTATTGTTATAGATGACTGCACACAAACACACCGATCAGACCCTGATGGAAACTATCGGAAAATGAAATGACTAGACTCGCATTCATCTTTCAGCTGGAGTCCATCCCAGCTGTCACTGGGCGAGAGGCGCAGGACTTGTAGCTCTGAACCCTCTGCATATCCACGGCCCTGATGGAGGCTGGTTGTGGGCGGGGCTTGAGCCTCCAAAAGTCGACCACATTCTCTTTGGTCTTGGAGGTGTTGATCTGGGGTTGGTTCGACCTGCACCATGTCACAAAGTTCTCCCCCAGGCTCCTGCGCTCCCCCTGCTGTCCTTCCTTGATACACCCTGCAATCACCATGTCATCTGAGAAATTCTAATGTTATAGGAATCTGTGTTGTTTCTAAAGTACCAGGTGGAGAGGGTGGACAGGACAGGGGAGAGGACAGTCCCCTGTGGTGCTCTGGCGCTGCTGGTCACAGTCTCAGAAGTGTGATCCCTCAGTCAAACAAAGATCTCCTGCCAACCTCAGCATCCCTCTACCCAGATCACCATCCCTCTGCTGTCCACGTCCAAACCATCTCAGTCTGACTTTATTTCCAGAACATCTAACATGTGCAGTTCCCCCTCTGGTCCTCTCCATCCTGGTCACTCCCAAGGAGGACCTCCACTTCTTCATCTCTGCTACCTGCAGCTCTTCCTCCTCAGTGTCTCGCACCAACGTCCTCTGCACCTTTCCTCTCATTCTGGCTGATCTCACCTTTATCACACCTGAAACTTTTCTCCACCTTTTCCAAACTGCTTCTCCTTGCTTGATCACCTCTTCTCCACTCTCACTCTGGACTCCAAGTACTTAAAATCCTCCACCTTCTTTATCTCCATTCCCTGTAGCCTCACCGTTCCCCTTGAGTTCCTCTCATTCACACACTTCCATTCTATCTGTGTGTGGCTAGCCTTCATTCCTCTGTTTCCAGAGCATACCTCCGCCTCTCTAGGTTTTCCTCCTTGTTCCGTCCCTCTGATGGACTCATTCCAGATCTTCACTCCAAAAGAGAACCTCATTTTCATCTCTGCTGCCTCCACAGTGTCTCATGAATGGTCTCACCTCCATCTTCTTTCTGATGCTCTTTTCTCCACCCATTCCAACCTCCTTGAACCCGTTTCTTCACCTCACCTCCACCCCTTCCATTGCGCTGGACTGTTGACCCTAAGCACTTGAAATCCTCTACCTTCTTCATCTCCACTACCTGTAGCCTCACCGTTCCACATGGGTTCCTTCTCACACATGTATTCCGTCTTGCTGCTCTTCTCCTCCTCAGAGCATACCTCCACCTCTGGAGATTCTCCCCCATCTGTTCCCTGCTCTCACAATAGATCGCAGCGTCGTCTCCAAACATCATAATCCACGGTGATTCCTGTCACACCTCAGTTGTCAGCCTGTCCATCACCATAGCGATCAAGAAGGGGGTGTGAGCTGACTCCTCATGCACTCCTGTGACCACCTTAAACACCTGCTGCAGGCCTCGCCACAGTTCTGCAGAAACTACTTCTCTGCCACTACATTCTTCCTCATACAAAACCACAGTACTTGTCTTTGCTCTGACTTGTATGCTTTTTGTAGGTCTACAAAGGAGCAACGCAACTCCCTCTGACCTTCTCTGTAAGCATTCTCAAAGCAAATACTGTGGTGCTACTCTTTCTTGGCATTAAGCCACACTGCTGCTCGCCGATGCTCACCGATGCTCACCGATGCTCACCTCTGTCCTAAGTCAATTGATCAGAATATTTTTTGATTAACATAAAAAATTCCTCAAAAAAATCTTTGAAAGCCATCACAAGCTTCAGTAAAAAACTAAAAATAAATTACATTAATAATTAAAATCAACAGAAAATTCTAAAGCAGGCATGTTCAATGTCTGACCCGCAGGCCAAATGTGGCCCGTGTTCAAATTTGCACCGGCCACTGTCATGAAATCATTTTTGAATCTTTCTGAATTTTTCCTTGTTTTATGTGATATTCAAATCTGAAAGTAATACCACAATAACTTTGGCAAAAACTTAAAATTTGAGTTCTATGTTAAGACTTGAAAAGTATACCACTTGCAATAAAAAAATTAATGAAATAGTTCATTTGCATTTAATGTTAATGGTTCAAAGAATGCCAGGCTGAAATGGTCGGTCGTCACACATTTTCACCTCACCAAATATGGCCCTCTTTTCCAAAAAGTTTGGACACCCCTGCTCTAAAGAAATAACTAAAAGGTCAAATTTAACTGAGAATGCAGCTGTATCAAAGCACCAAGAACTCATTGCAATAAAAAAATTGATGCCTCATCATCCTGTGACTGCTTCAGAGCAAAAGGGACAGACAAAAAAAAGGGGGGGGTTCAACTTCAAACATCTACTTATACAGATGTTTACATCGTCAGCAACATTTCTGATTTATTCTGATTTATTCCGCGTCCCCAAAAAATGGCAGGCTGATGGAAGACGCGCCGGCCCAAGCTTTGACGGTTCAGCAGAGTGGAGGGGTTCACTCCTTGTCTGCCGAGGCGTCGCTGTTGCCCTGTCGTGTGTTTGTTTCCCGTTTTCCGCCCCCCCCGGGTTAAAGCAGGAAGTCGACGAGGGCCTGTGCGGGCACGCAAACCTCGAGACGCCGGCCCCGGCGTAGACGTGTTTTACATATGCAGATGAGCTTCGGTCGCCGAGGACTTTGTGATGCATAAACAACACTTTGTTTCAAAGCTCAGAATGGCTGCAAAACAAGGTTCAAACACTATAGATTCATAAAAAAGCCAGTGTTAAAAACAACTCACCTTTTCTTTTTCCTTTTTTTAGGAACGCCGGGAGTGTGGCTGAGTGCGCGGAGAGGTGAGCGCCGCGTCGAAGGAAACAAAAACGACTGCGAGCGGTTTATTTAAATTTACATGTGACAATTTTGAAAAGGCGGCAGGCGCTTTCCCTGCAAATACATCAATCCCTATTTATTACATAAACTTTTATTTTGAAAACAAACCAAAAGACTCACCCTGACACTGAACTAAATTTAGCTTATATAGCCCTAATAGTGTTTTTGCATTTACATTTCATTCATTCTCTGTACCTCTCATCCTGCACTCAGGGTCCCCTGGAGCCTATCTCTGCTGTCATTGGATTAGAGGTGAGCTTCACCCTGGACCTGCAGCCAATCGATCGCAGGGTCGCAAATGGAGACATGCAACCGCTCACCCTGTCATTAGCACGCTGTGACGTGCAGTCAGGGGAGGCAGGAGAGGCGGTGCCTCTCTCGCCAATCCTGGAAAGACAAAAATGTAAAATGAATAAAAGACTGAAATTTATATACTTATCAGAGATTTCCACTATAAAGGTATTTTCCATTTAACTTCACCAGTTTTAGATTGTTTCAATTCAATTTCCACATTTACTGTTCAAATACTAGGAAGAGACGTGCGGTGAGGCTATGAACTGTCGAGCCTCAACATAGATTGCGCAATGACAGCTGACTGTTGGCATGCTCTGCAGTAAGACCGTATTGCTTTCTCTGTGTATGTCGCTATTAAAATATTTAAACACTCTTGCTATATGAGCTACATTTCCAAATGTACAGTGTTTCTTTTTTTGTCGACAACTATATGTGTGTTACTAGTTTCTTGTGCTGAGCGATACTAAAACTGCTGTGAAGAGTAACCAAGTGAGGCACGCAGTTCTCCTGCCTCATGCCAGGGGGCGCTCGTAGTTCCAGGGATTCTTCTTTCGATTCCTCGTGCAAAATACAGGGCCTCACCAGCCATGAACCTCACCGCACGCCACTGATCACACCTCATATAGAGACACGCAACCATTGAACCCCTCCTGCTGTCTCCTGCTCAGGGACCTCGGCCTTCCTCTCCCCTAAAAGTTTCCAGAGCAGGACCTCATACCTGGATCATTCGGTGGAGGAAGCTGCTGGTTCACATGCGCGTCCTCTGGCGGCGGCATGCATCCGTTGTGTTGACCGGTCAGTTTGCTAACCCCCATCACACACAATCACGGACACACACACACACACAATCTTATTGAAAGGGTCAGAACAGACGATTTCAGGGGTGTTTTGGAGAATAATATCAATTCTCCACGGGAAACGAATGAATAGAGGCTGCGCTGACGCACCTCCCCTCGTCCGACCGCCGCTGGCTTGGCGCCGGGGCACATGGCCGTCGTGTCAAAGCCCTTCAACGCTTTTTTTTTTTGTTTCGAGTGGGAGAGTCACCCCTTTGCCCCGACTCCCCATGTCGGGAAAACCCAAAAAAGGCACGGGGCTGAGAGAGAAAGGAAATATATAAACCCAAAAGCTCAGATTAATGGTTGATTGAAGGAGATGGAGAGGGCCGGAAGGAAGGAGGGAGGAGACGGAGGTACAGTCGGAGAGAAGAACCAGAACAAGGAGGGAGAACCATTCAAAGAGAGGAGATGGATGAGAAGAAATGATGAGAAGGAAAGAAAGAGAAGAGGCCAGGTGCGGCAGCGGAACAGATGGAGAGACGAGTAGAAGGAGGGATGAAGAAGAGCGATGGCAGGTGGGGAAACAGTGGAGTGGAGGAGTTAATGTCTGGACTGTTGTGTGATGGGGCGTTTCTACTTCTCTGCCAGACTCTTTCTCATCCTCCCTTCGCGCTTCCTCCTTTCTCCGCCCATTGTCTCCGTTTCTCGCTCTCTCTCACCCCGGGAAGCGCCTCAGACCGCCTCCCGAAACAGAGTCGCCTTTCAGCGACCTGCACAAACGGGACGCGTAAATAACCCATCGTTGCCAAAAGCGAAGGCTCCGCCCCCTCGGAGGGGCGAGTCCACCCCGGGGCGCCAGTTGGTCCATCGATGCAACCGCCAGACTTGAACTTTCGAATGGTCACATCAAACGATGGTAATCTCCTCCATCCCTGCAGCGAGGTGAGAACAGAGGCCTCTTTTGGAAAGGACCAATTTGTTTCAGTTCCTCGAGCCTTTCCAGGAAGTCCTCTGGATCTTTGTGCGTTCAGACAGCGCAGGAACAGGAAACCATCGAGGCAGGGTCTTTTACGGCTTCTTGGGTGAAGTTGTTTGCCGATTGGTAGACTCATAAGTCCATTTCGTTCTCAGAATGTCCTCGCAGAGCGCTGCTTTTACTGATCAGCCAGTTAAATTGTCTCATAGTTTATTTCTTCACACCTGGTAACGATACGGGGCGGCTTCAGACGGAAAGGTGTTGAATCCAAAACGCCGACACTCGGATACGGCCTCACATTCATGAGGTAAACCAAACCGGTTGATGCGCTAATTGGTCGGGTCTTTTTCTCAGTTTCTTCCGAAACAAAAAAAAAATTAATGAAGTCTTCAAAACCAAACTCTCTGCAAGGGGGAAAAAAAAAAAACAGCACCCTTCTTCTTTTTGATGCATGAGACGTTCAGAAAGCAAAGTGCGTGAAAAAGAACCGTTACTTTTCTCCGGCAGCCCCGTGGAAAAAGCAAATAAGTGCATTTTTCTGGTACTGTTGAATTTTTGCTTGCAGTTCGTCTGTGTGTGGGTATCTGATGTTTAAATCTTTCCTTTGTCTGACTCACACACACACACACACACACACACATACGTGCATGCCTGCACTTGCTGGCATCTTTGCGAAGGCTCGCTGTCGTACAGAAAGTGCGGTAGAAATAGCATGAACAGTCTCTCTTCTGTCCCATCAAATGGTCAGTGGAGCGGCGCGGGTATAAACATAATAATCCTTTTGAGCGGCGTGGGGGGGGGCAGGATGCCCATATATGGACGTGAAGAGAAAGGGAGGCGTGGCGCCCCCCCCCCCCCCCCCCCCCCCGTTGGGGCCCGCGACGGCCCGCTTGACACGGCTGAATTAAATAAAGCCTGAGAAAGAGTCGGAGCGTCCAGACTGTTGGAGCGCAGTCACTGTCTGTCTCAAACACACACACACACACACACACACACATACACACAATCTGCTTCCTCCTTTCCATTCTCCCGTCTCCACGCTTTTGTCCTTCACGCCTTTTTTTTCTTTTTCTTTTTTTCCTCAAAAAGACTTTACCTTTCTTTCGAACCCATCCGTCATCCACGGCAACTTTTCCCCCCTTTATCCCACCCTGGCTTGTGACTCCTCCGCCCGCCCCCTGTCCTGCCCACGTCTGACCCACACCTGTTACGTCCTGCTGGGACTTTTATTTTCGTGGTCTTTTTGGATAAAAAAAAAACAGCAACGGGTCAGACCGGGGAGGCCTCACCGCCGCCCCAGAGCTGGAGACCATGCCCCCTTCAGTATTCCAAGGAATCAAGATTGATTAATGACCATGCAGCTGTTGGGCCGCTGTGATTTGTTAGCATTTAGCGGTTAGCAGTTACGCAGAGCCGCTCCCACTGTTTTGTTTCTCTAAAAAGCAACTAATAAATCAAACCATGTAAACGGTACCAGGTCTCCACTTATATAGTGCTTTTAAACCGCTATTACACTGGATTGCACCCACCCACCCACTCACCCATCCGCTCGCACACACACACACACACGCACACACACCGACGGTGACAGAGCTGCCATGTAAGGCGCTAACTTGACGATCGGGAGCAATTTGGATGGACGGGTTGTGTTTGGTGTCTTGCCCGATGACACTTTGGAGCTCAGACAGCTGGGAATTGAAACAGCAACCTTCTGGTTAGACGGGTACCCGTGACTGTGTGAGCGCCAGCATCACACACACACACACACACACATACACACACAAGCAGTGTCAAAGTTGCCTCTTAAATCCAGCAAAAACAAAGTTGACCATGAATGCAAATCTTGGTGTTCTGTGTTCCCGTGGCTGTACTGACTGAGCTACAGCCGACCCCACATGTGATATCTTGTATTTTTCTTTTAAGGGACTAAAATTATTAGAGGTAAAGTCTCTATTCCTGGACCAATCAGGTCTCAGGTTGCAGGACACAGCAAGAAGATCCATGATTCCGACAGGCGGCCGTTCCATTTGTGCCGTTCATATTCTCCCCGTGTCTAAAAACACGCAGGATTGGACACCTTAAATTGACCAGACATGTGAGTGAGAGAGTGAAAGGTTGTACGTCTATATATCACATTTGAATGAAGGGGTGAATGTTGTTTGTCTCTATTTCATGAGTGAATGAGAGAGTGAATGGAAATATGTTTACATATGATGTGTAAATGACAGCAGAGTGAACGGTTCCATGCTGGCTTGTCTCTATATGAGGCGCGGATGAAAGGGTGAATGCTCAGAAACGTGACCAAAAAAAGGTTCGGCACAGGTGTCGACATGAATTCCTGCTTATGTAAGATTCATTTCAATCATTACCACGCTCTGCTCTCCCCATTCTTCTCCTGCATCCGTCCTCTCCTTCCTCCGTTCTGACAGATTTTAAATGTTTAAACAGCAACTGTGATCAGCCATCAGTCACTCTGACAGATGATTACTGAAGGGGGGGGTGCACACACACACACACACACACACACACACACACACACACACAAACATACGCACGCATACACATGCACGCATGTACGAAACCTCAGTCATTACTAAACACCTAATGGACACGCAGCTAGGCTTTGGCCTTTAAGCACTACGTCCGTCATGTATACACACACACACACTCAATCACTCAAGCTCATTAGCCTTCACACACGCTACATCAGTCTTTTCCTTTCCATCTCTTCTTTCGCTTTTCAGTAAAAAAAGAGAATAAACCTCCCCCTTTTTTTTTCCCCCCAGCATTTCTCTCCCCCTCCCTGTCTCTCAGTCTGTGTCTCTCCACCACATTTCAGTCTTCATTTCTGTCCACGCACACC
The DNA here is from genome assembly GCF_037954325.1 of Fistularia commersonii. NCBI lineage: Eukaryota > Metazoa > Chordata > Actinopteri > Syngnathiformes > Fistulariidae > Fistularia > Fistularia commersonii. Next base: position 11,700,590 of record NC_141287.1, on the reverse strand, counting down.
TCCGGCTCCCGCCGCCTCTCCCCGACACACACTCACACACACACACATGCACACGCATCATCTAATAGTAAATTTTGTTTCCTGTCTGCAGAGGCCGACACCGCCTGCAGCTCCGCGCCGAGTGATAGATGATACAATATTGAGCCGCCCCGAAAGCCGGGGCTGAGATCTAGGGTTCTCATAAGGAAAGGGCCTCCCTAAGCCTTTTGGTGGGCGGAGGGGGTGGGGGGCCCAAAATGGAGAAAAAAAGAGAAGTTAATTAAGATAGAACTTGAGGATGATGTAAATTAAGGCTGACTGCAGAAATTAGGCCCACCGGAAGGTGAGCGGAGAGGAATACTACAAACGAGCTGATAAATGATTTTCCCGCCACAAAACAGCGAATTTTTAAAAAAAAATGTACAAAACATTTTTTTCAAACACTTTTTTTTTTTATTTTCAAAGTCAAGTGTTGGTGAGAGAAAAAAACGTGTTCGCTCGAGATGTTGTATTTGAGGCGTGTGCCAAAGCTATCGTAAGATTGGTCAGCTATTTGAAGTGGGCGTGGCTAATGCGGGATAGTTAATAGCCCTAATTTTAAATACCGCTTTTGTCACCAGCTGTTATCACCGGGGTGTGGAAGGATTCAAGAATTCAAGGTACTTTTATCGTCATACCAGCACACATTACAGTTTGTGGTACAAAATCAGTCCCCAGCCTTGGTTTTAAGCCGTAAAAAAAAAAAGAAACAAGAGCAAAATGTAAACATGTAAACAAGTAAGAACGATAATTCAGTAAAGCCTGGAGTTAGCTCTATTAGCACTAAAATTTACAAGTGAAAGCAAGGAGGTAGTTTGTTTTATTACCGCACCTATGATAATGAAATATTGCACTTAGCTCAAGCATCCTGGGAACTGAATCACCAACCTTCTGGTTGAAATTAGATGAAATTGTTGTTCCTGCTTTTCAGGGATGAATAGTATTAAGAATGTTAACTACTTGTGAGCTCTCCATCTGAGTTTCTTCTGATGTATGAAACGTCACGGACAGAAAAAACTTTGTTCTTCCTTCTCGTGGAGTATTTTGAGGCTTTAAACCTTCGATTGTCAAACTCGATTTGGGCGAAGACTGCGTATGGCTTCAGCCGTTCATCCCATGTCGTTTCAAACTGGGGCAGGAATTATAAAATAAGATTATACTTTATTGATCCCCATAGAGAAATTTGTTTGTCACAGCACCGCAACAATAATAATAAATGTGAATTTAGATATAAATAGAAGAGACAATTAAAGGGCCGAATACAACAGCAAGGATAAAAATAGATTACAGAATGACAACACTGTGATGCTAATTCATGCTAATCGTGCTAACGTTAGCCGACTCGGTAGTCATGTAGGACTTGCAAATTTGGTCATTACAGATAGCAGCAGGCTGACGGCTGGTTATCCCCGCTGTGCCATGGACTCTCTGTGAGCATTTATCCACTCATTTGCCATACCGCTTGTCCCACCTTCAGGGTCACCAGGGTGTCGGAGCCTATCCTAGGTGACATCGGGCGAGAAGCGGGGTTCATCCGGGACAGATCACCGTGCCACATATGAGAGATACAACCACTCACATCCACATGTCATATAAAGACACACAAGCATTCACTCATTCAGGTGTGGAATAGAGTCGTACCCCCATGTCACCAATTCTCATTTATGCTAATGCTATGTGCGTAAACCTGTACCCATCAAACGTCATCGTCTGCATACTTGCGACACGTGATTTACGTCACCATGGTCGTGAAGAACTTCATCCTCTTGCGGGCAGTGCAGAAAGTGGAGTTTACTTCTTATGTCTTCTCCTTGTCAAAATCTTCTTGTTCAGTTCTGAACAGAAGAAGCCTCTCGGATGAGGGATGAAACGTCTCCAAGTGAAGAAATCCAAGTCTATTTGCTGAGACAAGAAGAGTTTGACAAGAATTCACGATGACCTGGATGACTGGGAACCTCCACGGACACTTCTTAGGCCATGGTGTCATTTCAGACAACAACAAAAAAGACAGAAAGACGCAGAGGAGTGGTAGCATAGTGGCAGAGTACTCACAACACTGCCTGCCCTGTGGCATCTGCCGGTACCGTTTGGTTTAGCGTCCGCAACCTTCCGGAAGACCCACAGAATTACGCATGAACAAATGCGCTCTCTCTCTTCTGCCCCGACTGGTGGATGAGGAAGACCGCCGTCTGTAAGAGGCAGTGTTTCCTCGCTGCTGTGGCCAAGTGCTTGCTCATCGACTCATGTCTGTCGAGGTTCTCAGTCATCCAGGTCATGGTGGCAAGGTTATTGGACTTGAGGATATTCAAAATTTCGACAAGAACTCATCGGCTAATGTTGGGTTTCTGTAAATCGTCTTAAAGAGTACGACCCAGACCTGCTCTGCATGGAAAGCGTCATCGGACAAACGTGTTGTGATTAGGCACCATCTAGATTAAACGTGAATCGATTTAGCCTCGTGAGCTAGCCGACGTTGGCCACACATTAGCATCTTAAACCTGTACGCTAGCATCTATCAGGGAAGCTAACATCAAAAACAAACGATGTTGATCACGTAATTTGAAAATCTGCTTATTTAAGAACCCCGAGTAAGTTTTAAAAGTTGTTTGCAAGATAGAAGAAGGGGTAGGGGACATTATTCACTTTTATGCAACATTAACCAGACAGCGTGTTTATGAGAGAACAAAGCTTAGCCAAAACTTGCCTTGTCAGGCCCATTAGCCACTAATGGCATTTAAAAAAAAAAAAGAAATGTCAAAATGACACCAACTTGCACATTTTAACCGAGTGTGTCGGAGAGAAAACTTCATTTTTTTAATCCCTCACACATCAGGGTTTTTCTGTGTGTGTGTGTCTGTTTGTTGTCTGGTTGCACTCAGTTTTCAACAAGTGTGTAACGGCACCGAAAACACACACGTTTTCTCTTTATTACTTGTTGAAAATGAGCCCCTGGATACACAAGGGAGTCAAATGTCACTCCGCATCAGGTGATGAATAGCACGCTGGTCGGTCATCAATCCAACCGTTTCTCCAAACCTAAAGGCATGATTCTGTGCACGTATGTGTGTGTGTACGCACACATACACACTGGAAATGGCATGGGTAACGCACAGGCGTCCTGCACGCAGTGATTGATTCCTGGGAGCTCCGTCCGCACGTGAAGCCGAGGGCAATTATTAGGAAAAAAAATTAATGACGGACGACTTTTCATCCCTCGGAGAGTTAAAGAGCGCGACATGCCGAACCAGAGGCATTATTAGAAAACATCACAACCACAGAAACGTCTTCCATCATTACCTCACCCCCCCCTTTTTTAATTTCAAAATATATCGCAGTACACCAGAAGCCTCTTTGTTGCTCTAAATAATGTCCTCAATTAGGGCTGCAAAGAGAACAGAGGGAGGCTGTTGGAGCGAACGCTGGTTGTCGCTGCCGCCGGCGGCGGCGGCCACTTCTTTCCGGAATATCGGTGCTTCGTGAAACTGCTGGGGAAATTTGGTGAAGCAAGGGGTGGGGGGGTCAGCGTGCGCTCCTGCAAGAGCTGCTACGTTGGTGCTTGTTGTGATATTCAGTCTTGTTTGGCGAGAAACTCCTCGTAGGCCTCGCCCACATCATACGTGTTTATTGTGAAAATGGAGGCGATGCAATGAGATTATCTGCAAATGCCATTAGGCCAAATATACCTTTTTTTTTGTTTTTGTTCATGATTTCATTCTTTCATCCTCGAACCTCTAAAATCAAAAGGCTCTACGTCAGGGAAGTCAAACTCATTTTCTCAGAGGGCCACATCATCAGCATAATGGTTGTCCTCAAATGGACACATGTGACGGTAACAGTATAAATGTAACTAAATGTAACCAAATGTTGTGGATACTCTGCAATCTAATGGCGGGATGCCATCACTTCACGGGTAACATGATCTGCATGAATTGTGGGAAATTGAGTTTATGGTCAATGAACAAATTTGACTTATTTATTTTAAGACAATCAGGACCTTTTAAGATGTTCTTGTGGGCCACATAAAATCACATGATGGGACACATCAGGCCCAGATCACAATGTCATCTGCAAACATCACGGTCCAGAGATTTCTGATTCCTGGCAAACCTCATCTGTCAAGGGTTAGGGTTAGGGTTAGAAGAGGCTCAGAGCTGATCCCTGATGGAGTCCCACCTCCACCTTGAACATCGCTGTTACTCCTACAGCACACCACACCACTGTCTCACAGCTAGCATACATGTCCAGCACTAACGTACTTCATACATATCACCCTGTCATATGCTTTTCTAAGTCTACAAAAACGCCATGCCTTCTCCATACTTCTGTATTAGCATTCTCAAAGCAAATACTGCAGCGGTAGTACTCATTCTAGGCATGAAGCCATACTGCTGTTCACAAATGCAGACTTCTGCTCTCAGTCTAGTTTCCACTACTCTCTCCCATAACTTCATTGTATGGCTCATCAACTTTATCCCTCTATAGTTGCTGCAATTCTGCACATCCCCCTTTTTCTTAAAAATGGGCACCATCACACTTCATCTCCATTCTTCAGGCATCTTCTCACTCTCTAAGATCCTGTTGAATAATTGAGTTAGAAACTTGCCCGCTGCCTTTCCTAGAAACTTCCACATCTCCACAGGTATATTATCAGGACCAACTGCCTTTCCACTTTTCATCCTCTTCAATGCCTTCCTCACTTCACTTTTACTAATATCTGCTACTTTGTGGTCTATAATAGTCACCTCTTCTACCCTTCCCTCTCTTTCATGTTCCACATTCATCAACTCTTCAAAGTAGTCTTTCTATCTTCCCATCACTCTTCTAGCATCTTTCAATATATTTCCCTTTCTATCCTTAAGCACCCAGACCTGTTGTACATCCTTTCCATCTTTATCTCTCTGTTTCACCAACCAATATAGATCATTCTCACCCTCCTTACTATCCAATCAAGCATACAAGTCATCATTTGCCCTTTGTTTTGCTTTTGCTACCTCTATCTGTTACGTCCACTAGGAATGTTCGCTAGAAGCAATGTCTGTTGTGTTCTCCCTGTTCCTCCCTTCTCTGATTCTAGGTGGGCATGTGACGTTGTGTGGCGGTGAGGCAGACAGGTGGAAGCAATTGACAATCAGCAAACAAGGCGCAGCTGATTGGCCACACCCATCCTGTGCAGCTTAAAAGCCGCACACACCGGATGGCTAATCGCCGGAATGTTACATTCCACAATGACGACCACCGGGTCACACATGCGATGACCTGGTTCTGTTAGTTCCCCCGTGCCAGCTCAGCTTCTGTCCGTCAGAACCCCTGGATCATTCCACCGGTCTGCTACCCCGTCATCCAACTCCACCGCCACACAACGTGCTCTGCCTGCCTGGAACCCCCTGCTTGACTCACTGCCTTCCCACCAGTTGAGTACCATAGGATCGTTTAGATTAGGAATCCTTGCCTTACTGAATTTGCCAGTTCATTCATTCGCCTGTTTGTTCGTAGCCTGTTCGATAATTGATAACATTAGTTTGTATCGCCACTTAGGTCTGTTAACTAGCGTTAAAGCTAGTCGCCTTCAGTTTGTTAACCTGTTCACTAGATTTTCTAGTCTCCCTTAGTTGACCTGTTCACTAGTGTTGCTAGTTGTCCTTTGTCCCCTAGTCAGTTTTTGTTTGGCTCCATTTCTGTTTGTGTTTTGGCTATCATTAAATATTTATTTCTAAATTCTGAGTCCTGCTCGTGTCTTGTTGTTCCACACCTGAGTCTTTGAATCGCCCGTAACACTATCTTTACCTTATGTTGTAGCTCCCTGTACTCCTGTCTGTTCTCTTCAGTCTCCCTAGTGCCCCACTTTGGTAAGTGCTTTGTCTGTATGTACTCCTGCACTCTTGATCTTCTTTGTCACCAGTCATCCTACAAACCACCATTCTGTCTACACTCACCTGCAACTACTTTGCAGTCACTGATCTCTTTCAGGTTACCTCTTCTATACAAGATGTAGTCTACCTGCATGCCCCTGCCTCCGCTCATGAGAGTATCCTGTGTTCATCTCTTCTTTGTCACTGGAGTGACTGGCCGGCTTCAGGAAGCATTGAAAAATTCTCACAGCTGATGTAGAAAGTGAAGTAGTTCAGGACAGGAGGCATCATTTGTGGGAAAAAAAAGATGATATATTTAATTTACATCAAAATTGAATAATGTTTTCATTCTAGTAATATTTCTCAGTATATTAAGCCTTGTACTTGAGTCTCTGGTGCATCACTAGACGTGTGCGCGCCGGTGCGGCTGTGTCATTTTTGCTCATGGTAAAATTCCAGTCGATGTAGAACCACAGATTCATGAATGAATTATTCTGTATATCCCTGAATAAAAAAAATATAAAATGAGGTTTGAAAAATTAAAGGCAGACACATTGGTAACAGTGACTCATATTTAATGATAAATGATGAACGTCTTGCATGTTTTTGGACTGCGGAAGGAACCCGGAGGCAACCTCGCAGACACGAGGAGAACACGGAGACTCCATGCTGACGGCACCTTCCTGGTTTGAGCTGGAGTGTTTGACACAGAGGGAAAAGATTGAGAAGGCTGGGAGAGAACGGGAGTGCGATGAAGACGAGTTGAGAAAATTTGAAATGAAAACCGAAACGCTAGCTTTACCGTGTGAACGACTGGCTGGGCCGACGCCTCGCAAACACAGGGAAATCCTGGGAATCTGAGGGCCACAGAGGCTTTATTTCTTATTTTTTATGTAATTCGATTTACAAAAATCTTATTTGCGCAGGTGCAGTTGGAAAAAAAAACCAAACCTATGAAATGTAATTTGATTTAGCGGCGAGACTTTAAGACTTCAAGGCACAAAAAACATTGTTGTCGTGCAGTGGCCAAAAGGAAACAACAGCAACCAGCAAAGTTAGGAAATTTAAGGAACATGAATTGTCTGATGTCTGACTCACCTGGGTTTGGAAGATAACAAGGAAGATTACCGAGGGTTGAAAATGTGTGTGTTCACCCGGACCAGTCGATCCCAGGGCCACGTCTAGATACATACATAGAAACATACAATCATTCACTCACTCATTCACTTTTGCATAGAAATATACAACTATTCATTCAATTATTCTCCTGTCACATTTGTACAACCATTCATTGCTCATTAACGTCACATAGAAACATACAACTATTCATTGATTGATTCATTCATTCTCATGTCTCACAGAAATGTAACACTATTCCGTCACATGTGATATAGACATACAACCATTCATACACTCATTCACATCCCATAGTGACATACAACTATTCATTCATTCATTCTCACACCACATAGACACATAAAACTGCCTTAATTTCTGGACTATTGAGCGCACCTGAATATAAGCCTCACTGGCTAAAAATACGTTAACAAATATATGTGTACATATATAGGCTCTAATGAGTTACCCAGTGTTGGGAAAAAGTAGTGGCTATAGTCCAGTAATTACGGTATTCATTCATTTATCTACCATTCATATTGAAACATGCAACCATTCATTCACTCATTCACATCACAAAGAAACATACAACTATTTTCTCAGTCATCCAGGTGGTTTTGAATACTTCTTCTCGTGGCAACTGGACTTGAATCTCACCCCTCATCCTCAAGAAGATTTTGTCAAGAATTCATACAACTATTTATTCACCCATTCACATGTCATATGGAGACATGCGACCATTCACTAACATTCACCCTCTCATCCACACAGCACAGAAGCACAACTATTCACTCTGTCATTCACATCACATAGAGCCATTCAACCATTCATTCATTCATTCATTTCTACATCACATTGACACAAAGAAATATTCAGCCTCTCATTCATGGCACAAAGAAACATACTGTCATTTCCAGACTGCTATAAACTGCTACTTTTTTCACATGCTTTGAACACTGCAGCTTAAACAATGATGCAGCTTATTTATGGAGTTTTTTGGGATGACGAGCTTCATGCCACCCAAAACATTTAGCCTCGTCACATCGGACCAATGAAATTACAGTGAAATGCTGAGCCCGTTTAATTCTGACACTGAAGAAGACTGATTTAATGGATTTAGTGCACAGGAGGAAGATGAAGATAGTGATCAGCTGGAGTCGGACAAAGCGGGAATAGAAAATTTTTCTTTGTGTCATTTATTATACATCTTTTTCATCAGCTGTGTTACAGGCACTGTTTTTAATTAAAAGTTGAAAACAAAAGGTTTTTGTGTAACATTTTTCTGAATAAATATCTCATGTTACAGCATGGACACGTGCAGCATGTAGACATGTGCGGCCTATATATGTACACATATATTTGTTTAGGTATTTTTAGCAGGTGTGGCTTATATTCAGGTGTGCTCAATAGTCCAGAAATAAGGGTTTATTAATTCACTCAATCATTCATAAATAGACATACTATACACACAGCACAGAAACACAACTAATCATTCTCACGTTCACAGAGATTATCAACTATTAATTCCCTCATTCGCATAGAGACATGCACGTGCACGGTCTCATTACAATCACACAGAAACACAACTATTCATTCACACGTCATATAGAGACACACAATTATTCACACAGGAACAGAAACACATTTTGTAGGTTTGGATTGTGGATGATTTGAAGGCCTGGACTCCATCCAGGGTGACCTCATCCACAAATTTGAAATGATGAAATGTGCTAGAATTATGTGGCGGCGCCACCGAAAAAAGTATTGAAGTAGATGAAAAGAATATCATCTTGGGTGACACGTTAGCGCTTCCACCTCACAGCAGGAATGCACCCGGATGGATTCTGACTGTGTCTCCATGTTCTCCCTTTGTCTGCATGGGTTTCCTCCAGGTTCCTCCCCAGTGAAGCAAGGTGAGGTTCATGGCTGATGAGGCACGAGAACTGCATGCCTCACTTAGTAGCTCTTTGCAGCCGTTTTATGATTGCTCAGGACAAGAGCTTAGTTGACAATTGTTGACAAAAAAAACACTGTACATTGGAAATGAAGTACATAAAGATGTTTAAATATTTTAATAGCGACATGCAGAGAGACAGCAATACAGTCTTAGTGCAGAGTCTTAGTGCAGAGTATGCCGGCAGTCAGCCGTCATTCAATCTATGTTGAGGCTCAACAGCCCAGGGCCTCAACGCATGTCTCTTCTCAGTATTGAACAGTAAATGTGAAAATCCAGTGATTTTGAACAAAAAAAACAATCAGAAGCTGTTAAAGTTAAATGAAAAATACTTCTATAGTGCAAATCACAGATAAATATAACCATTACATTTTTTTTCTTTCCAAGATTGGCAAGTGAGGCACAACATCTCCTGCCTCACCTGACTCTACATCACTGTTCCTCCCACAGTCCAAAAGCATGCAGGACGAGGTCAGCAGTAGAAAGGGTAGCCTAACTGCAGGTTTCTATATGACATTTGAATGAGAGGATGAATAGTTGTACGTCTCCATCTCGCCAAATAGATGGAATGGAGTTGGTTGATTGGACCAAAAATGCAGAGGCAACAAATAAATTCATACTAAATGCTTTAGTGTCAGCTTGGAGGAAAACTCATGCGACGATATGTCCACCTAACATACATTTATAGCTTTACTTTTCTAATGTTTTTATCTACAAAAAGAAATGTTTTTTAAAAAATAGGAAAAGAAAGAAAACGTGCGAATCCAACGTGATCTGTCTGATGTGACTCCCTTTGGCTTTTGAAAATTATTAATGAGTATTTAATTAAAATGTATTTTATTTTAGTGTTTTTCATTTTTAAAATGTAATTTTACATTTGAATATGATGCCGATCTTGTAACATCTAACTATAATGTGTTCAAATATTTTTTTTGCTTTTAATAAGTGACTGACAGCACACACAGAGAGGATGCCATTTTTGGTTTGCTGGCGGTGGATAACATAAGTTTGGCTTTTTTTCTTAAATACAAGAAGGACCCAAATAGACATTGAATATTTTGCTTGAAAATATCCTGCAACTTAATGTCTTTTTTTTTTAGTTCAAAATGTTTTGTTGCATGCAGAAATGCAATTTTGTTTTCTCTGCAGTTGTCCCAGCCCCAGTTAAGGTCGGAAAACAATAAATGCTGCCTTTTGCCTCAACGGCACTTTTTCGCCACCGGAGGAGCCCTCGACGGCAAGGAACCCCATAAAAAGTCAAATAGATTAATTTTTTCATACTCTCCCAATGATGTTATGATTGGCTATGTCTTGTGGACATATAATTTCCCAATCCTGGGATCTAATATTCCTTTATTAGCGCTTATGCTGCATCCTATTCCAGCTGTCACTGGGCGTCTTTTTCACATCAAATTGAGACACGCAAACATTCATATTTCTGGACACTGACAGCCCCTCCCTGTTGGAATCCAACCAGGGACCCGTTGTTACAAATGCTTTCATTAAAAGAACAAGAAAATAAATGATGTCTTTACCTCCTATCATTGATGTACTGTATTTATCCAGCGTTTGTAAACAGTGTGTTCAAATGCCCATCTTGAAATAAATGAAAAATGAATCATGACTGATTGACTTCCCACCCCTTCATTTCTGTGGAATTGACTTTACACCCCATAATGCAATATTATAAATATATATATATATATGTTTGATATACTCTCAAGATCCGCGGCGGGGATCAATGGTTTATCCTTCCACCACACAACGTCCCCGCAGCTCTGCGCCATCTGGTTGGAATTTTGTTATACGTGTTGTGCGCTGGAACCCCCCCATCCCCCGGCCATATACACACACATAAAGGATGCATGGATTCATTACATGTTTATGTATAGAAAAAAACCACTCAAGGCTTCGTGCTGCTGGGATTCTCATGCCGATTCGAGCGATTAAGGGGCTGCTATGCTTTTTTATTTCCGGAATTTCCGGGGTGCAAAGGCAAAGGACATCACCAGGTTTGATGAAGATGTCGCTCCGCATTTTGTGCTTTGTATCTATCGTTGATTCTGGCGTGCAAGAATCTCATTGGACACCTATCATATGGACGTAAGACTTGACGGATGCCATTTCTGGGAGATGAAAAGAGACTGAACATGATCCTGGTTCTGAGGAATGTCCTACCGCATGTCAGGACAAACTTATTTTCATGGCCAAAAAAAAATCACAACACAGTTGTTTGGTATGGACTACACTCTTTCTGACTCTTTGAGGCAGCAGCGTCCAAATGTTTTGCAAAAAGGGCCACGTTTGGTGAGTTGAAAATGTGTGTGGGCTGACCATTCAACCTGACATTCTTTGAACCATTAACATTAAATGCAAATCAATTATTTAAATATATCTTTTTATTGTAAATGGCATTCTTTTCATGTCTTAACACAGAACTCAAATCCAAAGTTTTTCCCAAATCATGCTTTCTTTCATATTTGAGAACTACATTAAACGAGGACAAAGTCTGTCTGGAAAAAAAAAAAAACTTTCAGAGAGATTAAACATATCTAGGTTCATTTGAAAAATGACATATTATTTACTATTAAATGTTCGCTATGAACTTCTACATTAAAAAACATGTGAACATGTGGGCGGCCTTCTGCCTCGACCAGCTGGGGCTGAAAATGGGAGAGAACAGAGACAGAAAGCAGAAATTTGACAGAGGCAGTTCGAGATACGAGGAACGGGCACAAATGATCCATCACAACTAATTCCACTGTGGCTAACATGCTAATAGCTGAAATGATACGTTAATAGCTTTAAAGTTCATAAAAGAAATGGTGGATGCATCGCTGTAGATCAAGCCAGATCCCCTGAGAACCTGTGGAACATGAGAAGAAATGTGTCTACTATCATGCATCATGCAGAATAAGAGAGATGCATTATGGGATGTCCCTCAGCAGAGTAGTCCCATGGTGCTAGCCCAGCGTTAGCTATAGGCTTTTCTAAAAAAAGGAAAAGTTTTAAGTCTATTTTTAAAGAAAGAGAGGGTTAAACAGGTCGAGACAATGGTTGGAAAATGGTTCTGCCGAAGAGGAGGCCGGGGTCGCTCGGAAGAGGAGAAGGAGAGAGAAAAGGGATTACACTTCATCGTGTTAAATCTACATTCGTTTTAAAGTCTTTTGATTCCTTCTCAAAGGAAACAAAACTGAGGTGTGTGTGATTTGTGAATTGTGCTGGAGAACATTGTTAAAATCTGTGTAAGATTAGACCCATGCGTGCATATGTGTGTGTGTGTGTGTGTGTGTGTTGAGCGCGTCTTCATCAACTTTTCTGATGAATCCGTCGGTTGCGCATGCATGTGTTTCCACATCAGGGGGAGGCGTGAGAACCAGGTCAGTCTCCTGAGGAGATGAAGTGATGAACGAACGAGGGGAGCGGAGAAGAAAGGAGGTGAGGAAATGCTGATACGGGGAGATCAGCGATAACCAATGTCTGAGCTAATTAGAACTAAAGTTTATGGACATTTATGGGATTTTTTTCACGATACGAGATCTTTCTGATCTTCCTTTTTAACCTCCCCTATTATTTTCACTGGACTAAAAAAAAAAAAAAAGAGAGAAAAAGTATTCCTGCATCTCTGACCTACTGTGATAATCAGGGTGAGGAGTCAGAGGAACCTTATTTCCATGGCAACCCTCCATCCAAACACTTTCACGTGATGGCGCCGATGTTTTGAAAACAATCTCTGTGTGCAGGAGTCCACAGTAATCACCAGAGGTGCGGTGACACACATGCCGGGCCAGTATTTGCGATTTTGTAATGGAGTATAAAACATGTCCGCGTGTAGATACACTTCTTGTTTCCCGACGGCGAGATGAAAAGTCAACAGTGGTGATGAAGTGGAGGTAAGGCTCGGGGCGACCTCGAACTAGAAGGGTCCAAGACATAAACAAAAACATGCTTACGCTGTACCTGTCAGAATTGAACCAGGGGCCTGGCTACTATGCTGCTGGAAGAACCGCCCCCGTTCCCCAACTAACTTCCATAGCCTTGTTTGCAAACTACTTCAGTTGATAAAAACATAAAAGACATGTTGATGCACATACCTGCACAGGATTAAAATTGCCAAAATTAACTTAAACTGATGAAACTAACCCCTCTGTGAGCTGCTACCTTATTGCGGTGGAGGGGTTTGCCTGTCCCAGTGATCCTGCAAGCTATGTTGTCGGGGGCTTTATGCCGCTGGATGGGTCACCTAAGGTAAACGGAAGACCTCAGAAGACCTCCCATGAAGAAGACAATCATTGGATCCGGTTTTCCCGTGCCTGGGTAACCGGGTAGGTCACCGCCCCCAACCCCTCCCCCCGGAGCCAAGCCCGGGGACGGGGCTCGGTGGCAAGCGAGTGGCCGGGTACAGCCCGAAGGAACGCCATGGGTCCCTCTTCCCCTGCGCTCGCCACCCACAGGAAGGGTCAAGGGGGTCGGGCGCCAGGTGGTCTGAGTGGGGGGACCTTGGCGGTCCGATCCTCGGCTGGAGAAGCTGGCTCTTGGAACATGGAATGTCACCTCTCTGGTGAAGAAGGAGCCCGAGGCGTGTGAGGCTGAGATTTCACCTCGATATAGTCGGACTCACCTCGACGCACAGCGAGGGGTCTGGAACCAGGCCGCTCAATTCTGGAGTTGCCTTCGGTAAGAGGCGCCGGGCAGTTGTGGGCATATTGATTGCTCCCCGTCTCGATGCCTGCATGTTGGGGTTCGACCCGATTGGACGAGAGAGTAGCCTACCTCCGCCTTCAGGTGGGGGGACGGGTTCTGACTGTTGCTTGCACCTATGCACCAACAACAGTTCAGTTTACCCACCCTTCTCAGGATCCCTAGAGGGGCTACTAGAGAGGGATCATTTGTTTTACTGGGAGACTTCAATGCTCACGTGGGCAACGACAGTGTGACTTGGAAGGTTGTGCTTGGGATGAACGGCCCACTGATCTGAACCCGAGCTGTTTTTTGTTATTGGACTTTTGTGCTCGTCATGGATTATCCATAACAAACACGGTTCTGAGATGGCTATTTGGTAGAATGGTCACTTCTGACTTCCGACTACTGGTACTTCGGATCTTTGGTGACTGAATTACACTTTTTGTAAATCGTTTTAGATAAAAGCAAATGAATGTAATGTAATCGAAAACACCATGTTCAGGCATAAAGGTGTCCATATGTGCACTTGGCTCCAACACGCCTTAGACCACAGTTCTTTGACTGACTTGTGGTTGTACCGTTGGACTCGCGGCTGCATGTCCTGGAAACTCGGGTGAAGAGAGGGCTGGAGCTGTCAAGTGATCACCACCTGGTGGTGAGCTGGCTCCAATAGCAGGGGAGGATGCCGTTCAGTTGCTGTATTTCAGCTAGCAAGCTAAAAGCTAACACCATGTCAATGCTCACCGTTATATGAGGACTACATGTGTGGCTATTTTGGATTTGCACACCACAGGTGGTCGCTACATCGGCTAATGCGCACAAACAAATACCGATACGTTTGCGGAAGATCGAAACAGTCTGGATTCTCTCAAACCCGCCCCCCAAAACTCGGGAACAATAAGCCACTTATCCCAAAATGTCATCGCTTTAGCTCCCTTTATTACCCTCGCAATTTTTTTTTTGACGATAACATTTTTTTATTGTGCCATCCTCCCCCAGGCGCTAATCTCCGCCGGGCCGGCTGCCTCGCCGAGTGCCTTTTCACAGGGACGTGTTAATTAGAAAGCGAAGCTTTCTTTCCCGGCTCTGTTAAATAGGAGAGAGTCTTTGATCCTCTCGCGGGCGCAAACACTGGAACACCCCTGAGACTGAGAAAGAAGGCGAGAGAAGAGGAAATAGAAGAAAAAATGGTGGACGGCTGCAACGTTTTTAAGCTGAAACTCAAAGTAATGATGTTTGAAATTAGCTCGCTTTTGTCAAAAGTACGATGGCAGGTGGTGGAAATGTCATTAAAAGATATTTCCATTGATATTCTGAAGTAGAAATCAGGATAATTTAGGTGTAAACATGATGGGAAATTTGTGTTCATTATCGGAACTGCACTGCACATGATGGGCATCGATGAGCAGCTTACAGCTAGCGGGCTAAACCGGCTAGCATGCTCATGGGTCAGAAGGGGGAAGCTGCTGAGGAAAATTGTCTCTTTTTACTGACTCAAGCTTACATGAGTCCCTCACCGAGGAGAATCTGTTTTTTATAGCCTTTCGAGTCACTGAGTCAGTCCTCCCTTTTATTCGTTTACAAATGAATACCTGACTCAGTAACTCAGTGAACGACTCACTCGTTGACTCAGTGTAGTCGTCCTAGACAGAAAATGAACGACTCAGTGACTCAAAAGGCTCTAAAAATCTGTTTTTTTGGGTGAGTGACTCATAAGTGAATTCTTAATTGTGTCACTGAGCAAATCATATGTTTTAGTACGGAAGGCTATATTGAGCTATTGAGTAAGTTGTTCGCTGAGTGAGTTCTTGTTTTTGTGAATTTTGCAAGTGTTTTTTTATTGAGTTCTGAATAAATAATTTGCTTTGTGAGAGGGGAGTGCTGCTGAAAGCACTCCGGGATTCTTTGTCCACAGTCCAATGTGCAATTGTGATACTTTATCCAGTCTCTAAATTGCAGTCAGCTAGCTGGGTAGCAGTAGCAGGGGCGAATGATTGAATGAGTTGATACTGACGAGGAATCTTGACTCATGAATCATTAAAAAGACCTGAATTATGAGTGATTCTTCACAATTCGAACTTCACCAGAACAGAACTAATCGCTTGCTGTTCTTTATTTATTTATTTATTTATTTTATTTCTTACTTCA
Organism: Fistularia commersonii; assembly: GCF_037954325.1. Classification (NCBI taxonomy): domain Eukaryota; kingdom Metazoa; phylum Chordata; class Actinopteri; order Syngnathiformes; family Fistulariidae; genus Fistularia; species Fistularia commersonii. Next base: position 11,684,822 of record NC_141287.1, on the reverse strand, counting down.
AAACAAAATTTCTTTGCCCGACCCCCAATTTTTTTTAAACAGTGAATATCAATGTTTATCATTCATGATGACTTATATTTGTGACACTGTGTGATTCCAAATGCCGCTTGCAAGGGCGTAACTTCGCTTTCAAGTTGCCCTGTTTGCGGTTCACCCAGATAGCCAATTTTGGCAAGCATCTGACTAGCTAAATAAATTTTTTTCTTTATTTTTCTTACAAAATGGCTCAAGTGATCTTACTTTTTTGTATAAGATAAAGGCTCAGAACCAAAACAAAGAGAACCAAAACATTAAAACCAGTTGTTGCCATTTGGGCTCTGTAGCATCCAACGATTAGCATGATGGAATTCAAAATGGTGTATTTATGACATATATATATATATATATATATATATACACACACACACACACACACACACAAACACACACCACACACATGCCATCTGCAGCCAGTCTATGCTCTTATTTGTCCATTTTTAGCTCTTACCTCACCAGCATTACCAGGTGGTAATTACCTCGTCATAACCCTGCCGTCTGAAAATCCCGAATCGCAGCGGCGGTAATCTAGTATAATAACCTGCCTTCTTGCGCTGTGAATCCAAATGAGGGACCCTGGACGTGGCTACGAGTCGGATCTACAGTCCAACACACACACAAACACACACACCTCCTCGGAGCAGATAAATAAGAGCTAATTAATTTTCGCTCCAAATTAGGTTGACGTGCTTCCCCTCACAGGAGAACGCTGATGTGTTGAGGGACTGTAGAGGTTTGTGCACACACACACAAAGACACACACACACACACACATACATACATACATACATGCATATACACACACACACACAAGCGCGCGCAATAACACACCGCCATGTCGTCTGTTATTTAGCCTTTATTAAATAATAATAATAACATTAAAAAAAGAATTTTTTTCTGTACAAAGTCTACAAACAACAGTTTGAGATATCTGGCCAGTGCCGCAGGGGTGTGTGTGTACTGTATGTGTGCATGGGAGCCTTTGTGTGTGTGTGTGTGTGTATGTTTCCATCAGGACAACAGAGGTAACATTATCTGGACTTGGGAAAGAGAGAGCGAGATGACCGACGAGTTGTGTGTTACTATATTACTCCTTAGCTGTTGTGTTCAGAAAGTGTGTGTGTGTGTGTGTGTGTGTGTGTGTGTGTGTGTGTGTGCGAGGGAGAGAAACGAGAGACAGACATAAAGTGAGAGCTCCAAGGCACTTGGAAAACAGTCAGATGTCGTGAAAGCTGACGGTCCATCTTTGCTCACCTTTCCAATTGACTATTTTTAATGTCCATTTGTATATATATATATATATATATATATACACACAAAAGAGTAAGAGAGAAAAGAGAGAGAGAGAGAGAGGGTTTTTAGGAGCCAAAGTTATGACCTCCTCTTCACCTTTACTTTGGGGCACGACGGCATTTCAAATCGACGCACGAATGCTTGAGACCCCCCCGCCCCCACGGCATTTACTTGTAAACAATGACAAAAAAAAACAAGAAATGGTTGTAATGGTTCGTTCGCTGAGTGACAATTTTCTAGACTCTTTTCTTTGAATGAAGACATTCATCATCTATGTTGCTCATCGAGAGGTGGGGCTCACAGGCCGACATATAAATGATATAAAGATTCACTCACTCATTCGCACATCATAAATTCACCCTGTCTGTCACATTCACCCTCTCATTTACACATCAAATAGACAGAACCATTCATCCTCTCATCCACAGGTCAGATGGAGAAGTAAATATTCACCCTTTCACACATCATGGAGATATACAACATTTACTCATTTTCTTGTCATAGACACGCAGTCATGCACACTCATTCATATGGAGACAAGATTCACCTTCTCATTTATACATCATGAAGAGACATACAACCATTGTATTATTGTCTCCTGTTATATATATACATATATATATATGTATACATGACTATTCATCCTGTAAGGTAGATGTCTGAGCCCAGGGGTCTTGCAGATGTTGAGGTCCCTCCTCCTCTGACGCCTTGTCTTTTCTCTCCTAGACATTTTTAAAGGATAAACAGGCGACGTTTTTCTTTTTTTGGGGGGGAAAAAATAAAAAAAAGAGAAAATATGGGTTTGAAACTAAAATAAAAGATATCATTTGATCATTTCCAGTCTCGCAGCTTGTCGGCTGTCATCTCTCTCGCTCTCCGTGTGTGTGTGTGAGTGTGTGTGTGTGTGTGTGTGTGTGTGTGTGAATCAGTCCCCTCCAGCGGCACCGTCCCTCCTCAATGGCTGTCCTCCGATACAGCGTTTACTATAGTAGCTTAAGGCTCGATTGTGTGTCCAAGGAAACCTCCGTTCTTCGTTTCTGGAGTCGCTCCTCTCCTCTGCGCGTGCTCGGGCGGGGGGGTCAAAGAGCGTTCAGACGCAAGGGCGGGTCCACTCCTATCTCCACCCTCCCTCCCGTGCACGGCAGCTCTTTGGCAATCCATAGGTTGCAATTGAAAAAAAAACAAAAAACAAAAAGCTTATATTTTTTTTGTCCACTTGGGACGTTGAGCGGATCCGGAAAAACTCTTAAGGATCGAGAGGAGAGGAACGGCGACTCCGTGGCGTCCCTGCTGGGCGTCTGGGGTGCGCCTGCCCTCTGGGCCCTCTGGTCGATGGGAGCAACGTGATACAGAAGAAATGGAGCTCAAACACGATGCTAAATTAAATCTAAAAGCAAAAAACAAAAACAAAGAATAGGGAAAAGTAAGAACCCTACAGGGCGGCTACGAACCGAAACTGGCTTTTCTATTCTCTATGCCCGCCCCCTAGCCCCCACCGAGAGAGACGCACGTCTAAATCAAAATCAAACAAAAACGGTCACTTTTTTTTTCTTCTTTTTTTTTTTTTTTTTTTTTTCCTAAAGCCACTGGTTTTCACGAAGCCGGCGGAGATAAGGAGCGAGCGGGGGTGGGGAATGGGGGACGCTAACATACTCAAGAGAACGAACAGAGAAGGGGAAAAAAAAGGAATCTAAAGTAAAATAAATAAATTTTTTTTTTTTTTTTTCAACCTTCGTCCTCTTCCCCCTTTTCTTAACGGTCGGATAGAAGTCTGCGGCGGGCGAGGGTCGGGCGGGGGCAGGCATCTTGATATGTGTCGATTTCAGTCACGGGGGACCCGCTCCGATCCGTCGGGGATGAGGAGGACGTCTTCGTTGCCCCACCCTCCTCGCCGCACCACCACTTCCGAATCGTCCTTTTTTTTTTTTTATTTATATATACGTCGTTAATTCAATGCTATTCATTCCTTCATTCATTCACAGGCTTTTAGAATCAAGCAGGCTTCTCTCCTGCAGGCGGAGGAGATGTGGGTGGAGGGCGGCGGCGGAGGGAGGGGGCGGAACCATCCTCCTCCTCCTCCTCCTGTTTTAGGCCTCTTAGCACGTAGGGCAGGTGAAGGTCAGTTCCTTCCGGGTTCCAGCTCGGCCCCTTTGGACATCAGTGCGTGGGTGAAGCGGGAAACAAGGGAGGGGTTGAAAAAAAAAAAAAAAAAAACCCTCCTCCTTCTTCACGCCTCCGAGCAGCACCTCTGCTGGTTGATCTTCACTTTATGCTTGATGCCGTCGTAGAGCTCAAAGTTGTAGTTCTCCAGCGTGGTGGAGGAGCGCGAGGAGAGGCCGCTGTAGGAGCACGTGCAGTAGAGCAGCAGGCCGGCGCAAACGGCGCCCAGCACGACGCCCAAGGAGCTCATGACGATGATGGTGAGGAGGATGGGGTCCAGCGTGTACAGCCAGGCGTTGTCCTTCACCTTCTCCGACACCAGGGTGACGGCGGGGGAGTCTGCGTTGGAGGACGGCGGGGTGGAAAAAGGCGACTGCCAACCGGGGAAAACGTATTCTGGGGAGGGAGAAGAAAGAAGAAAGAAGTTCAGCCAGGTGGAAAACTGAAAATGTTATTCTGAAGTTACTATTAAAATGATTATTGCTATCATATTATCATAACCAGGATCATCATGATTGTTTTTATCATCATCACCATTTTCCATAATATCATTATCATCATTATTACTCTAACAATAAATGTTAGTCATATCATTATTACTATTGTTATTATTCATTCATATCATTATCATCATTCTTGTTAATATTGTTTATTATATCTTTATTATAATAATTATCACTTTTTTTATTACTTTTATCAGTAGAGTTCTAGAGTTCCAGTCTTCTAGGATTAACAAAGCTATTATTATCATCTGTTGTCATCAAATTATCTTCATCATTATTTCTATAACGATAATAATTATTCATTTATAACAAAAATAATAATAATAATTATTATATTAAGATTACTATTGTTACTATGTAACTATTAATATTTTTCAAACTGTTTTAATTTAATTCTATATTGTCCTGTTCCTAATTTTGTTTCTGTTCTATGTTGTTCTTCTCAGATACACAAGTTTCTCACCTGTTGTTCGGATTTTCCCTGATTTCCCTGTACTTAGCTCTAAACTGTTCTTACAACCACTTGCTTAAACGGAATTTTTACATGAACAATATCTGTAAAAGATGTGACCGGTATTTGAATCTGGATGGGATGGTGGCGTCTCTGTCCCCACCCCCTGGGCCACTGGACCCTCCCCCCCTTGCCTTGCAGCGAAATGTCCCATCCTGCCAACTCAGGGCAGGAAAACTGACCTACACTTTCGGGAAATAAAATGGGAAAAAAGGCCATTTCTTGCTTACTCTCTTCTTGGTGCAGACAGCAACACAGATACAAACTGATATTTGCAGAAACACACACACACACACACACACACACACACACACACACACACACACACACACACACACACACTGGAAGACAGTCGTGATTGTTACAGACAGGCATTGCTCTGGTTGCCAGAAGGAAGCTGCCTACTTTGCTCTGTCTGCCATGAAAGATGAAAGGGTGGGATAGCAGGAAAGCAGGGGGACGCTGGCTGACATGCCCCCCCCCCCCCCACACACACACACACACACTAGCACACACACTAGCACATACGCATACGCTCTTTGCCCTCACGCAAAGCACAATGTTTCTGTCTGTCATAGCCGCCAGAGGGTTCCTTTTGGTGGAATCACAGGTGATGCAAAGAGCCAGCGGCGCCTCTACAGGCTGCTTCACTTCCTAGTGTGATTTTTGGAGTGAGATTCACAGAAAGCGAAAATTGTAGAAAAAAAAAGTCTAAACAAAAAAATAAAATAAATAAAATAAAGTAAAAATAAAATAAAATAAAATAAAATAAAATAGAATAAAATAAAATAAAATAAAATAAAATAAAATAAAATAAAATAAAATTGAATAAAATAAAATAAAATAAAATAAAATAAAATAAATAAATAGTTGAAAATTAAATTAAATAAAATTATCTCACCTTTGTTGTGTTTTGGCTTATTGAACGCAGGGTCTGTTTCAAAATCCATGGGCTTTAGATCTGTTAGAAAATGAGAGAGGGAGAGCGAGAGAGAGAAGAGCCATATTAATACAGCTAGTCTGATTTCAAAGAATTAGGATATGTATATATGTATATATAGAAGATGTTATACAAACAATTCCAGTTATAATCATAAAAAAAGACAAAACCTCTCGTGGAAAAAAAATACAACTTTTTTTTTATTATCATCATATACACAGTGCTTTCATTCCCAGAGCCGGAGAGCTGTGACAGCGCCAGGGTACGAACGCTTCGAAAAAAAAAAACAATCCTTGGTTCAAATCGAGGAAATTGACATTCCAATCAGAAAATGAAAAAAAAGGCAGGAAAAGGAGGGCGGAAGAATGGGAGGAGGAAGCAATATCCCTTGCATCTGATAATGATTTATCCACAAGCTGACTGGGAGGGGAACATAAACACATCACCTGCAGAAACCGTAGGTTATTTCATGAAAAAAATTATTTGTTTGATATTAAAAAAGATATGGAGCCTCATTTCCTATTTTTCTAAAAGGTGGTATTTGAATACCGGCATCTTTAGTAATCAGTTTTCGCAAACTTCTCACTTCCTCCGGCGTCACGACACTGTCAGGAAGAGTGAAGAGGCTGTTTTTTTCTCTTATTTTGACAGAAAGGCTGGCATTTAAAGAGGTGATTTAGCCACTTAATTACACCGAAAAGGCGTTTTATAATTCTTAGGATTAACCTGGTGGACCAATAACACCCAGGAAATCCTAAGATAACAGAATCCGATTCAATCTTAATGGTTTCTCAGGTGCTGATTGCTTTAAGGTGCATTCAAGTGGTTTAATGGCGTTCGATCGTCGTCGTCGAGTGAAAGCGCAGCCAAACAGGAAGTCAAAAGAACTCATCAAAATCAGGGCGCTTCCTTTACTGCCACTGTCGGTAAAGCATGAGGCTAACCGGTTAAATAAAATACATTAGAACAATGGCGATCGAGTGATGTTTAAAGGTATTTGCCATCATGGAAAACCAAAATAAAGACGCGGTGTAGCGTTGCTCAGATGGCCAGCAGCTCCACAAGAAAGCTGACACATGAGCCACTACTGCTAGCTTGATACCAATAAGGTTTCCCTCACTTGGCGGGGCGCTTACGTTGCATGAAGCAAACAATCCCGTGTGTTGATGATGTGAATTCCTGTAATTTTGAAAGGAAGTATAACTTTGAAAAAGATTATATGGCCAATTTATTGCATTCAAATAAAAGTGGTTAAATGTAAATTAATCAAATTCAGTCTAAATAATTTCTTGTGCAATAGCTGATAAGCTTTAAGTGCTTGAATGGTCTTCAATTGGTGTGAAAGTGAAAGTGAAAGTGAAAGCGCAGCCGAACAGGAAGTGAAAAAGACTCCCCATTAGCCAGCTATGCTTAAAATGTGCTATGGGTGAAAGTGCGTGCGTGAGTCGTTGACAGTCTGTTCTAGATTCCGATCTGACTCCCGCTCGAACCCGCCGTGCTAACGTTAGCGCTTAGCTTAAATTGGTGCGGGGCCTCTCAGGAAAACATCAAAACAGCTAGGGGGAGTGCCGGGATTAAGAGGAAAGATGTTCGGACACTCTTTGGACGGCTGTTGAACACTCTCTAATGATCCCCCCCACCTCCCCCGTGGGCTCGGATCCTGAGATGAATCAACGCTTAGATTTGAAAGGAGATTAAAAACTCCACCCCCCCCACCCCCCACCCCCCACCCCCATTCCGACACCAATTAGCCAAGAAGAGTTGAAATGGCGCGGCTTTCTTTCTTTTTTCTTATTCAGGCAAAGACCTAGACGGCTCTTTGGCATCTAGCGTCTGAGGGGGAAGGGGGCTAAAGGACCTGTTAGAGTGCTTCCACCCGTAATAAATAAATAAAAAGAGGACCCCCACCCCCGCCCCCACGGGCTAGAAATGCTTACCGCTGGGCTTTATGAATGCAATCTGCTCCATTAACTAATTAGAAATATTAATGGGTGCTTGATTTAAAGGTCCCGGAGAGATAACAGTTGGATGTTTGAAGAGGAGACATAACATAAATATAGCCGTATTGATCGGCATTAAGGCGCCTGGCTACAAGAACCAAATGTATTATATGTGATAAAATGCAGAAATGGAAAAATGTGGGATAATGTGACAAAAAAAAAGCATCAGCATGGCGTTCGAACATGGATGTGATGTCATTTGGGGGCGAAGGGAGGTACTTTGGCACAAGTAAAAAAATTATCTAAAATCATTCAGGAAACACCAGAATAATCCCAAGAAATAAGAAACAATGGGGTGTTTCTGTAAAAACACATGATAAATTAAGAAAATGGAAAAAAAAAAACATCAAGAAAACACATGGAATCAGGTGGAAATAAAGCAACAAATGTTTTTGGAAATCCACAAGATGCACGTGAATTACTCAGAAGTTACGCTCAACTGCATGTTGACGAAAGAAAAAAAATAGAAAATAAACCACATTAAAAGTTGAAAGTTGAAATCATCTTAAGAAAAATGTATGATTTAAAAAAATATGACAGAAAGTAAAGACAATGAAATAGTATACTATTTCATTCACAAAATAAAAAGAAAAAAATAAGCCGCGACTCCAAAAAAATGAAGATTTGTCAAAAAGAAAAAAGAAATAAAAAGATGTAAAATGAGAAATGTATATGCTCTGTTACACCTTTATATCACAAACTTTCACCCTCTTTAAGAACAGGCTCAAAACTTTTTTTTTTTAACCTACAGTTAGCATTAGGCTAACCCCAGTAATGCTAGCTTTTAAGACTCAGCTTCTCCAACAATCTCCATTGACCCTTAGCTAGGCTAGCGTCCTAGTCATGCCATTGTCATGTCCTTTATGAATAGCAAAGTTATTATCAGATCATTTCAGCTATTAGCATGGATCTGCTTTAGTAGCGCGGTTTAGTAGTCGTGGGCCCTCGTTCCCTCCTCTGTCCCTTCCTATCTCTCTATCCTCTCTTTTCTGGTGGACGCAGACGGCCGCCAACATCTAGCTGGAAAAAGGCCGTGGTTCCTCAAAGCCGATCCTCGATCGCGCTATCAGAGGGTCCTTTCCCTGGATTTCAACCATCTGAGCTACACAAGCTAGCTTGTGTGTGTGTGTGTGTGTGTGTGTGTGTGTGTGTGTGTGTGTGTGTGTGTGTGTGTGTGTGTGTGTGTGTGTGTGTTTGCGTGCACGTTCGCATGCTTGGAAGAGCAATGCATGTCTCCATCACACCACCATAAAGACTTGCTTTCATGTGCTTTTTGTGTTGGAAACAATCGCTCCCTCGAAGCCTAACCCCCTGAACCCACCTCCTGCTAGGCCATCCACTTGGAGGAAACGTGAGAAGAGAAAAAAAATCTATCTTGAGAAAGTAGAGAAGAGAAAATGCTTTCTTTCTCTCGCTATTTTTTTAACTTCTTTCATCTGCATCCATCTCTGAGGCGGTTCTTTGGGGGTTGAGGGGCTCCCTTCATGGGCCCTTGTCCACTGAGAGACTAGAACCCCTCTCCTGCTCTCTTTAGACAACGGACAGCATTTGTGATGGAGGTAAGAAAGACGAGGATGACAAAGAAAATGAGGGTATTGATGTGTGTGTGTGTGTGTGTGAGTGTGTGTGTGTGAGTGTGTGTGTGGCTTCAACAGAATATTCACATGGCACCTGAGGTCCGCCTGGGGATCTTCCAAACAATATGTCAATAATAATAATAATAATAATGTGGATCTTGATAACAATAATAATAATAATGATAATGATAATGTGTTTCTAATATATGATATTACTATTATAATTGTTGTTATTGTCATTAGTAGTTGTAGTATTATAGGCACACTTAATTAAGATAAGGCTCTGTTTGATCAAGTTTCCTGATGAGAATGAGAACAACTTTATTTATCCCGAAGGAAACTGTTGAATTGTTGATTGGGTAAGAGATGTAAATTAAATGTTTAAGTGTATACTAAATGTATACTACACCCCAGGGACAACAACTTGTCACCAATTTTATTTTCTTTTCAAATGTAAGATTTATACAGCATTAACAGTATAATTTGATTTTTTAAACGTAGATTATTATCACATTAATTTACAAATTTGTCATAATTTTATATGTAAATATAAGAAATATCAGCATCTCTTGTTAATTTTGTCTTGTTTTTCTCCTTTTGTCACAATAATATTGACATACAATATCAATTAATGAATTATAAACATTATTATTTAACAAAAGGAGAGGAAGACGATTATGTCATAATGTCAGATAATATTTATAATACTAACAACAAAACAAGAACAAGAATAACAATGACAACAATATCAACAGTAAAAAATAATACTGTTACTGTTATAATTACTATTATTACGATTATCATACTTCATTTTTCAAGATAATGGATTATTATTATTAAAAATGGTAATGGTTATAATAATAAAATAACATTTTTACTTTGTTATCATTATTATTTATTACTATTATTATCATTATTATTGTTATAGGATATATAAATATATTATTTTGAGAGCTGTTCTTTTACATTGTTTGAGTACGGTTTAGCCTCTTGGTTTCTTCCTATTACAGCCGCTAAGCTCAGGGTGAACAACAGGCCAGGTGGAAGAAACGCGACAAAACTAATTGTTTGACTAGGTTTTCTGACATATATATTTGTTTCCAAAGGGGTGCTGGTGCATTGTAGCACCCCCTCAGTGGGGAATTGTTGTATTAATATGTAATATTAGATTAAAAACATAAACATATTATTACAACTGGGTGGGTTTTAAGCAGGTAAATCATTGATAGAAACAGTGCAGCTCCTCCCCCACCCCTGATCCCACAAGCTAACCTGGTGCAGCCGAATGCAATGAATCTTATAGATGCCAGATGCTGGAACAACAAACGCGCACGTGCGCGTAGACGTGACATCAAAAATGTAACTGACAAACATGACAAACTCATCAAGAGTTCGGGCGCGAACCAGGTGGAAAACACCAAGAGCGAAAACATTCCTAAATATGAGGAAATGGTTTTGAGGATCACGGCAACAACGCGCATGCGTGTGTGTGTGTGTGTGTGTGTGTGTGTGTGTGTGTGTGTGTGTGTGAGAATGAATAAAGTATCAGCGTAAGACTCAGTTATGAAAGCCACCAGTTATGAAAGTTCGTGCAAATACTCCCGTGTTTGTGTGTGTTTCTCAAAATAAGATGCATCATCCTCCGCCACCCCCCCCCACCTGCAGGCTGATGTGTGGCTGTCAATCTCGTCCTATAACCCCGCCCCCTTTTTTTTTTTTTTTACTTTCAGCCACAAAGAAATAGCGCTTTTGAATTTTTACATTGCGTTTTGTGCAGATTCCTTCATGTCAGACTGGGGGATTTTTTTGGGGGGGGGTCATTGAGACCGTAACCCCCGCACACACACACACACACAAACAAACATACACACACCCACTCTGGTGTTTCACGGTACCAGTCTGTTGCAATTGTTGTCTGTTTTGATTGGCGGCTAAAGTTCAACAATCTCCAAGGATGCGAGAAGCAAAGGTGCATCCTGTTCAGTTTTTAATCACCCATGGGCGACAGGAAGTGCAGTGTCACGTCCACGGTGCAGCGCCAGAAAGAGCGATCGCGCCAATCCGCGCTGGCTCCATGATTGCGGAGGGGAGGCTCCGCCCCCCCCCCCCCCCGGCGGTTCAGAAAAAAAAAATGGTCAGGGTTTCAACACTGGGAATCGCAGCTGTCGTCCGTGGCCCGCCTGATGATGAGCGCGGGCTCCAGGTCGGGCCTGCCGCCGGCGCCTGCGGGCTGCTGCGCCGGCTCGTGGATCAGATTGTAGCTGGGGTTCTGGCTGCGATAGCAGTGGCCCTGCTGGCTGGGGTGCTGGCCGCTGCGGTACGTCACCGACGTCACCGCCTGATGGTGGCCGCCGCTGGTCTTCTTGGACGCCCAGTGGCACCGGCGGCAGCACAGCGTCGCCACAGCGACTACGGTTACCAGCAGAAACAGGGCGCCGCCTCCCGCCAACAGGTAGTACCAGTAGGCAGGGACGCTCTGCACCGCCACTGTATTTACTGTGGGTTCCATCCCAGATATGGCGCCCCCTGGAGGGCAGGAGGAGACATTACTGGGAGGCTCGGCGGGTGGAGGGAGACAGGCAGGCATGCAGGGCCGTGTTTCTTTTAAAAGCTAAAAGCTGTTAATTGACCATTCGCGAAACCCATTCGCTTAGCAACCAAGCTTTGGAATCCTCGACCCGGTAGGATGAAAACAGATTGGAACGGCAAAATGCACGGAACTGTTTTTCTAAGAATGTAGAGAAAACTTTTTCCTTGCACTTCAATTCCTGGCTGTTAGCATGTCAGCTAACTAGCTTAAAGTTAAAGGCAATTGTTAAGTCTTTTTCCCGCGGGGATGTGATTTCCAGCTCTTCCATAAAGGACTTTGTCTTGGACTTATCTGTCTTGAACAAGAAGTAAATCGCGTCAATAAAGATGGGGGCATGATCGCCGACCTGCAAAATAATCTGGTTTTGAGTTGAGGACTACTGAGTTTCTGGAAATTTTTCTCATGGGTGACGTCTGGAGCCGTGGATCGGCAGCAGCGGTGTTTAGCGATTGTAAATTGATAAAAAAAATACATGTGTGATAATGTCTTAATAAGCCAAAACACATATTATATCCTGAAATAATAATAACCCGTGGTACATGTCTTGACAAAAGGTGCAGCATCAGCATGTCAATCACATTTTGTGATTGTGTCATCAACAGCAGCATTGGATATTGGCCATATTGGATGTTAACAGAATTTCTTTTGGGATCAATAAAATATCTATCTATTTATCTATTTATCAATGGAATGGGCCCCGCTGGCTCTAAGGGTTAACAGGGCTTAGGGAACGGTCAATCGCTGAGATGCAGAGCTGCAACTGCAGAGCTGAATCCGCCGCACTTCGCTTAGCGTGGCAACGAAAGCAAGAAAAAAAAAAAAAAAGTGTTAAATTTCACAGGAAATGTTGATTTTGTTTCTTTTTTTTAAATTTCCTTGCTGTGTGATTTCAGTTAATGCAAAAACATTGCAAGCGTTAGCTGCACATGGACACGCAAAGGCTCATGCCGCGGGCTTGGGGTGTGACTGCCGGATGCAGGGGCCTTGTCAATAGGCGGAGGCTTTTGTATCGTGGGGCGATATCACAATGAAGGAACCTGATTAGATGTAGTGAGCGGGGGATTACAGAAAGGATGAGAGAGAAGGCGTTATTTGAGGGGCGGTGGGGTGGTTGGCAAGGGGTGTGGGGGGGGCGAGCTAATGCCGCCATGATATCTTTAATCCCGCATTAAAGGGGTGTTCGACTGAAACTTCAATACTCTGTCAACTCACTGACAAAGGAAAACCAGCCGAGAGAGAAAGGCTGTGGGCGGGGTGTGGGAGGCTGAGGGGGAGGCGAGAGGCAGAACCTGAGCGGTGGAGGGAGAGAAAATGATGGCAGGACGTGGGAGGGGTGATGGAGAACCTCAAGGAAAGCGGCAAGCCTTTTTAAGTTGAGGCATACAAGTTTGGGGGTTCAAATTTGACAGCGGCGTGGGGACATCCCGCCAACAATTCAGGTGCCAAAGATTTCCGCCGGTTGCTTATATTGAGGTTTTTTTTTTTTTTTTGGAGTGGGAGGGGTCTTTGTTGCGCTGCTTTCAAGGAACCGGGTTGAAAATTAACTTGGCCATCTCAGTCCCGGACCCCTTCAAATCAGGCGTTGACGGGCCCATCCACTCCTCCCGCACCACACCCCTCCTGGTCGCAATGGATACAAAAACCCATCCTCATTGGTGACAATGGATAATGGACTCGTATCGTTCTCTAACCCACTGGTGAAGAAGAGGAATTATTCATGTTATCTCCAATACTTATCAAGGTCCACCCGGCAGAAAGATTTGAAGAGGGATCAGCGGAAGAGTCTTTCGCGCCAGGCCCTCAAAAACGGAAAGAAATCGGCAAAGAAAGTTCAGTGTACGTTTCGCCACGGGATCGTTGGAACGTTTCTGTCCCTGTTGTTTCGGAGACAAAAGTTCAACTGCAATGAAAATCCGGTCACGGAGATTCAGAAACCTGCTCGCGCTCTCTGAATGACAATTCCGGCCTCTGTCGTTGGTTTTTGTAATGATCCGGCCAAATAGGGTGGAATGACTCACATGGCTCCAAGGAGGAGGTCATTTCGAGGGTGACGAACCAAAGAATCCAAACATCTGTTCCCAGAAGTTCACTGCTGTCAGGATGCACTTCACCTTCAAGGCTCGTTTATGCTCATGTTACGTACGTAAATCCTTCTGTCTCAAACTTCGTCAAGCGTCTGTGCCAGGATATTTCCCATGCGTTCTTCACTTGCCGTGGTTGTGGAGCAATATGTCTACTAGAGGGCAGTGCAGAGGTCAGAGTTCACTCCCCAGTTCAGCATTCTGCTTCAGACAATAACAAACACGTCTGTTGGCAGAGGAGCTGGTGATAATGTACTTTCAAAGAAAGAATTGGTGCAGCAGACGGCGGTGATCATTAAAAATGCAGCATGTGGGAGGAGAATTCTTCCCGGTTAAACCAATGCCGTGATGTCCTCTTCTTTTTTGTACCTTTCGCTGGGTGGACTTCAGCACACTGTGCAACATCAACAATGATTTCCAGTGGTGCTGCTTTGTTTGGCCACACAAGACGTACAGAATTATGCAGGGGATGAACAGGGAATCCACCTTTTTGCAGATTCCATGTTGCGTATATCCTTTTTTTAATTACACTTTTATAATCTCTTGCGGGAAATTCCTTCTCTGCATTTAACCCATCATGGATGAACCATGAGCAGTTGGCTGCCATCTAGCGGTGCCAGGGGGAGCAGTCAAAGTTTTGCTCAACAACACTTTGACACAGTAGGAGGAGCCGGGAATCAAACCAGGAATGTTCGGTTCCAAGGACGATCGTCATGCCACCCGTATACGCCCCGTTTACGCAACAACGTTTTCGAGGGAAATCGAAAAAAAAATGAAAATTCGGTGGCGTTCTGACTGTCTACACAAGAAAGGCATGTAGAATGGGAAAACTCAACACTTTGGGGCACAGGAGGTTGATGGTTGAAGTCAATTTGCATGTGTGGATAGGTTAACCATAAAAAAAAATGGCGGACTCCAGAGTACGGAGAATATTTCCACTGCTGTGGAATTTACCCGCCTTATAATTCAGGGTCACTCCAAGCAGTAACTCCACCTCATCCCCTGATCCGTACAAATACTTGTCTGCTTGTCTTTTTTGACATTTACACTCATTGTAGTTCCCACACTCACTATTGCACCAAGATAGGAAGTGTCTATTTCAGTTCATCTTAAAATCACATCGCCACCCACTGGTCAGCTAGGGGTATTACAGCGTTATGGTGTTTCCTCAAGTCTAATGTCCACAGACATGGTATTCAAGGAATCGACTGAATAGCTAAACAGAATATTTTCATGTAAACAGCGCCATACAAACAACTAATCCCATTTTACAGATAACAAAAGAGAGGAGTACCACAAGTACCATCTGCATAGACTCCATACATACAAGTCTGCACCGAAGTGGTAGCTAAAGCCCAGCATCATACCCAACCTAACTATAACAAGTTGGTTTTTCCATTCATTCATTCTTTGATTGATTCATTCAATCTCTCACTATCTAGACTGCTTATCTTGTAGTCAGGGTCGCGGTGGGGCTGAAGCCTATCCCAGCTGACATTGGTCAAGAGGTCAGGTTCCACCCAGATCGATCACAGGGCCACATATAGAGGCATACAACTTTTGATCCCCCCACTCACATATCTGGGTAACTTCACCTAACCTGCTACTACGACGTCTACTACTACTACTATTACTACTATTACTACTTTTACTTCGAGGAGGCAAGAACCCAGGGGAAACCCAAACAGACACAAGGGCTAACATGGAGACTTCCATGTTATCCAACCAGGGACCTTCTCCCTGTGGGTCAGAAATGCTAAGCACCGCGCCCTCGTGCATCCGTCGCAATGGCTGTAGAAATAACATAAACGTAAAGACAATGGTTTACATAAAAACAGTCGTTGCTTTGACCGTGGCACTGGAATGTGCCTCTACGAGGAGAATACCAGCACAACAACCGCTCTCTCTGCAAACCAAGAAACGAAAATAAACACATCTTTCCCAGTTTGCCGGACACAATTTAATATCCACCACGGGTTTATGATATTGATGTTTGTGTTTTCTGCCTCGGGAGACTCCAAATGCCTGCTCGTGGGTGTCAGTCCAGCATGCGGGCAGGGACTCATGCCGGAACGATGCAGTGGAGGATCCATTTTCATCGAGGGCTGCAGTGTTGCAAGTACTCGCGCCCACTTCGGACATACGTCTGAAGGTGTATGGAATATTCGAGATAAACACGCTGTTCTTGTGTTTTGTTTTGTTTTCGGACCGTGGAGGTGGAGATCAGGTGGTAACGTTTGTTACACACAAACAAGGTCATTTTGGGCCAGAGCGGTGCCGGGAGCTGAGCTTAGCAACAGGCAGGAAAGCACAGACGTTTGGCACTGGAGACACAAACGGACACTGGACGGGAGGGGAGTCAAACTTACTAGTGATGCCGGGGGTCAGCGCCGGGAACGGCTCTGGAAAAGAGAGAGAAAGAAAAAGATGAACGATTGCGAAGAAGTAACCACAAAAATTGTTGTGTTACATACAAAAGACATGTTGAGATGAAATAGACCTTTCAAACGCAGTTCGTTCATTCATTCATTCATTTATGCATTCATTCATGCATGGACTTCCTCTATTTTCTTTCAACGTTCCTGTGAAATGCCGTTTGGAAATAACCTGAATTCTTAAATGTGAACGCGAAAATGGACGCTTCAGTCCTCTTCTGACGATCGTTTCCGATGATCAGTGACAAAAACAAAATGCGACCTTAAAGAGGAAAATCTCAAGGTTTCCGGGAAATAATATCAAGGAGTAGAGACAGGGGGATATGAGGGTTCGGAGAGAATGATCTCTCACTAACAATAACAGTAGCGCTGACAGCTACATGCTAATAGCTTAAATGATAGAATAACTACTTTGATATTGCTAAAATAAATAACAATAGCGGACAAAGATATGAGGTTTCTATTGGGCCCTAGTGATGGGACAGAATGGGAGAATTGCATCATGGGATATTTCACAGCAGAGTAGACCCATGCTAGCATAACTAGCGGGCTAGCCTAGCCCTAGCTAGGTTTTAAGCCTATTCTAAATCAAAAGGGAGGGTGTCTTATTATGCGCCCCTGTCCTCAATAACAATAATGAAATGTTATTCTGCATTTGTTGGCGGTTCAATGTAAATGCAGTTTTTGAATTATTATGTATGTAATAACCCATCGTGACTTCGGCGTTGGAGTCACTCCATAAAATTGAGCCTTGCACATTGAACATGTTTAATTCATATTTCCCTCGCCGCAATTTTTTTATTTTATTTTATTATTATTTTTTTTATTACATATATTTAAAATGCTCCCCCGTTCCTGCACGAGGCATGCTGCCAATATATTACGCACTGTGTCCACTCAGCCCCACCGATATATGAGTATGATTAAAAAGGCACGGAATAACAGCAACAGGGAACGCTTATGAAAAAAAACAACTTTTTAATATAACCCTGAATTTGTAAAATGCCACGTTAAGGGGTATTTATTACGAAATACCCAGAGGGAGGGGGTAACAACGGTGAGAGTGCGGGGGGGTGGGGATTAAAATGTGAGGAGGAGTTTATGGATACATAATTAATGATTTAAATGTTTTTTTGATATGTGCATGTAGCTATACCTAGCACACACATACACATATATACATATAAATATATATTTAACTTTATGTTGATATATATGTAGTTTATACCTATGTATGTATACATGTATAGAGTTTATGTAAATGTGTGTATGTATAGGTATTATACATTATATCAAATATCTTAATCAGAATAGGAGCAGGAGCATCCAGGTATTCAGCCTCTCCCTGCTGTGGAACCATCCTTCCAATCCCCACCCGGCAGGGGCGGAAGTCCACCTTTTGTTAAGGAATAATCCTTTCTTTTTGAGAAAGCTTATAGTTAGGGCTAAGCTAGCCCCGAGTTATCCTGCCTTAAGCTTGGTTTGCGGAGGGATATCCTATGATGCACCTCTCCAACATCAAATCTCTTTCAGGGAATTTTCTGGTGAGAATTTCCAACTAATTAATTAGTACATACTGAAAAAAACAAGATATATTGAGTCCCGGAGCAACAGCGGGAAAATATACTCACATCAGAAAGATCACACACACACAGACAGATAAAAAAAAAAATCATAAAGCTAAACATGAAAATGCTTGTTGATGTGTGTGTGTGTGTGACAGACAATCTTATTGGCTCTGTAAGCCTCTCACACACACACACACACACACAAACAAGGTGCGGGGGTCAACCCCCCAAAGTGAATGGAGGGTTGAAAAGAAACCAGAAGAATCAAGAAATGACAGCGCTGGCTGATATTGGAAAAAAGTGAAGGAGACACGGCGAGGGGAGATATAATAAAAGATAAATTAGAATCCATGCCCAACGGCCGTTTATGGCCTAGTTTCTTTCATTTATATATTTTATTTTCTTCTTGATGTGTCTGTAAGTGGAAAACGAATAAAAGAAAAGATTTTTTTTTCCTCTTCCCCACCCCTTCTTTTTTTCTCTAAGTCTGCCGAGGAGGCAATATTAGCTAAATGGTACGACGTGACGGGAATCGGATGTGGCGGGTTTGGCGGACTTACGTGTGCACTGCTCCAGCTTGACGCTGCTGCTCATGTGGATGTTGTCTATTCTGACGTGTCCTCTGGTCGGATGGTCGAAAAAACCCTCGAACACGACCTGGAGAGTAGCGAAGACAAAGGAGAGATTGTTGAAAAAGTGTCTCATGGAACGCGGCAGCTTTGAAACTGGGGGCCATTTCATTTCCTGTTTCTGGACATTCCTGCTACCGTGAGTTGTCTTGATGTGATGCGTATGGCAGGGGCTCTCACGCTTTTCGGTGCGGCTGTGGGTCAAGTGGCCCCGCTAGTCAAGATCCAAGCCCAGACTTCCAGTTGTGGGGGCGGTGGTTGTATTCCCGCCTCCATCCATCTGCACGTTGAAGTGCCCTTCGGCAACTAAGATACCCCTTATAGCCCAATTAGTGGCCACACCAAGCTGGAATCTGTTTCTGCCCAGAAAAAGGCAATTTTTCCTAACTTGCTGTTGGAAAGTACTTTCTCTTGAGAGCTTGGACAAGACAGAACGCCTAAAGTGCCCTTCGGTAAGACACGGAATACTAAGATGCCAACGATAGCCGGATTAGCGGGCATATTGAGCTGGGATCTGTTTCTGCCTGACAAAAGGAAGTATTTCCTTGCTGACATTGTTGAGTGCTTTGCACTTGGTCAAGAGGCTGTGAACAATTTTGGTTTTCTATAATGTTTCACTGCTGTTGCCAAGTGTTAGCTCATGGGGGGTATGTTGACTTTACTTTACTTTTTTGTTAATAGTTACACAAGATAGTGTGGTCGAGACAGAAGGCTGCGGTCACCGAGCCACGATCTGTGCAATGTTTCCTCACCGGTAGAAGGCGGTGTTTCCTGACTACCGTTGGAAAGTTCTTGCTCATGGGGGACTCTTGGGTTTCTGTGAACAAGACAGAATGCCTAAAGCGCCCTTCGGCAAGATGCTCCCGATAGCCTGATTAACAGCCACATCGAGCTGGGATCTCTGCCTGGCAAAAGGCCATGTTTCCTTGCCGCCATCGCCAAGTGTTTGAGTACGGTCCTGGACTGTTCTACATGTAAACTGTGACTTGATTTGACAGTGTCAGAGTTTCCATTGGCCCAAGGCCAAAGCAGGGTTGCCATTTTGTCGGTTGAAAACGCAAACTGACACTTTGTTATATGTTCTTGCTTTGACTTGATTGGCGATTGGCAAACAGCTACTGGGTGTATCACCACCTCCCTCTGATCTCAGAGGGGAATTAAGGCATTTATTATCCATCTTAAGAAGACAAATTGTACCCATAGTGGTCTTTAGGGGACTCAAGGGGTCCCTTGGTCCCAGTCTGACAAGTGTGGGTGTCCTACCTCTGTGAAAAAAATAATCAGTGACAGCATCTGGAAACTCCATATCTTGGAAACAACCATCGCATTTGTTCCCTTTGATTGCGTTCGTCACACCACTTCAATGGTTTATGTAGCTCTCACTTTAACACTCAGGAATCAGGAATCAATTCTTGTTCATACCATCCCTTTTGGGACTGGATCATTCACCAACACGTCACGAGATGATGATGCTGCTTGTGAATTCTTGTCGCGATCTTCTTGTTATGGCAACTGGACTTGAAATTCTTCACTTGAAGACACTTCATTCAAGAGGCTTCTTCAGTTCTAATGACCCGTGGGGAGTTTCCCAATAGAACTACCAGGGCTTTAGGCGGGTCTAGGTTAAGATTATTTGTTATGCAAGTGGAAGAGTTGATCGGCACAAACTAGGTCGAAGGGGGTTGCTATGCTAGCTCGGTTGTCATTGGGTGGAGACAAAGCAGCAACTTTTGGGGATTTACCTGGGTTGGAATGTGAAAAGGTACAGCCAAACTTCTCAGAATGCCAAACATAGGAGTGAAACCTGTTGGATACCATGGACTGAGGCTCATGTGAAAGGTACCGGGGAAGTGTTGGATCTTTCCCTGTTGTTTGGAGGGTGCAGATGGACCTGGTCCATGTGTGCTTATCTGCCTTGGTATTGATCCCAGTACGGCGTTAGATGTTGGTGAAAGGTTGTGTCTGAGGCCCCCTCGTGGTTCTAGTTTTAGTTCAGAGGTAACCACTCTAAAATGGCTTGGTTTTTGAATGGAGTTTGGTTGGGGGGGGGGTGATGACACTTGCCTGGTACTCCTTGGGGCTCTGGGGCAGGATGGTGCGGCCCTCTCTCCAGTGAGGCCCCTGATCTCCTTTCAGACTCCAGAGCAGCGTCTCCTCCTGGTCGCTGTCCCTCAGCAGCACCCTCAAGCTCCCCTGCGCCTCCCCCTGGATCTGGTAGTAGAAGACCAGACAGAGGGGCCCCTGCTCCGGAGCCACCTCAGGGCTCAGCAGCCGGGCTCGCTTCCTCTGGGTGTGTCCGCCGGCGTCCAGGTGGAGGTAGTTCCCCGAGAAGTCTGGAGGTGAGAGCGGAGGGTTTTACTGGCGTAAATAAAGTAAAATAAAATGAAAATAAAAAAGACGGAGTGAGATGTGAGTTCTGAGATGCTGTACAAAAAAAGAAAAAGGAAAATAACATACAATCGGGATTGAAAACAACAATAATGCCGTAAAAATGAAAGAACTTTTAGTCCCGATAAAACAGACTGTGCCGTAAAAGAAGGGGACATAAAAGCGATAGAGGAGGGATGAAAAGTGCTGTGTTATTTCCCTAAAATCAATTTTTAATAACCAATTCTATTCAGAGGGCCCCCTTGGAGTTTCACGATAACTTTAAACTACCTCTACTTTTTAATACAACTCTATTACATGCTAATAACTTGGTAACAAACAGCTTTGCGGAAAAAATAACTCATTTTACCAATATTTTTTCCCCCGAGTTTGCGTGTGCAGGCCATCGAGAAATATTTTCCAGGGAAATATTCATAAGTTTTATTTTATTTCCGGGCCATGGGCACTTAAATACCGAGGCGGCGGTGGCGCGTACAGGATAAACGAGTCATGAGGTGTATTATCAAGCTGTTTCATCAGTTAAATATGACCCGAAATTTGCGTGTGATGTGCGAAGCGGCGGAAGGAGACGGCGTGATGCGGCGCTGCAGCTGGAGGTGGCTGTTCGGAGACGGACACATTACTGCCATCACTCTGCGGCATGAGGCTTGGCCACAAAATGAGACCGCCATTTCATCATGGCCGCTAATGGCCACGGGGAGAGATGAATACACACACTATATGTGTACACACACACACACACACTCACTTGCAAACATACAATACCACTAAACAGCCCTAATCACTCTGAATGCCGGCACCTCTTTTCGTGGCAGCTCCCATTTTCACTACTTAGTCAGCAGAGCTGTCATTGCAGTAATGCTTTTGAGTGTGTGTGTGTGTGTGTGTGTGTGTGTGTGTGGGTATGAATGTGTGTGTGTGTGTGTGTGTGTGTGTGTGTGTGTGGGTGTGTGTGTGTGTGAGCCCCCGCATTGCATTTTTTCATTAGCCCTTTTTATATCTGAACTTAATTACTTACTCCCCTCGTCCCTCATCCGTCCCTCTATCATCCATCCATCCATCCATCATCTATACATCTGTTTTTCTATCCATCCATCCATCCATCCATCCATCCATCATCTATACATATGTTTTTCTATCCATCCATCCATCCATCCATCCATCCATCCATCCATCATCTATACATCTGTTTTTCTATCCATCCATCCATCCATCCATCCATACATACATCTGTTTTTCCATCCATCCATCCATCCATCCATCCATCCATCCATCCATCCATCCGTCCATCCATCCGTTTTTCTGTCCATCCATCCATCCATCCATCCATCCATCCATCCATCCATCCATCCATCCATCCATCCATCCATATATCTATTTTTCTGTCCATCCATCCATGTCTTGCTACCTGTCGATCTGTCTCTTCTCTTTCCTTCTGTCCAACATCCACCTATCTACGTATCTACCTTTCCATTCACTCATCTGTCTATTGGTCCCACCATCTCTCTCTCCTGCCCACCCTCCCCCCGGCTGCGCCAAGGCGTGTTTTCATCACAGCGGTCATGATGAATAATGGATCTGGGTTGAGGTAAGTGTTTCTTCACTCGGAGGCGGCGGAGAATGGCAAACTACGTCTGCTCATTAAGGACATCTAGGAGAAGAAAAAAAAAAGTTGCAGTGTTTTTCCATCTTTCTCTTTCTCTCTCTCTTTCTCCACGTTTGATCTCGGCGAATGTACAAAGGGAGGGAATTAATTAACAAATCTCCATGGGAGGGACAGGCAGGGATGTAGAATTAGCTCAGAGGGAGGGAGACAGCATGTGTGTGTGTGTGTGTGTGTGTGTGTGTGTGTGTGGTTGCATTATTTGAAGGTATCTTCTGCTCATGTCTGTGCGTGTCTGTGCGAGGGTTCATCTGTCAGTCATCGCGATCGTAACACCATTTCATCATTTTGTACACAAGTACTGCATCTGAGCAGTATATGCAAGTACAAGTAGTCGTTTGAATAAATGACTGAATAAATAAACTTTATCCTACAAGAGGTTTATTTGACTTTTTTCAGAAACTCTTCAAGGGCTTTGATCAATTAAAAAAAAAATCAGTTTTCTTATCATTTTCCAATAGAAGAACAAAATAAATGTAGAAATCACATAAGATAAAAGAATATATAAAAGGATAAGATTGAATGATTACCTTTTAAATGTCCAAAGTCTTATTATTTTCCAAAAATGAATAACAGAAAATAAAATATAAATAAATAAATAAAAATTCCATGTTAAGTCAAAGATTCAATCATTTTCCAAACATGAAATGAAAAAAAAAAATGATATAAAATAATAAGTGAATGAATACAATGAATAAAATAATAGGATGGAATAATCTAAAAGAATGACATAACAGTCAGGCATTGCCTCTTTAAATGTCATGGGTCATTTCTTAAATAAAATACTTTAAACAACCAGATATATTCTTATTTTTTCCTGTTCTTCTTGTCACTATCATTATCAACTGTTAAAATACGCAAATAACTTTCCAGATTTTAGAAAATAATAATTTATATTTTTATATTTCATTTAATCCCTCCTCTATGAGTTCTCCTTTAGGACATTTTTTACATTGATGTTACCGCTACCGCAGTACCGTGCACTGCCACTAGGGGGCCCTGCGGAGCTCGCTGAACACGCCTGACTGGGAGCAAAAGGGTCAAATGCGTCATTTCTGACGTTGAATTGCCGGAAACTCACACTACTCAGCCATTTCTACTTCATATATATATATACCTATATATATATATATATATATATATATATATATATATATATATATATATATATATATGGATTATATATTTAAATTCTACCCGCACTTGCAGCAAGGATTTCTTTCTATGAAAGTCTCCACAGGGTAAGGAGTTTCGTGCCCTCATCAGAGATCAAAAGAATAACTTGCACACTCGGTTTTGGGTCGGATTTCCCTCTTTTTTTTTCGTAACCCCCCCTCACACCTCTTAAGAAGCGCTTTGGCTGACAAGCGGCCGGGGGGGTTGATCTGCATATTGAGACAGCTCGCAGGACGGGGTGCCGGCGTAACGTCGCTGTAAGAACAAGACTTAACGTCATGTTGCTGTCTGAACACCCAGGCGGGGGCCGGCTTGGAGTCAATTACACACACGCGTACACGTTTTTTTTAGACTGTGTGCGTACACACGCTGAAAAGACCCACACACACGCACACACACAAGCAATTCAGTCTTATGTCACAACCCTGTCTGGTCATGAAGGAGCTGCTCAGTCAACCGTGAACCAACAGATACAGAGAATATAGTTATACGGCAATGTGCCTGTATGTGTGTGTGTGTGTGTGTGTGTGTGTGTGTGTGTGTTGGGGCGTGGGGTGCAACCTACACACCCTGGAGTGTTAAATATGCGGACAGACCAACCTTGACTGGTTGGAAAATGTGTGTTTGTGTCTCTTTGGAGCCTCAAGGATAGTCAGAAAGCTAAGACAGCAGTTCTGTCAAAGACATCATCCGACTTATCTGACGCTTGGGGCGTCAGGTAGTGTGTGTGTGTGTGTGTGTGTGTGTGTGTGTGTGTGTGTGTGTATGTGTGTGTGTATTATTGGATGAGAAGATTTTCCTCTGGTTGTCTTATTAGAGAAGATCCCCTTGTGAGAAAAAGCCACAGGATGGAGGTCAGCAAGGTGGCAGAGGCGGATCGAAGTCTTTTTAAAAGTATCTAAAAGTATTTCTGAAACAAAACTATTGTTCCATCTTCACGGTGTGAGTGGGAGGGTGAACATTTATATCTCTATATGACAAGTGAATAGAATATAACATTCCTTGAATCAGTGTTTCCCATCCACTGTGCGGTGAGAGATCATCAGGTGTGCCATGGAAAAATGCCCACTTTCGCCTGATTGGTCCAAAAATGATTTATTTAACGCAAATTATGTCTCTGTACGTCTATCTATGTGGGCAGCATGCAGTGACAAGCATTGGTGGTGTGCCGTATATTTTTTCTATTGTAAAATATGTGCCTTGGCTCAAAAAAGGTTGGGAAACACTACCTTAAAATCATCCCACAGTGGAGATAAATTTAATTTCACACACAGCAGAAAGGTGATAGTGCAGTAGAGGTAGCTGATAACATGTAGGAATCATATATATAAAAAGATAAAAAATAAATTAATATAAGAAATATAGACAATATGTAATCAGTATAAACATGTGCATAGTTGCATGTCTGTAAATGATGAGAGTGAATTGTATGTCTCTACTTGCGATAATTCAATTTAATACAAATATAAATGTGGCCGTGAAATAATTTTTTTATGGATATGCATCTTCTAAGTTTTCATCTGTCAGCCCCAGGGATGGTTTACAGAGAGAAAAAAAAAATAAAAACAAAAAATCTAAATAGACCTCATATAATGAAAAAAAATTGAAAAAGATAAGCTCAACAACGGCCGCATGAGAATATGTAGATCAAAAACGGAGCTGCGCGGGAAGGGCCTCGACCCAGCGGGTTGGGGGGTGGGGACGAAAAACAAAACCACACATATTTAAAAATAAACTGAAAAGTGAAAGAAATAGCTTATATCAAAAGTCCTCTGAAAACCTGCAGTAAGTAGTAATAACACTGTGAACAAAATGATAATTACAGTGTTATTACACATGAGAGTGTTTAAGCGCAGAGGGGCCACTTGGTGTGTACTCACTGTCCGACCCGAGTGACAGGTCCTGCCTCGTTTCGTGGCCGCCGGAGCCGCTGGCCGCCGTGTGCAGCAACCAGCTCACGCCGGACTGGGGGTCGGCCGACCAGCCGCACAGACTCTGCTCGAAGTCGCAAACGGCCGACTGGGATGTGGTGGCCACTGCGGGCGGGGAGGGGAGAGAATGTCATTGAGTCCTCCGGATATTTTGACAAACATTAAATTATGTATTTAAATGCATCCGACTTTTTCATAGTTACAAAGTCCACACTGTGAGTGTGATGAGACTTTTCAAAATTTTTCTGCCAGTAGCTGTTTGTGTATTAGGGAACCAAAGCTTTTTGATTTTTAGTTGAAATGTTTGCATGAATATTTCTACATGTTGTAAAAATAAGAGGGTGAATGGTTGCATGTGTGAATGAATGAGTGAATGGTTGTGTTTCTCTATATTATGCTAGATGAGAGAGTGAACAGTTGCATGTCTCGATGACTTTTGAATGAATGAGTGAATAATTGCATATCCTTATATGGTGTGTGAATGAGAGGGTGAACGGTTGCATGTCTCTATATGTGGGCCTGCGATGATCTGGATAGATTCCTGCCTCTTGTCCAATGACAGCTGGGATACATCCAGCTCCCCTCGGTGCAGGATAAGCGGTATTGATAATGAATGAATGAATTAATGCACACAAGCTCCTCAAATGTCCCCACAAAAGTAGTAAAACAAGTGCCAAATAAGTGGCTATGCAGATATATGTATGTATGTATATGTATAACAGTGCACAAAATATATCCCTGATTCCTTGACTCCATGAATAATCATGGTGTTTTTTGTTTCATTTTGAGAGAAAACTCCCATTGTTTTCTCCGCTGCTCATCCGCGACGACATCTTCATAAATCCAAATTCAAATATTGCAGCGGGGGAACTGGTGTGTGTGTCTGAATACACGCTCGAAGGTTTGTGTTTGCGTTTTACCGTGTCTGGGTGAAGAGGAAGTGGTCTGCTCCACTCTGGGCAGGGTGGGGGTCGCCGTGTCCGGTATGGTGGTTGTTTCTGCAAGTGGGACAGAAGAAGTGCACAATGATCAAACCAGGTGTTCGGGGGGGGGAGGGGGGGGGGTTCACTTCCAGCTAGTTAGCTTAGCATAATGGATGGAAGTTGTCTACCTCCATAAATAGCAGTCAACTGCCCCTATTAAGCCCCTCAAACTGTCTAAGTCCATTTATTTACAATAAACTACAGCCGGCTTAACTAAGGTGGTGCAGTAACCCGCGGCAACAGGCCATAACCTGTGGCAACAGGCACAGAGCTCCTCCCTCCTGGCACGCCTGCAGCAACACTCTACGCCTCCTTGCTCCACGCACGCCATGCGCACGACTTAAAGTCCCCAACAATAGTGACAACATGCCGCTGCGTTGCTAGCATGCTCATGATACAAACGATATGTACCATACACATACGTTTGTTTCAAATGCGGTCAACCGTCAACACCCACATACTTTCCTCTGTGCTGTTGAGCAAAAAATCCACTAGAAGATGCAAATTTTAGGAGTTCATTTGCAGGTTTTACGTTACGTTTTGTACAATAACAAACGTGGCGCCGGCAGCAGAACTGGTGATAATGTGGATCGGCGGCGGACTGTGGGGCCATTAAAGCATGGAAGCATGTGAACGGTCATATGGACGCCAAGTTGTTTTCTTCT
The DNA here is from genome assembly GCF_037954325.1 of Fistularia commersonii. Classification (NCBI taxonomy): domain Eukaryota; kingdom Metazoa; phylum Chordata; class Actinopteri; order Syngnathiformes; family Fistulariidae; genus Fistularia; species Fistularia commersonii. The sequence continues at coordinate 11,657,693 of NC_141287.1, read as the reverse complement.
TCTCTGTTCCTTTTCTTGTCACAAGCAAACGTAGATTAGCATACGTATGATTAGCATACGTATCTGCTGGCTCGGCAAACCTTCGGTGTCGCTACGGGATGACGTTCCAGGCAAATGCAAAGCCGGAACTACTTTCTCGCTCAGGTGCGGATTTTATTTTCAAGGTGGTAAATCACAACCCAGTTGTCTGATGACACTTTCTTAGTGGAGCAGGTCTGGAGAGACAAGGTGAGGAAATACCGGCGGAAACCTTGGACAGATGTGATCTCAACTCGGGCAGCCTTCTGCCTCGACCGGCTGCTCTTTTCTGTTGTGTGAACAGTGATGAGCGAGAAATACTAGGGACCGATTGGGCGTGAGCTCCGATTGCAATTCGACGACAGGTCGAGTCACGACGAGCACGTGGACTAGTTGACTTAGCACCAAGGCTAACTAGCACGCCCAAGCTGGTGACGCAAACATAGGGAATAAAAGGACTATCTGTCTTACTTTAAGGGGCCAGCGGGAGTTGTTTATTGGTGTTTTGCGACACTGAGCTCAGACATTTAGCCATAAAAGAAGATTCCCGCGGACCGTGTTCCATCGATGAGGTTAGAAATGCCGTTTATACACTGTTTATGAGCCCAAGGCCGCACTCGGTCGTGATCCGGGAAGTGACGGAGAAGGCTGACGCTCATCTGCAGACGGGGCCACACTGCTCTCTTCACCCACTGTGGGTTGGCACACACACACACACACACACACACACTCATTCAGTCCTGATGATGATAGATGTTGCACTTGAAACCGACCTTGGCGCGCAGCAGTGAGCAGCGAGCCCGCGATGGATCACACACAGACACGTCATCGGCGGGGAATGTCAGAGCGAGACCTCTCCGGTCTTCACCAGGGAACTTTGAACTCTTAGTTAAGAGCCTTTGAGGAACTCGGAACACTTCACCACCTTGCAAATGCTTGTATAAATACGTGTGTGTGCATGTGGGTGTGCTTGTGTGTGTGTTGACGTAAGCGAACAGACGAGTGTCTGGTGAACCTTCAACACCACAGCCCTCTTTCTTTTCCCCTCCCTATTTTCCCCTGAAAGAAACAATCTCTATTTTCTTCTGCCTCACTGTTATATATGTGGAAGAGATTTTTGTTAAAAGTACATACATTTTTTTTTGTTTATAAATATAATATATATATATATATATATATATCGTATTTTCATGACCTTAAGGCACAACGTACTAAAAGGCGCAGTCTCAGTTATGTGTGCCATTACTGTATTTAACACACATATAAGGCGCACCTGATTATAGGGCGCGGGTTTCATATCGTCACCCTCTTAAAATAATCGCCAAAGTCATTTTTTCAGATTTTTCAGGAAACACAAAAAAACGTATCCGTTTGACACACTCTTGACATAGGCAATTTCTACCACAGGGGTAGAATGGCACAATCTGTTGAACTGAGGATGTAGGCAATTTTGCCAGAGGTGGTCAGCATCATGAGGAGATGATTTTTTACAAACATTTTTGTAAAAAAATGACTTAGGCGATTATCTTAACAGGTTGACAATATGTAACCCACGCCCAGACTTCCCCCTTCAACGTTCTCATGGTAGTCTTCCATGTTAGTGTTGTGGCTGGGCTGGATGTGTTTGTCGGCAATGTGTTTGCTGCAGTAAGAGTGAAAGATGGCACGCTTTTCATTATAATCCGTTGGAAGTTGCTGCGCTACCATAATCCTGGTCCGGATGGAAAAATGGCACCTCCTTGGAAAAGTTCAATTTTCATTTCTTCTGCTAGCGTTACTGCTTTTAGTCGAATGGTGACCATCGAAATGCTTCTCCCACTCGTTTTTTGCTCGATGATCATCAGCTCGAGTCTTTCCTCCAACTCGGGCCACCTGCCTTATGTCCGCGGAAACTCAGCTGCGTCTTCTTGACCTGTCGGAGCTCGTTTTCAAGCTTCCTCCACATGCGAACCATGGATTCATTAATCTTAAATTCTCTCGCAGCTGCTCGATTTCCATGTTCCTCCGCATAGCTGATGGCCTTCAGATTAAACTGTCCTTCATAAGCGTGTCTCTTTGCTATTTTCAGGGTTGTTAAAACAACGGTGTTCTGCTTAACGCACATATCCGTTATTTTATATACAATCAACGCCCACGATTCCCCCTTTAACGTTCTCATGGTGTCCTCTACTATCTCCGCGTTACAACAACACACACAGGAGGCACTGCACTGTAAGGCGCGCCGCACATTTTGAAGGAAATCCAAGATTTTTATGTGCGGCTTATAGTCGTGAAAATACAGTATACAAACAGTGAAATCTGAAATTATTCATACAAAAAATTACTGCTTCACTATATATAAATCAATATATAAAGCTTATTGTTTCAACAAATAAAGAGATGAAAATAGATAGATAATATGATGAAACATATAGCAAATAGCATGAAACTTAACGTATTTGTATGTGTGTGTTTATATAACCATATACACAATCAAACTTGACAAACTTACATACAATTAAAGCTAGACTGGATAAAAATACATATTTATAGATTTATGAATCTATGCATAGAAATAATTTGAATATTTTACATGCATATATTTGTACATAGATATACACACGCCCCTACATATATTCATATATATAATCCTTAGTGTTACATGTTTGAAAAAGTTGCCGTGTGAACGCATCAACACAGATTCAGAAAATTGAATGATACACGCGCTCTCTGGGTAGGAGTGTGTGAAAATGTGTGTGTGTGTTCTTGGCTCAGACTGAACTTTTAACCCTGGCTAATAGGTTTGAGGTTGGCGAAGTGGCGAGATGAAATCATCCCCCTGTTCCGTGTGTTTGCGCATACTTTGTAGAGTTGTTTACTCAGTCCGGTCACAGTGAAAGCATCCAGGATCAACATGCAACTCTAAACAAAGCAGTCTGGTATCCCACACACACACACACACACACACACACACAGACACACTTCACAGCACAGCACAGCACACTGCACATACACCGTGCTTAAGTAGCTCACTGCTACCGACCTTAAGCAGTTTAAATTGGTGGCCTTTACCGCCGCTGACATGGAGGGGAGAGGGGGATGACAGAGGGACGGAGAGGGAGAACAAGTAACCCCCCCGCCCCCTCCGTGCACCATTTTCCAAATTAGCGACCACACACACACACACACACACACACATACATACATACACCTCTATGTAAGGAGTCACCACTGTGGTGTTTGTATTGAGAATAATAAACCACGTTGTGTGTGTGGAAGGGTGCTGCTAGGAAACCTGTTACATTCTGTTCTTGAACTGATGCTGTAATACGCAAACATTCATTAGTTCATTTTCCATCCTTCTCATCCTGCACTCAGGGGTCGTGTCGGGCCATCGCAGCGCTCATTGGGCGAGACGGCGGGGTTCACCCTGGACTGATCAGAAGGCCACAAAAAGACGCATACAACGACTCACTCATTCATAAGTCGTAAAGAGACATGCAGCTATTCTCCTTCTCACTTGCACATTACATTATATAGCGACATGTAACCTTTCACTCACTCATTCACGCATCATACAGAGACATTGAACCTTTCACCCTGTCATTCATACGTCATACAGAGACATGCAACCAAATTTCATTCACAAGTAATATAGAAACAAACAGTCATTCACTCCATCGTTCATTTGTCATCTGCTGACATGCAACTCATTCAAATTTCATAAAGGGAAAAATGACAGCTTTCTACCATAATTTGCTGACTATTGAGCGCACCTGAATATAAGCCACACTGGCTAAAAATAAACAAAATTAATATGTGTGTACATATATAGGTGGCACTTGTCTGTCAGCCACAGGTGTCCATGTTGTAACGAGATATTTACACGGAAACATTCTTTTTTTTTTCTTTTAATTAAATACATGCAGATAACATCCACACATAGGTAATGGAAATGCTTCTTTCTGCTTTTTTTGTCTTGTTCCAGCTGGTCGCTAACTTAGTCTTCCTCCTGCGCACTAAAACCATTCCATGTTGGAATTGAACAGCCTCGGAATTTCAGGGTAATTTCATGGGTCTGATGTGACGAGGCTAAATGTTTTGGTGGCATGAAGTTCGTTTGCACAAAAAAATCCACAAATTAGCCACATAATTGTTCAAACCGCAGTGTTCAAAGTGGGTGAAAACTAGCGGCTTACAGTCCGGAAATTACGTGATTTACATCATGTAAAAAATATAACCATTCACCCTGTCATTAATACGTCATATAGAGACATATGACCAATCATCCTCTTATTTATGAGTTATACAGGGACATGCAACCATTCATTCGATCATTCATACGTCATATACATTTAACCATTTACCCTGTCATACATATGTCATATATTGACATGCAACCATTCACCCTTGCATTCACATGTAATATAGAGAAATACAACCATTCACCCTCTAATTCACGTTATATAGAGACCAGGAACCATTCACTCTTTCATTCACATGTTCTATAGAGACATACAATCAGTCACTCCATCATTTACATCATATAAAGACATGCAACATTCACCCTCTCATTCACATGCAATATTAGGACATGCAACCATTCACTCATCCATTCAGCTATCATTGAGTGAAAAACGATCATTTAGTCTGTCGAATAGAAATATGCTATCATTTATTTCATCCACGGCTATAGATTGTTTCAAATATTGAGAATCATAATATAGCTCTGTCTCAGTGCTGGAAGCCAGATGGAAATCTCTTTGTCAGCAAATGACTTTGCAACTGTGTGTGCCAGACACACACACACACGCGCTCAAGAACTTTCACCTTTGTCGAAGAGAATTGAACCAGTAAAAAAAAAAATAAAGGAAGAGAAAAGCAAACTGTAATCTTCTCATCAGTATTCAGAGGGGCGGTCATCTTTAACGCCACCACCCACACTTTCACCCTAAACGGAGAAACAGGAGATGCTGGGATGGGCTAACAAGATACATGCACGCTCATTCGCCACACACACACACACACGCGCATACACACACACACTGTCACAGCCCCAGGGCTCATTGAAAAACTGCTGACTTCGCAGAACGGAGCGGAAACAGAAAGACGAAAAACTGTTCAATTATGGAAAGAGCCCTGGGTATAAATCTACCTCTGTCAGCCTAAATAATGACTACTGACACAATCTGGGAGTCCGTGTGTGCGCGGTTCTGTGTGTGTGCTTGCGTGTAAGAAAGAGAAAGTCGTTGCTGGTTCTAACTGTTGATGACATGTGTTTGTCGGGGTGGAAATTTCCGTTTTAAAAAACTCAGCGATTGACTGACACACTGGACGGTGTGTGTGTGAGTGTGTGTGTGTGTGTGTGCGTGTGTGTCTGTTTACCTGGGAAAGTACACAAGAAAATAATTGGGATGGCGGCGTGTAACCTTACAACCCTCTGTAGCTCATATTACCATCCACCCCTGCCGCTTTTCTTCAGCTCTGCAGGTACGAGCCTTTATCTCCGCCCGTTATCCCTCCGTCAACTCATCGCTTGCTGTTTGTCCTCACTCCCTTCTTCGAATGAAACTCCTTCCTTTTCTCACGAAAAGACGACCATTTCAGTCAGTTGTTCGGATCCATCCCTTAACTCCTCGCGGTCCGGAATCGCTAATTCGACTCAACCTACTTCTGCACGCAATATCCGCTTTAAGTCGCATTGTGCAATCCTTAGCTCGCCGAGCCCCAAGCCATGCTAAGGGATATCCCATGATGCCAATCGCTCCCATTCTCTGATCTACAGCAGCATCTCGCCAAGCGTCCACCGTTGTTATTTTTTATTTTTGGACAATTAAAGCCATCAAGCACATAATTTCAGCTATTAGCACTGTTAGCGTCAGCGGTATCGGTAATGGTCACACCTTTGCTCTTTATCTCTCTTTCCTGCTTTGGTCGACGCATTTGGCCGCCCACATTGAGCCGGGATCAGTTCCCTGTTCCTGCCCGGTAAACGGCAGTTTTACCGGGCACCAAGTGCTTGCTCACGGGGGACTGTTGGGTTTCTGTAAATGATTTTAAAGAGTGTGGTCGAGAGAGAAGGCCGCCTACTCAGTACTTGCATCCATCCAAAGTTTCCTAAAAAAACTTTGTCATTGCCACTGCATAGACAAAGAAGGATGTTGATCATTTTTGAAGAATGTGGTCCAGACCTGCGCTGCAGGTTCCTGAAGCAACTGTGTTTTTGGGGCCACATAAATTAAATCTGATTTGGCTTGAGCTTCAGTCATTGTTTGGATTGACTCATCTTGAGTTATTAGCTGACTGCTTCACTGCCGCAGGATAAGAAATGCATCTTAATTTCTTCGGAAAGTCTGTAACAAAATCCCATTTACTGAAAATGTACCGTTTAAATGGCACCTACTGAGTTGGCTTTTCAAAAAACGTCAGTCGTCTAAATCCAACAATCATACAACTGCACCTTGAGGGGTTCCTGCCCAAAAAATATGCAAGTTGTTTTTCCTCGTACCTTGACACGCCGGAGCGATTACGACGGCCTCAGACGCGTTCTCTAAAGAAGGAAATTTCTTAAATGCCTGATTATGCTATTGTGCGGGAGGCTACGAATGCTATCTGGCTTCACGTTGCGCTCAAGGCTGTACCCAATGAGCGTAGTAAAAAAAAAAAATGAATAAAATCAGACAGCAGCGCCTGCATGTTTTCATCAAAGCTCCACAAGATATGTGATTGTTGTAATTGTTGCCTAAAGTGAATAAGAGGAAAAAAAAAATTAAAAAGAAGCTTCTGGCAGGAAACGGCTAACTCCATCAGTCAACGGTACGCGGCTACAAAAGGAATTAGCTGGAGTGTGCCAGAAACCATTAAGCTAAGTGTGCTATTTACTGCCTCTGAGAAGGATACCGTGTTTTTTTTTTTTTTTTTTTAGATGGTGGGGCGGTAATAAGAGTTAAATGACTTCCAAGACCAGTTCCCCGAATTTTTTTTTTCAACACCGTTAATCGCAGGAAAAACATCGCAGATGTCGCTCGTGGGCGTTCGGCTAATTCATCCCCGCTGAATGAAAAGGAAGCTTCCGGTGGCACAGTTTCCATGGCTGTCTTAAAAAACAGAAAAAACTCACTCATGCCTACATTGAGGCTGGAAAAAAAATCTGCGAAGCGTCTACTCATCTGACCGCATGATGATAGGACAGGATTTTCCCGATGTCAGGATAGGCGGAAAATAATTTCTCTAATCCACAATGATTGGACGGACGCTTTACTTCCTGTCACATTTCAACAAAATTTGGATTTGTTTTTGTTTGAAAAGCCGATGGTTAGCGCTAGCTTTTATTTTGGTGGGCTGGCCTGGGAGACAGCCACCGACTTGGGTTGAACAATTTTGACACGACCTAAAAGTTTGGAGAGACCGGCAACATTTTTCCGAAGAAAGTCGTCAGCGGCAGCCCGCGGGAATAGTAAGGTCACGAGCGTGTGTCTGCGGCGGTAGCAGCGGCGGCGACAGCGGGGGTGTTACAGAAGCCTCCTGGCAGGAGATGGGAGTGATTACAGTGACGAGGAGTGTGTCGGGGCAAACACTGGCTCACTCGACCTCCCACGTTGACATCATTTTCCATTCCCTCACAACGCAGCGCTACCTGTTTGCACGAACTTTTCGCTGCTCCAATTAACGGAATCCGCCGCGGGAAACAAAACCGCACTCGTGGGAGTGAAACCGCGACCTCAGGAGACGCAGGATGGCTATCATACTTTGGAAACCTCTGAACAAAATAATAATAGGAAACACTATAAAAAATATATGAATGGGTTGAATCTGTTTTTTTTTTTTCCCAGTTTATACCGAGTTTTTGGATTGGAGCCATGGCTCACATGTGAAAGCCATCAAGGATGGAGAACACACACACACACACACAGAGTTGTGCTGGACATGAGAATGGGCTACTGCGAATGAGCGTCTCCTGCACTTCGTCAACATGGCTGACAAAAACAAACAGCTTGATTTATGTACGACTGACCTGCCATCTTTGCGCCTCGATGGATTTCAAAATAAAAGTCCCTCATTTTAATGGGCGCCGTGAAAATATCGGTCAGACATTTAACTTTTATTGCCAGGTGACATAAAAAAAAAGCTTTATCTGTGAAGGATCTGATTAGCTTGTTGCTACTATATTCCCAGCTTGACACACTACATAAAATCATCTTTCATATTTAGTTAATATTTTACTTCTTGACCTGTCAGAATGTCGAATGCTAACAATCTTATCTGAACAGTGTTGACAGCCCATGCTGAAATTGTTCGCTAACTGTCTTACAATGATCCTAGTAGTAGCGTTGCTAATGTTGTCTTCTGTTTGCGGCCCAGAGCCGTCTTTCATCGACGATTTATAGTTTTCCCCCGACTCTGGTTTTAAATTGAAATCTTTGATCCTGACATGCTAACTGCACTGCATGTTAACAGTTTGGCACAACAAAGTTTACACGCTTGCGCACATTGTTGCTCCTTGTTGTCGGGAGCAAGGACACATTTTCTGTTATGTACAGGGTTGTCTCAGAAAATTAGAATATTGTGATAAAGTTCTTTATCTCCTGTAATGCAATTAAAAAAACAAAAATTACTTTTTCATGATATTCTAATATTTTGAGATGGGATTTTTGAGTTTTCTTAAGATGTAAGCCATAATCAGCAATATTAAAATAATAAAAGGCTTGCAATATTTCAGTTGATTTGTAATGAATCCAGAATGTATGACATTTTTGTTTTTGTAATTGCATTACAGAAGATAAAGAACTTTATCACAATATTCTAATTTTCTGAGACAGTCCATTATGTTACGGCCAGGCTAAGATTTGGACCGAACTGGGAAGGTCAGTTTCATCGATGCTAGCATGCAAAACGCCCATATAGGTCAGACTCTATCGATTTATGTTTCATTTATTCCAGATTATCCCACTGAGATACCACATCCCTGCTAATAGCGAGTCCCAGTCCGGCGGTTATTATATCGATCTCTGAAGAGTCTGATGGCTTCGGTTCAAATATTGATTAGATATCGAGGTATTTTGCCGGGATGGGGGACAGATATGTGGCGCAGCTTCACCGCCCTTCACGGGAGCGGCAGCAGCAGCAGCTGGCGAGGCGAAGACAAAGCCATTGACACTCAAAGATTCCTGACTATAAATAAATGCGTTTGCCAACGTCCCCCCACCTCCCCCGCCCTGTGGCTTTCAGAGAAGACAAGAAACCCGAGTACGTATTTGCACGTCGAAGAACAACTCCCCCCCCCCCGTCGCCGTTTGCCAAACAGGTGGCATGCACGCGGCAAAACAGGATTGAAAGCACCGGCAGATGTTCTCCGGTTGGGCTCAGTCGTTTTCACCGAAAAACGAAGAACGGAACTGGCAGCTCGGTTCACTTCCTGAATGTCAGGGTTACACGACTAAATTACACATCGCCTCCGCTGCGATCGCGGATGATTAGAGCGAATCCCGCAATAGAATCCCAGGCTTTTGTCTAACGATAATAAGATGCTAAGTCAGTTAGCGTGCGCCCTGCTAAGAATACGGCACCTGTTGTATTACATTTCTTCATCGTAATTGGAGATTTTTTTTCTTTCAGGTCAAAGATCGGGTCAGAAGGCTTTGCAGCGAAGATTGCAAACAAATACGGGTGAAGGAAACCAGTGATTGATGGCACCTAACCGAGCTGTCCGCGCAAACCGGAGTGACGCGAATGGAAATGTAAAGCCCGGCAGGTTATGTGGCGCAAGGAATTCGTGCGCCGATGTCACTGAGCCCAAAGCAAGCGGTGATTTTGACAAAAAAAAAAGGTACAGAATTATAACACGACATGAAAATTATGGCAATTGCAATGTTATTTTGGATAAACACACAAAATCCTGTCATGAAAATGAACCAACTGACAGTCTTTTGATGATCTGATTATCACATTTCCCATGTGTCCCATTTATATATCAGGGTAAAATGTCTTGTAAAGACATGGCACTTTCTCACCACTATGATAAATCAAAATTCTACTGTGAACAACCATTGTTAATTTATTCATTCTAAATCATATTCCAATGAATACACCAAAAAAGATTGAAAATTAATGTATGGTTGCCTGTCTCTATATGACATGTGAATGAGAGGGTGAATGATTGCATATCTCTATATAACGAGTAAATGAGAGAGTGAATGTTTGTATGTAAATATGAGGCATGAATGAGAGTAAATATGTCTCCATACGTGGCCCTGTGATTGGTTTGTGACTGCTGTATAGAAAGAAGATAAATTCAGAATAAATGAATGAATGAATGAATAGTTGGGCTGATCCTTCAGAAAGGCTCAGGACCACAACAAATGAAACACACGCGCACACGCGCACACGCGCACACACACACACACACACACACACACACACACACACACACACACACACACACACACACACACAACCTCTATAATAGCTTCTAGGCCTTCATCTGTATTATTGTATCTCTACTGTTGTCTAAGGAACTGTTTGTATGTATGCATTTAAAAGGACTAGTCGAGTCATCACGCACCAGTGATTGTGTGTGTGTGTGTGTGTGTGTGTGTGTGTGTGTGTGTGTGTGTGTGTGTGTGTGCGTGTGTGTGTGTGCATGTGTGAGCGTATGCATATGTGCGTTTGCTGGTCAAATTCCACACCAAAAACAATATTGAATGTAAAATGAATGTAGAATGTCATTGATCTTATGTGCAAACAAAGGCTGTGTAGATGTTGTTGGTGCATTCATTCATTCATTCATCATCCACAATGCTTATCCTACACTCAGGTTTGGGGAGGCTGGAGCCTATCCCGGCTGTCATTGGGCGAGAGGGCTCACCCTGGACCAATCACAGGGCCACCTAGAGAGACGTACACTCTTTTATTCACCTATTGAGACATATGACCATGGATGAATGAATGGATGAATGAAATCACATTATCATGGCTGACTTCTTTAAATTGTTACTTTTTTCATTTCACAGGATCTCAACTCAGGTACGTGTGTGTGTTTGGATGTGTGTGTGTGTGTATGTGAACATGCAAATACTGCCTGTTTAATTATTCATCAACTCATTAATTTGCTCATTTCCTTTTGGTTCGCTGACCTCCTCCTTCCCGGCAGCCAGGCAGGCTTAAAACCAAATCTGGGAATTCCAGTCTTCATATCGGCGCTTGTCGAGGCGAGGCAGCGGTTTTTGTATCCCTTTTGTTCAAACAGCTCAAATCAATCGTTTAAATCTTTAATGACACTGCTCACTCGGCGTACTAAATAGTCGATATGTGTTTGTCTCTGGGACATGAACACAGGGAAGCTGTGTAAATCTTTTTTAGCTAACCCGTTAGCTCAAAAGCGGACATGCTAGCGCTAAGAGAACCGCAATGTGAAACCCAACCCACTCTATTTACATTTCACATTGTTTTTCACCAGAATAATCACAATTCAAATCTGTATCTTGTCTGTTCAGGGTCTTTTCTGGCGAAAAAAAAAACCCAAACGGAAATGTAAACAGAGCGGATTCGGTTTGACTGTGAGATTCTCTTAGCGCTAGAATGTTAGCCTTTGAGCCAACAGGTTAGCTAAAAAGGGACATTTGTATGACCTCCCTTTGTTAACAATATTCAAATTCAAATCTCTATCCTGTCCGTTGATAAAAATTAACCACATACTAGCATATAGCTTGCAATGTTGCAGGACTAATATTATGATAAGCTAATCTTTGTGTTCACATTGAGCTTTTTGAGCAAGAATACTAAAACTAGGTTTGTGAATGAGAGGAGGAAGGTTTGAACATCTAAATGAGAAGGTAAATGACTGCATATCTCCATATAACTTGAAAATAACAGGGTAAATGTTTAATTGTCTCTTCATGAGGGTTGGATAAGAGGAGAGAGTGAATGAGAGAGTGAATCTGATTTTATCCTTGTTGATGTCTTTGTCCTTTTAACTCTCTCCTATATTTATATTTATATCTATATTTATATTTATATTTATTCATATTTATTGTTAGTGTTGCACTGTTGTGACAAGAGAATTTCCCCCACGGGGATTAATATATTATTGTTATTATTATTATTACTATTATTATTATTATGTCTCTATATGACATGTAAATGAGTGAATGTCTGTATGTCTATATGATGGTTGAATGAGAGGGTGATGTAATAAGTCTCCATTATGTGGCCCCGTGATTGGTTGTGCAGGATAGGTGGTAGAGATGAAGATGAATGAATGAATTATTGAATGAATAACTAGTCAAGCTAGTGTTCTGCATCAGTCAAGTGTGAATTCAACAAATTCATCAAGGCTCAGAACCAAAAGAACTCACTCACACAAACACTCGCACACACATTTGCACACACACACATAAATATAACCTCTATAATAGTTTCTAGGCCTTCACCTCTGTAGTCGTATCTCCGCTCTTATCTGTGGAAGTGTTTGTGTGTGTGTTTAAAGGATCGCTCGAGTCAAGCACGCGCCTGCGACCGGGCGTGTGCGTGTACGCTGGTGGCAATGTGTAAACAGCTGTGTTCGGCGGACTGAAACAGATGCACCGTGTTGAGTAGTTCACCCGGAGACACGCCGCCGAGTACAAAAACCCAAAGAAAGGAGATCTTTATCTTCTGTCAGCTGCGCTTTTCACTTTTAATGTTTTCATTTAACGCGGCGCTAAAGCGATCTGCTTCTCAATGGCTGCTATTTATTTATCTGTTTATTATCCCACCAAACCCCCCCACCCCGCACCCCTCTAAGTGTCATTATCAACAGCATGGAGAATTGAAAAGCAGACAAAATGAAAGCTCCGGGCCGCTGGGGACGGGTGTGGGGGAATTATCCCAGTGTGTGGCTGCGCAGGGGTATTTAGGCTGCAAGCAAAGGTGGCGGGGGGGCAAAGTGGAAATGAACTGTTATCGTGTCTAAACGCGCAGATTACATCCAGAAGGCGCACATCTGGCTCCCAGACACCCCCCAAACACACAGACGCACACACACACACCCTCGACTCCCGGGGCCCCCAGGCGGGTCTACGGTGGATGACGGGTGAGATATTGCTGTACGGGGGGGAAAAAAAAAAACTTCCACGGGAAACTACAAGAGGTTTTGCAGTTATTGGGGATAATCGGTGGTGAATTGATGCATGTTTGTATGAGGTGTGAATAAGTGGATAGTTGTATGTGAGTTAATGGTTCGATGTCTCCATACGACGTATGAATGAGCGAGAGATTGGCTGTGTGATTTGTGCATGGAAGGGTAAATTTTTGTATGTCTCTCATGTGTGAATGAATGAGTGAATGATTATGTCTCACAGAGATGTGAATGAGAGGGTGAATGGTTGCATGTTTCTATATTAGATGTAAATGAGTGAGTGCATGATGACTGAGTGAATGGTAAATGGCAGAGTGAATGGAGTATATGTCTGTATAATTTAGAAATGAGAGGGTGAATTATTGTATGTCTCTGTGTGAAGTGTGAATGAGTGAGTGAATGCTGACATGTCTCTATTTGACGTGTGACTGAGAGGGTGAATGGTTGTAAGTCTCTATATGAGATGTGAAGGAGTGAATGACAGTGAATAGTTATGTGTGTCCATATAATTTGCAAATAGGAGGATGAATTTCTGCATGTCTCCGTATAAAGTATGACTGAACGGATGGACGTGAGTTAATGGTTGTTTGTCTCTCATGAGTAAATTTGTGAGTGAATGGTGAATGACACAGTGACACGGTCTCTATATGACTGAGAGATGACTTGTTGTACGTCTATACCAGTCTGCCCCGTAGAGTAGCCCTGCCTCTCACCCCAAAAACAGCTGGGATAGGCTCTGCCGCCTGCTGCAATCCTGACTGCGGATAACAAATGAATGAATGAATGAATGAATGGCCAAAGTGATGATCAGCCGCAGATGTTATTGTCGGTGCACGGCTTGGTGCGTGAATGCATGGATTTAGCAAAGCTAAAAGTTTCATGCCCCTGGTACTGCTAGCATACAGCGCTACACCTGCACCTCCTGCTGACAGGACCGTTTGCTGGAAACCAGAGAGACCAGAGAAACTTGACATAGATCAGCAGCTGTTTGATCCCATTCTCCTCATAAAGTTATTAAAACCCCTGATGTTATGTCCAAGTGCCTGAGGTGAAGCGTCCATTAAGTTTAAGGTTCATCTTCATCTCCTCCTCCTACTCTTCCTCGTCGTCTGAATTGTAATTTCATTACAACCTCCTGTTAGTAGCCGAGGACGTCCCCTCTCGCCTCATCACCAGCAGCCTCCCGGCCTGTCCTGACACATCTAGGATATATTTTCCCTGCAGGCCCTCAACCTCACACACACACACACACACACACACACGCGCCCATGCCGTAAAGGAAAATTCTGGTGGCAGGCCATCAATTGCGGCCAACAGCCCACTTCACGTCCGCAGGGAACAGGTGCTTGTCATTTGCCGGCCTCTTTCCTTCACCTGTCCGTCACATGTCATAATCTGAGTGAAAAGAGGGGGATGAGGTGGAAGAGGAGTGGAGCGGGGGGGTAAGGTGGTGGTGGAGGGCTGCCGACTGCCATGGTCACGTTCCTAATAAGACATTTACAACTTTGGCACGCTGTGGCGCCGCCCGTGTTATACCAGATTGACTGACGGTGCAGAGAGAAAAACGCAGCAGGTTTCTTTCATAAGGGAATTAATGACAGAAAAAAATGATAATAATAATAACAATAATGAATATAGAAAAAAAGAAAATAAATAAATATATGAATGGATAAATCAAAACATTCTGGATCTGCATAGCAAAATACATGGTTGTATCAGAAATACTGCTGTATTTTATCATGTAATCATATAAGTTTGCATAAGTTTGTTTTTTGGTACAGTTGGAAGCTAGTTATATAAATAAGCAGTAGACGATGGATGGATGGATGGATGGATGGATGGATGGATGGATGGATGGATGGATGGATGGATGGATGGATGGATGGATGGATGGATGGATGGATGGATGGATGGATGGATGGATGGATAGATAGATAGATAGATAGATAGATAGATAGATAGATAGATAGATAGATAGATAGATAGATAGATAGATAGATAGATAGATAGATAGATAGATAGATAGATAGATAGATAGATAGATAGATAGATAGATAAACTCCAGATAACTTCAGATAGATTAACTAACTTTATCAAATTAACTAAAATGTAAAAGAAGTTGATTGAAAAAAGTCAAATTAAAGTAGTTTTGGGTAGAATCTGACTCGTTTTTTATTCCACACATTTCAGTAAAAAGTGTGTGTATGTGTATGTGTGCATGTAATTGTGGAAAATATGATCTCAAGTCATGTGTCTTTACTTGCGTCTCTAGCTTAGCACATTCGCAGTTGAATCGCCTTTTACTCTGCGTTCTAATGGTGCTTCCAGATCCGGCTGTGGATCCTGAGGCCTGGAAAACGGGTTGATCAGAAACCCGCGGGGCCATGATCCGAAAAAAAACAGACCGTCGACTCACAGCAACCCAGATGGTCGCCACTGCCGCCGAAGCCCTGTGACCTAGACATGTTAATCCTCGCCCAGACATGCTGCTGCCTCCTATAGAGGAAGATGATTAACCCACTGTCAATAAACCCACGCCAGATTATATGAGCTGCTACTCAGATGCCCGGGCCGGATGCTGCACGCCATACCGAACCAACGGCGTCCGATTCGAGCCACCAGTAACGAAAACAGACCCTTTTTTCATCTCATACGGCGGGCTCTCTTACCTGGCAGATCGCAGCCCAGCACCTCCATCCTCATCCCGATTCCAGCGATAGACCACCTCTCTGGGAACACCCGGATGTACTGGGCGGTGATCTCGTCGAAGCGCCGCACCTCGGGGGTGTCGTAGTGGCTGTTCCCCTCAAAAATCTGACAGTGGACAGAAAAGACGTTGAGGAAGGTGGGAGCGCGGTGTCCCGACAATCACACCGATTTGTTATCTCTTTAGTTTCACTTTCACTTTAAGAGATTATTGTGATCAAAATTTAGATAGATACAGAAATGACTTTATGAATCCCCGAGGGCGTTGTCATAGCAGCTTGGGACAAGACAATTTAAACGCAAAAATATACAATAGTAGCATAAAATACAGGAGGCGGCTTCTCCAGCTCGATGACCTGTGGGGAGTTTCTGAATATAACCTCCTGGGTTGTGGGCGGGTCCAGGCTATGATGGCTTGTTATGTAAATGGAAGAGTTGATCGGCATGAACTAAATCAAAGGGGGTTATTATGCTAATGGGGGTGTCGTTCATTGGGGACGAAGGAGCAAATTTTGGGGATCACCTGGACTGGAATGTGAAAAAATGTACAAGGCAATGGCAGGACCGGCAATGCTGTATGGTCTCAAAACAGAGATAATGACGAAAAGACAGGAGGCAGAGCTGGCGATCACAGAGATGAAGATGTTGGGGTTTTCTTTGGGAGTGACCAGAATGGATAGGATCAGGAATGAGTCCATTTGAGGGACAGCACATGTTAGATGTTTTGGAGGGAAGGTCAGAAAAGCCAGACTAAGAAGGTTGGGTCATGTACAGAGGAGGGATAGTCAATATATTGTTAGACAATGCTGGAATTGGTACTGCAAGGCAGGAGGTCTAGAGGACGTAGTGAGAGAGGATATGAAGTTAGCTGGTGTGAGAGTGGACGATACGGAGAACAGGGTTAGATGTCACCATCTAACCCTGTTCTCTGTATTTGCTGGTTGCTCGGCTGTGGCGACCGTGAAGAGAAAAGCCCAAAGGAAAAGATGAAGATAGGAATGCGAAAAGGTAAGGCCTGTCAAAGGAGTGAAGCCTATTGGATCCCTCATGTGGAGCCTCATGTGGAAGTTACCAGTGGCTGGTTCTAGTGTTGGATCGTTCCTGGTTGTTTGGTGGGTGCAGATGAGCCTGGTGTGTGTGTGCAAAACCATCTTGGTATTGATCCCAGCACACATGGACCAACCCCATGTGCACCCTTCAAACAACCAGGAAAGATTTTTAGGAATTACATTCATTCATTGATTATCTATACCAGTGTTTCCCAACCTTTTTTGAGCCACGGCACATATTTTATATTAGGAAAATCACACGGCACGCCACCGAATAAATATGTCAAAAAGGTTTTCAATTCAATAGAATGAAACTGTGGTCTCAATTAACTTAGTGTGGGGCTATTTCTTGAACAGCGCCAGGGTCGTCTATTTTGCATGCAGGTAATATTAATGTCTCTGCAATGAGTTCAGCAACTTTTTAGCGAGCTTTCAGAGCTTTCTCACTCGTCTTCACCGTTTCCTTCAACAACTGCCCGTTTCTCAGCCCGGTTGCACAGATGAACCAAATAGTCCGAGTTCTTATCCCGATGTTAAGGCTGTTTAGTTTGGAAATGGTGTTTAAGTTTGCTTGGAACCATGACACCATAGGACAGCTTTTTCCCCGCACCGGGCACATCGGAGTCAGCTTGGTCAGTTCCCCGGTAAAAGTGAATCCAAACTTAACATATCTTTCATTGTATTGTCCCGAGCTCACCTTTTTCCCTTTCTTCCGACCACTACTCAAACTTGGGCCTTCATCTGGGTCAGAATATTCTTCAGGACCAGACGGTCCTGACTTTTTCTTTTAAAATATGTATCCATGGTGTATAACTGTCGCTGTTTCATTAGAAGCATCACTATTTACGCAGCAGCAGGTAGATACACAAGTTCATTCACTACCTGTTGCCATCTAGTGGAAGAGCAATTAATTGTTCTGCCTGTCACTGCACGCTGCCCGCATAAATAGTCGTACAAAGACACATTATTTGCGTTTAATACATCATTTTTGGACGGCACACCTGATGATCTCTCACTGCACAGTGGTTGGGAAACACTGATCTATACCAGGAATATGGTCCTTGACCAAAGTAGGGAGCAAATATAGTGACATACAACCATTCACTCTCACTTTCTATATGGTATAGATAATAAATGAATTCAAATTTTCAGACTGTATCCAGCGGCAGCTTTTTAGCCTGACCCTCCAAAAGCTGAAAGATTGCCCCGAAAAAAAAAAAAAAAAACTGTCAGTGATTTGAGTTTCATTCATCTAACTGTATCTTCTGTCTTCCTTGTTTCGTCGGTTGTAAAAAAATAAAAATAAACCACATGATGAATATCCCCCGTGACGCTAATTTATAAAGATGGGAAGATGAAAACGAAAGAGAGAGAGATGGGAGCGCTCAGTAGTGTTATTACAGCTTTATAAGATGTATAGTTTCTGTAGTTTAAAGCAGCCCGTCTCGCCACATTTTTACCGCCAGCGAGGAGGTGGAGTGGCGAGGCGGGTAAAAAGACATTTTTAATTAACACCCATGAGAGACAAATTGTGGGTGAGTGAACAAGGGGTGTGTGTGTGTGTGGTGGGGGGGAGAAAGAAAGAGAGAGAGGATACAGAGGAGGAGTAAAGACAGGGGATTGAGGTGATTACACTGAATTATTGTCTGAGCCGGGGCTGCAAGAAAAAAAAAAAAAAAAAAAGCATTTTTCTTTTTCTTTGTCTCTTTCTTGAAGGCGCGGGGGTTGAAAGAGGCGCGGGGGAAAAACAAACAAACAAAAAAAAAAAAAACATGGATGGAGTTGAAAGGTGAGATTTTTCGTTTTTTCCCGTCCACTTACCTTAGCCAGGCCGGTCTTGCCGTCGATGATGTACGTCCAATCTTTGCCGCTCAAGCTGTGGGCTAGTTTGTACTTCCTGACGAACGCCCGGTTCTCGGTGCTGGTGCTGCCCTCCAGCCCCCGCGCGCCCTGGGTTATGATGCCGCGCACCATCTTGGGCAGCCCAAGGTCCACCTGCAATATCGTTGCTGTTAGATTGATCTTTCCAAATTTACCCGACGACATGCCGTTTCTTCTGGATGAAAAAGACAGTTCATGCCCGTGGAAACCGGCAGATACGGATTTTTTTTTTTTTTTAAATAAGGACTTAAAAAAAAAAACTAAGAGAAAGGCTGGGTGTTCACGCTCAGGGTAAAATCCGCATATGGATGGAGCGCTGAACTCTGAACTCTGCACTGCCCCCTTGTGGATTCATTGCTTAACATAAAGCACGCATGGGCCGTAATGTTTGATAATGTTTGACACAGTAGGTGCTTGTTTACGGTTGCAGTGTTGGAATTTAAATACCGAAAAAGAGAAACGGACAGCAGGTCTTGACCGTCAATTTTCGCGGCTCTGTACACCTTAGACGCTAGCGTTGCTAACAGAGCTGCCTTGCCCATTACGCTAGGCCAGGGGTCAGGAACCTTTTTGATTGGGCGAGCCATAAAAGCCAAATATTTCTAAATATATTTCATTGAGAGCCATATAGTATTTTTAACGTATAATAAATTCAATATGTCTTACTTTTAATGCGACCTCTGGTACTGCATGGTTTTATTCGAAGTGCCTCTTTATATTTGACCATTTCATCGATGCAATTTTATCACTGCATATTAGACATACTGCAGATCCTGCTCTCTCCACAAATGCTAACTCCTCTGTCCACGCTGCCAGGAATTCATGGTAATCATCGTCTTTTTTTTCTTTTCGCCATCTTTTCCGTTACAAGTGTTGAAGCAGATAAACTAGTTGGCCGTCTGATAAAATTGATTTCTTCACCTTTACGATGACCCGGTCATGCTCGGAAGCCATTGGTTCCCGACCCGACCCACAGTTGACCCGTGAAATTTATCTTTAGAAACTAATTTCTGTTTGCTTTAAAATGACACAGTATTATGGAGAAGTATTTTAAAAACAGTTCCAAACTTTTTTTTTTTTTTTCTTCAACTCAAAATTGACTGGGCGCCATATGCCGTCACAGAGGGAGCCATAGGTTCCCGAACGCTGGGCTAGGCTAATGCCAAGGACACCATGGCTTACAGGGCGCGCAGCAAATCAGGGAAATAAATTCCCTCCAATATAATTACATTCAAACTAGTCATCACTATTACCGAAATGTAAAGCCATTTATATTACTACAAATGATAATACCAAATAAGCCCCCCCAGCTGCTCGGTAGGGTTTCTTAAATGTTGTGTTTGTGATGTGATAACATGCAACTATCATTAGCCGATACATATCGGCCTCGGGGTAAAGACGGCCACGCGATCCCATGCTTCAGCTGGCGCCAGCTGAAGTATTTAATATAAGATACCTCGCTCCAGTTTTTATTTGCATGCATAACATAAGCACAAACGAGCCTTAATATGGTATTTTTTTTCACAGACTTTCGGGGGCAGCGTGACGCACCTGCAGCCACTCCTCCCCGGCAGTGGGCTGGGTCGGGTTGGGGAACCAGCCGGAGCGACTGGCCACCAGCCGGGCCGCCCCCATGGAGCCGTGGATATCCCTCATGGAGGACGCCGAGATCTGGGAGTCCGGGAGCAGTCCGGACAGCATGCCCTGCAGCTCCGAGCAGGGGGCGTCTGCAAAAAACAAAAAAAAAAAACGATGAAAAAATTAAAAAAAATAGCATAAATTAAATGTGCAATTCTGCGTTACTGCTGGGTGTTTAAAGTTTGGATTTGTTTCCCGTGTGGGGGCGGGGTTTTGCTCATGCAGTGGTATTGAAATCAGCAAGGAATGTTGCTGCCTTCAGGGGTTTTTGGGCTTATTTTTTATTTGTTTATTTTTAAGGAAATTGCAGGATAACGCACTTTCAAGCAGGGGATGATTATTAACTCTCTCTCTCTCTCTCTCTCTCTCTCTGCGCGGCATCGATCCCCGCAGTCGATGTTGCATCGCTTTCGCATGTCGGGCTGGAAGTGACTTTTATTCGCTGAATAAATTGGTGTTGTCGTGTGTTGATTGGTTGTATTTTCTTGGTGCCCTCCCCACTCACCCCACCTCGCGCCACTGAATAACAACCTGTGACCCCCTCCCCCCCGTCCAATTTCCGGCGGGGATTGGCTCGGCCGACCTTCGGAAGGAAAGTCTCGACGAAGTTTTCGGGTCGCGGCCCCGAAAGAGTGAACGAAGCGCTGCATAAATACGACGATCCCAAACGTAGATTTATGGTTATAGGCCGTTGAGGGAGCGAGCCAAAGAGGGCGGTCCACAAATTGGCTAAAGTAATGAATATGTCAGTGGGCTGATGTGGACAAACATAACAAAGGAACCAATAAATGAATGAATCTACAAACACACGAATGAACGAACGAACGAACGAACGAACAAACGAACGAACGAACGAACGAACGAACGAACGAACGAACGAACGAACGAACAAATGAACGAACGTTCAAACGAATGATCGGACAAATGGACAAACAAACGAGCGATTGAGCGAGAGAAGAACACGAACAAACAAACAAACAAACGGGTTAAAGAAGGAGTGATCAAACAAATGAATAAACCGATGACGGACAAACAAACTTACTAACAAACAAGTAAGCGAGCGAACTAACATTTTATCAAAACACAACCGAAGAACGAACCGACGGACGAACGAACGGAGCAACGGATCAAGCAAATCAACTAATCAATGAGCTAGCGATCAAGAAAGCAAAGAACACAAACAAACAAACAAACAAATAAACTAAAAAGCGAGCCGACGAGCGAACGAATGGATGAACGGACAAATAAATTCACAAACAAATGAGCAATTGAGCAAATGAACTGCTGAACGGTTGGTGGATGGACGGACGAACCAATGTACGAATGAATGAACAAATGACAGATAAACAAACGGACAAAACAAATCAATGAACTGACTAAACAAACAAAGAAATGAATAAAAGAAAGAAATGAACAAGCGCGGCAATGAACTCGAGAATGATAAATAAACAAACGAACAAATGAACAAATGACAGAACGAATCGACAAGTAAATCAACGAATGAACAAAAAAAATGAACAAATGAATGAGTTAATGAACAAGCAAACAAAACGGCGAACAATTGAACGGCGTCACAAATGTTTCCTCCTCATTCGTGAATGGACGGAGAAAATCGAAGATGAATGACGCGAACGGACGTATTTCTTATGTTGTGTCGCGGCGAGTGCTGAACTCTATCGTTTCCTTTTCGAGTTGTTGTGAAGTTTCCTCGTGAGATTTGCGAGAGCAGCTACAGGAAGGCATGGGAGGAGGTTCTTCACGGGGAATTGAGCCGAGGAAGCTCCCCGATGGAGGTACTAAATGGAATCATGCTGCAGATCAAAGAGGATACTGTTTACCAGGGCTGAAGAATGAGTCCCGAGCTGACGGGAGTCGGAACGCCGCATTCTCAAAAAAAAAAAAAAAACATTGGGAGGGAAAAAACACACTAACGCGTCAAACAATGTTGATTTAAAAAAACAAAAACTCCACAAAGGAGAAGAAGAAGAAGAAGAAGAAGAAGATGCAAAAAGGTCGGTGAAAAAAAAAGTTCAAGGGAGCGGAAAGGGGAGGTGGAGAAGAAGGGAAGGATTTGTATGGAAGCGAAGGGTGACGGTGATTGATGGTGACATTCTCCGGGTCTCGGGTGGAGATGAATATTTAATGGCGTGACGCTTTGCGGCCGCACCTCACTTCGGTAAATAATGAATCGACGATAAACAACGCCGCCCCCGAGCCATGTAGCCAGGAGCAAAAGAAGCAGATCAGCCAGGAGTAGATTTCTGTTATCGGACTGTTTATTTTTGTTCCCTTATTCGTGCGGGTTGCCGGCAAGTCGACGGGAATTACGTTGGCGTAAAGTGACACACACACACACACACACACTTATGCAGGTATGAGAGCCTGCGATGTCTACGTTATGTCATGAGGTGTGTACTTCGCAACCCAAAAGTGCAGTTCCCTTCAGAAATCAGAAATCCAAAATCAGAAAAAAACTTTATTTATACCCGAGGGAAAATTGGGGCAATTCATTTAATGGAGGGGAGTAAAACTTGTAAAGTGTATTTTGGCCGTCATACAACAGGTACATCAAATGTACATTGTGTTTTTATGTGTGGGGGGGGGGGGAACTGTCGCCATGGTTCACGATTCAATTCCAAAGCCGACCCACTGTGAAGCGGTTGTTTTCGGTTTCTGTGAAACCGCTGAACTTCTGGGGTCCAACGACTAAAAGTGACTTCAGTGTTTTGGTGGATGGAGGACGGGAACGAACAGGAGGTATCATTCATTCATTCATTTTGTTTACTGCTTGTCCTACTTTCGAGTTAGCAGACAGGCTGGAGCCTATCCCTGCCATCATTGGCTGGGAGGCGGGGGTTCGCCCTGGATTGGCCGCCGGTTGATCACAGGTCCATTCATTCAGATGTCATTTGGGGAAATCATCTAATTTACTCACAAGTCAAATAGAGACTTACAATAATTCCCTCTCTCATTCACCCCATATAGAGACATACAACCATTAACAGTCATTCATATGTCATATGGAGAAATACAACTATTAATCCTCTCATTCACAAATCAGACATGCAACCATTCATCCTCTCACTCATGTCATTTAAAAATAGATATACAATCATTCACTCTTTCATTCTCAAATCATAATGAGGCTGACAACCATTCATCCTCTCATCAACAGGTCCTATAAAAATATACAACCATTCACCCTGTCACTCATGTGTCACACACAGACGTGCAACCATTAACTCTCTAATCGGATCCTCACACGCAGACAAACAATCACCCTCTCTTTCCCAAAGCTTGGCAATTTAGGATCTCAAATTATGATAATATACAATATATAGTATAACCCAGGGCAGTTGATCCCTCTGATGCGGTTCCCTGAGGCTTAGAAAATAATTAACAAGTATTTAATTAAAATGTATTTTCTCTTAGTTCGGTCATTTTTAAAAGGTAATTTTTAATTGAAGATCATGGCGATCCTGTTACATCTAAATAAAACGTGTTAAAATATTTTTGTCACTCTTAATGAGCGAGTGACAGCACACAGAGGGAGGACACCATTTTTGGTTTGCTGCCGGTGGATAATTTAAGTGATGCTTTTAAAATACTCAGTTATACTGAGTTAGTTTTGCTTCTATTAAAAGTATGTGGACACTCACAACTGAGAGTCACATACATGCACACTCGTGCGCGCGCGCACACACACACACACACACACATCTCTGACAAGATACAAACCTGATTGCAAACGCGACAGCCCGGCTGAAAAATAAAAAGAGCGATGGATTCGATCGGGCTGGAATAAAACCAGATTGGGCGTGGGGGGGCTGGATGGGGGGGGGGGGGGGGGGGGGGGGGGGGGGGGGATGGAAGATGTCAACAAAGGCAATAAAAGGATGGAGGGAGAGCTGATGGAAAGGAGGAAGAGAAGGAGGAGGAAAAAAAGTAGAGCCAAGGTATAAAAGTGTGATTTAAGTTAATGGCATGTCACTGACTGACTGCTTTATGCCTGTCTTTATAGGCCTCTGTAGGGCATTATTACATTCCTATAGCACAGCGTGTGTATATATGTGTGTGTGTGTGTGTGTGTGTGTGTGTGTGTGTGTGTGTGTGTCTGTCTGGGGAAGAACCAGAGAGAGTAATGTATCTTTAGGCTATACGGTGCTCCCAGCTAGTTAAACCAAGAGTTTATGTTTCTTTGACCTTTTCCCCTCCAGTTGATAATATTACTTCTACTACTACTACTGCTACTACTACAAATAACATACTATAAAGATTGTTTTTATTCAAAATTGCTGGATTTTAAAATGTATTGTTCAAATACTGAGAAGAGACGTGCAGTGAGGCTCTGTACTATTGATTCTCAACATAGATTGTGCAAATGTCTCCGCATGTCGTATTAAAATGTTGAAACACTTTTTCTATATGAACTACATTTCCAATGTACATTGTTTTTTGTCAACAACTGCGGTGTTACTAGTCTCTCGTGCTGAGCAATTATCAAACAGCTGTGAAGAACCAGTAAGTGAGGCACGCAGTTCTCCTGCCTCATGGTAGGGGGCGCTTATGATTCCAGGTATTTTTCTTGCTTACTACTCGCCTGTACAATAAAGTGACAGCAAGCTAGAATTAGCAAGACAAATGCAGCCATCCTTTTATTTTTTCCTGTCACTTACAATTAAATATCCAAACTTAGACAGTTTTCTAACGTCTATAAACTTTTATAAGCATGTTATCAATGCTTTTCTTCAGAACCAGGGGCGCATTAACTTCATTTATAGGTACAGGTAAGACCATAACAACTTTTTTTTAAATTAAATGTGCTTTTTGTGTGCTATAGTTTGCGTGAAGAAAGCTGATATGAGATTTTAAATATAACCCATTTACTACTGCAAATCAAATGGTAAGTTACTCTGTAGGGTTCATATGTCTGTAAATCTGATTTTGATGAAGTCAGTGCCTCACTAGCCATGAAACCCACCGCACATCACTGATTTATATCGTGTATATATATTTTGATAATGACAAAAACGTTACTTCTGGTAATAATGAGACGTGGCATATTATATATGTGTGTCGTTAAGAGGCAGGGCCGCACAGTTAATCACAATTATTAACGTATAAAAAAATAAGACGGTCTCCTCTAAATTCTCTTCTCCTAAGACGGCGCTTTACTTGCCAGGAAGCGAACCGTGTCGGAGAAAACCCACTCCAAACTAAACATGCCTGCACTACGAGGATGTCCCTGCTCTCTCATCAGACCCCACAGCCTCAACCCCCCACCGAGACCCTCAGACCCTCACAACAACATCTGTCTGGAACGTAGTTTCATGAAATAATAATGTGCACGTTTTGAAAAAGAAAAAAAAAAAGATGGAAAGATTTCAGGGCTACAAGGAGACTACAAAGCTGTGACAAGACTTTACCAGACATTGAAGAAAATGAAATAAAATGCAATAAACACTGGAACTCCGAGTGCATGGATTAGCGCCGTAGACGTTGACTGACTGAATGAACAAAAATAAAAATAAAACTAAATTAAATAAAATAAGATATACCCAGTGATATACCCAATGGATAAAATTAAAATAAGATAAAATAAATAAAATATAAACTGCAATTCTGATTGCAAGATAAGTGATTGAGACAATGAATGAATTAAAATAAGATAAAATAAGATAAGATAAAATAGAATATACCCTGCAACTCTGAATGCAGTTAAGACTGATTGACTGACTGAATGAGAAAAAATAAAATGAACTAAATAATAGATAAATAAATAAAATCAAAGCAAAATAAACTGAATGAATGAAGTGAAATAAAACAAAATAAAATAAGAAAATAAGATAAACCAAGAAACTCTGAGTGCAGGATATGTGGTATAGACAATGCAATGAATGAATGAATGAATGAATGAATGAAAATAAGATAAAATAAAATCTGACCTGCAATTTTTAGTGCAAGTAAAGCAGAATAAATACACAATGAGGGAATGAAAATAAAATAAAATAAAATAAAATAAAATAAAATAAAATAAAATAAAATAAAATAAAATAGAATAAAATAAAATAAAATAGAATAAAATAAAATAAAATAAAATAAAATAAAGAACAGGTTAATTGGCATCTGAGTGGTATATGGAAGAGAGAGAGGAAAGCAAGGTGAAAAATAATTCAATTCAATTGTTAAAATGGATTGAAAACAGTTGATAGGAACACGCAGAACACAGGAAAGACACCTGAGGTGGCCTGTAGACCCTATCTCTCTTTTTTTCTGTTCAAACACACATACACACACACACACATACACACACACACACGCGATCATCTTATTTTGGTGTGGGCCTGATTTGTGTGGGTGCTGAAATAGCCCTCCTCGATAAGAGCATATCTGTCCCTCTCAATGGCAGCGGAGAGAGGCCCTAACCTAATAATGATACAGTGGGGCTCTCACACACATACACACGACCACATACACACACACACACAGATTGATTGAAACTCGTTCTTTGCGCATTTCTATATCACACAAACACAGACGGTCTAATTAAGTTTTATCTATTTATAGTATTGAGCTGATTATGCCGGTGCGAAACTGCGTTTTGTTTGCCTGGGCCACGGCTGAAAGCCGAGAGCCCGCCGCTCTCTGATGTAATCACCCACACATCACACTCCGCTATTATTCTATTAGAGCCGAGTGTGTTTCTCCTTTGTGATCTAGCAAGGTGTGTGTGTGTGAGTGTGTGTGGGAGACGGTGGATATGGAAATGGAAGAGGGAGAGTTGGAGAGCACGCGGGAGTGAGTGTGTGTTAGTGTGTGTGTGTGTTTCACGTGAGTATGAAAAGGGAGTGCAGAAATGAAAAAAAAAATCTAATGCACGTATCAAAGGTCTGTACGAGTGTAGCTGTAAATTATTTAAGATTTATACAAACGCAGGGAAGGAAACGCTTGTTTTCTTCCAGGAAGTCATTTCCAACCTCCCGACCCCCCCCCCCCCCCCCCTTGTGTTAAAGGCAAAAAAAGGCTGCCATTTCTGTTTTTATAGTAGCCATCCTGATGAAGGTGGCCATTCTCTTTTTTTTTTTTTTTCTCACCGGTGATCTGGCAGCCGTACAGCTCGAAACGCAGCGCGATGCCGTTCTTCCATGTCTGCGGTCGGATGCGGACGAAGCGGGCCAGCACTGGCTGCGGGATCCGGTTCAGAACCACCTCGGTGGCGTCCGTATTGGCGTGGAAGACCTGCAGAGAGAGAAAATTAAACATTCCTGATTAGAATCCAGATTCATTTTTCACGAAACGAATCTCCTGATTTGATGCCGCAAATGTGTCTGTTCGTCCACAAGTTAAACAGCCGCCGTGCATTTGCATTTGCGCTCCCTTCAGCGGCCAATCATCTGCCTCCGTCTAACACACATGCATCCCCGCTTTCTCTAGCTAACCTTCATGTCTCTGCTCTCCGGAGCAGATCTCCAACTCCGTAGATGTTCCACCACCCTCTCCTGCTCTCACTATAGATCACAGTGGTGCCTGCAAACAAAATCCATGGAGACGCCTGTCTAAGCTCATCCATCAGCCCGTCCATCACCATGGCGATCAAGAGGGGGGTCAGAACTGATCCCTAATGCACTCCCACCTCCACCTGGACCTCCTCTGTCACACCTACCACAAACCACAAAGGTCCTGTTGAACCATCTAGTCAATGTAATGTAATGTAAAGTAATGTCATGTAACGTAAAGTAATGTAATGTAATGTAATGTAAGTTAAGGCAGTGACACACACGATGCAACGGAAAAAACACACAGTCAGAGGTGTGTAATGAATCAAAGGTGGAAGTATGTGTGAGAGCATCCTCTTCTCACGTCCTTTTAGCTTCAACACACACACACACACACACACATGCACGTAGAAACACACACACACGTGGACATAATGTAATCATGGGTTCGTCCGCGTGAAAGCTAAAGGAAAACATACACAGTCACTCTGACTTGGTCGTCCCGTAAACACACACACACAGTGTGCAGTCTGCCCTCTGAGATCTTGAAAAAAAACACACACACACACACAAATGATTGTGCAAAAACACACACAGGCCAGCTCGCGTTACCCAGGGCATTTTTTTTTTTCAGTTTGTGTTTCAATGGCAGAACTTTTATATCTCTGCATATCTTCCTTGTCAGTCTGTCCGTCCATCTGTCTGTCTCTGACGGGCAGCCAGAGGCCCGCACACACACACACACACATGCACACGCACACACACACACACACACACACACTATCAATTCACTTTTATTTCCATGTCAGCCTCCCTCCGCCTCACTGTTGCTGTTAATACACTGCTTTGGAAAAATGAAATCAAAAATACAATTCACACACACATGCACACACACACACACAAACACACACGCACAGTTGTTTCATCACACAACCTCAAAGGTCCCTCGCTTTCCTCTATTATTCCAGGAACACAGGGGCGGCGTGTTCATCGCGGCGAGCAGCGAACCTTGCCCGCTGGCGACAAAGGCCCCCACAATTACTTGCATGGGCACTCATTTAAAGATATTTCCTTTGTTTTGTTTTTTTTGCGTGTAAATTCTGAGATTTTTTTATTTATTTATTTAGTTCCTCTTAGGATCCCAAGCTTCACGGATGAAGGAGCTCACTGGTGGGGATTTGAACCCGTGACCCCCGCGGTGTGCAGAAAAAAAAAAAAAGGAAAAGTCAAAACCAGTGAACTGATGTCCTCTTAATTGTTGTAATACTGGTTAAATGATGGAAAAATGCCAAAAGGTCCTAAAAGAGTTAAAGGGAGTGTAATTATGAGTGTGTGTGTGTGCGTTTGTGCGTGTGAAAGTGTAATTATAAAGTCTCACTCTAAGGATTTGTGACTGGAGGTGGCTTTCTGATTTCCCTCGGTGGACTCCACACACTTACTCGAAAACACACGGCTTTGTTCGGGGTCACCAAATTTAGACACAACTGTCGAATAAAATACAAGCTTTCTGGTGTCGTGCACACTGAAGTCAAATGCCTTCAGTGGGCAGTAGTTTACAGGCAGCGCACACACACACACAGACACACAGACACACACACACACCTGTTTGAGCTTATCACCATAGACGGGGCTCAAACCACTACTGCCGACCACTAGGGTGCGTTTGATTCATCCACCAGCGTTGCTGGAATCACTCAAAGGGGGCGGGGCTTCCTAAAGAGATGCATCTCCTGATAAAAGATGTAGTTGGTAACGGCAGGAAACGCTTTCCAGTGTTTTATAATTTGGCCGTTTTGTGTTCGGACCAAGCGGAACACTGATCGCTTTTGAGTTGCTGAAAAATATCACTTTTTTTTCCCACGTTTTGACATTGTGGGAACCTCAGGTGAGGAAGTTGCATTATCCTTTTTGTTTTTCCAGTCGTCATTCTCACGTGATGTTTCTTTTTGTATTTCTGATTGCCGCTTTTGCACGATAGGCAGTTTTTGAAGCTCCTAGAACCTTTCCAGAAACTTTTTTTTCGTGGCAGGATCTTTTTATGGCTCCATAGGAGATGAAGTAGATGCTTGGTGATTGGTAGAACTTGTTATCCAAGTACGGGACCAGGAAATCGCCATTTTCTTGAAAGTTGCGCAGTTGCTTAACAGTTGTTTCTTTTGTGACAAAATGGGACGGAGGAGTCTCCAGGGACCTCTTTTTACGGTTCCATGGGAACCATTGGTGATTGTTGTAGCTAATAAGCCGTGACCATTTCCAGATACTTCTCGCAGAATGCAGAACGCTATTTTTAAAAAGTACAGTAGTCACTGGTTGTCTGTTTTCTCAGGACAAGAAGCAGCGAGAAATTGACTGATGAAGAGCTCCAAGCTCTTCTGGCCACTGAGGGGTTTCTGGGGCTTGCAAAGGAACATCAACGTTTTGGGCCAAAATAAGTACAGCGTTAGCTAATGGTGGGGTTCTTCACACGGCAAAGCAGCCCTGAGAGGAAATAAAACACATCAACCCATCTGATAGTCCGTACTTATGATTCCTGCCATGCACAAATGCTGTGGAAACTTGGCTCTCAATGTTTTGAAAACTCAAGTTCCCCTTTTTGTGTGGTATTTCCCGAAACCAATCCAAGCCGGACACTTTTCTAAGCCGCGTTCTTGGAATTTTTCTGTCCCAAGATGGCTCTCGTGAGTTATCGTCTCAAAAATCATCACGTTGTCACGGGAACCTTCGCACTGTTAGTCAAGGTGGCCATATTTCTTAGCTTCAGCATCAGCTGGTGGAGCTTTTCTGCATCAGCTTAGTTTTATTTTCAGAATTTCTTTCTTTAAAAAAAAAGATAAGCAAGGTAGAAGAAAAGGAAGCGTTACGCTAATTTACGACATTGTAATTACAGATACCGTTGTTCCTGTCACCGCAGCTGATGCTGTGGTAGGATTCCACGGAATCCCCGTGTCTTACAGTCCTAAATTCCCCCATAACAATCTCTAAGAGGCTTGAATAGCAATCAGCTAATGGACTGCGTGTGTGTGTGTGTGTGTGTGTGTGTGTGTGCCCGCCCCGTTAATAGCGTTAATAGTCTGACATTAAAAGACGATGTGAACCGACACCGCAAATTAAACTCACGTCAAGCATGCACTCTTAAGAGTTCACACCTGGCACGGGGCTGGCTCAGGTGACCACTCGTGATCGGATCACATTCACAAACTCACACATGCACACACACACTCCGGCCTATACAAACAACCTCATTGTAACGCGATCGAAATCGTCTCTCAATTACTTTCATCTCACATTTGGCGGTCAAAGGTGGCGAACAGGGAGTGCCCCGGAAGCCCCCCACATCTAAAAGTCACTCGCCGCTGAATAACAATGGTGTCTCAGTTGGCTGAAGGACACGATGCAATGGCACCTCTTGCAAAAGAAAACAAAAAAAAAAACACATCTGCACCTTTGAGCACAGCGCTAGCGGAGTGGAAGCGCCTGGAATTTAGTTTTTTACCATTTTCTTTTTTCATTTAATATTTTTTTTCTTTTTATTTTTTTTACATTTTTTTGCCTGAGCCCCATCTGGCTCGGGCGGTCAGTGTGTGTGTGTGTGTGTGTGTGTGCGTTTGTGTGTCTGAAAATGAAGAAAAGCGTCATCTTAGACCGACGCTGATTTGCAGAGGAGTAAACAAATCACCTGGACTTAACAAAGCAATATGAAATTCATTGCCCTGTTCAGAGGTGTGTGTTTGAGAGTGTGTGTGTGTGTGTGTGTCGTGAACCGACACCGCCTCTGTCAGTCAGTTGGGGAGGACACTGGCGCAGACACGCTAAATAATTCAAATGTCCGTGATGTGTGTGTGTGTGTGTGTGTGTAAGTGGTTAGAGTTATAAAATAATAAAACACCCGCATCTCCTCTCATTCCATCACTCAAGGACACGCACACACACGCACACACACACACACACACACACACACACACACACACACACACACACACACACCTCTGTATGGCAGCTGACGTCTGAGCGTGTCCACCAAAGACATCCTCTTTTCTCCTTTTTGTTTCCCCAATTCTTTTTCCTTTCTCCCCTCCTCCTACATATCTTTTTATTTTATTTTCCCTCCTCTTCCTCCTCCTCCTCTTCCTCCTCTGCTGATCCATCCGTTGGGACTTGTGGTCAACACACTCGTCTGCTAGTCTCATTATTCCTCCTCCCCATTCTGCTTTTTCCTTGCGTCTGCCTTCGTTCTCGCCATCACTTTACCCTCCCAACACACACACACACACATGCATAAACACACACACACACATTCCTCCATTCAGATTAAGGTGAAAGCAGCGGGCTTCCCCCCTCTGTGTTCCTGGCTAAAGTCCAGCAGTGTAATGGCTGCCAGCAAAAAGTTCAGAAGCGACCCAGAGATTTAAATCTATTTGACATATAACGTCTCACTAATATTGTGGTTTAAGAAAAAAAATTCGGACCAATGACTATCTAGGCAAATAGAGTCCTTTATTGGCGCCGACGTTGACCCTCCTGGCACAGTAAGCAGGCCGTTCATAGCCCTTCAAATAAAATAAAATGCTAAATAAACACCCAAATTTGACAAACACCACTAATACTACTGAAATAAGTCAACAATAATACATCCTGGCAGCGCCAGTTTGGCTAATTTTAGCATGCTAGCATTCAAGAATTGAGGCAAGCTGTGAACAACATGGCATTCATGAGTATTTAAAAGGCTTAATACTAAAACCCCAAGGAAAGTCAAGAAAAATATATTTGAGGTGATCCAAACAGCGCTTGTTTCGCTAATATCAACAAATTGGGATTTTGGAAATGCGGCAAGCTTTGATTGTCAGTGTTGATCTGATGCCTGGTTAGCTTAGTGTAGTTAGCATTAGCCTCATGGAAACTTTCCAAACCACATTCTACATTAAACTGATGCGGGAAAAGTGTTTAAACACAAAATCACAACATTTCGGGAACAAAATTAGCGGCTCATTACTTTCTAATTTTGACCAAAATATCGAAAACGCTGCCAACCGCTTACAACGTCATGAAATAAAGCATAATAACTGTAGCTTCCCATATTTTCACAGTATATTGTATTGCAGCTTGATGAGGCTATATTGTTCTCATAGCCCTTGGGAAGAAAAACAAGTTCTTGTGGAGTAAGTAGAGGCCACCACTTACCATCTTTCAAAAAAAGTAAAAAAAGAATTAAATGGTAGCAGTATCAACATGCTAACATTCTAGAAAGGCAAGATGTGAGTGTTAGCATTGATATGATATAAGGCCTTGTTAAGTCAATGTGGTTAGCATGAGCTCTGCTAGGAAACTTCCTGCATGTATCGTGTAGCTTGTGTAGCTTCCTGCTAGTATCAGATTTTTTGAATTCTTGAAATGTAACTTTTGAAACGTAACTATGAACTATTGAGAACAAATTTGGCTGAAAACTGTGGCTTATTTGAACTTTGCTAAAACATCTCTGTGCCATCTGGCTGACAAACTCATGGACAACACTGCAAATCTGTAACTACTAGTGATTTCACTATATTGACTTTTAAAACTTAATAACTCGTATAAATGCTAACTTCACCTGGAGCTTACTTTCACCTTGAAATAACTGTGCTGTGAGTGGCTGATATGTTAACGCATTACTTCCTGACATAAAATGC
The DNA here is from genome assembly GCF_037954325.1 of Fistularia commersonii. Taxonomy (NCBI): domain Eukaryota; kingdom Metazoa; phylum Chordata; class Actinopteri; order Syngnathiformes; family Fistulariidae; genus Fistularia; species Fistularia commersonii. Next base: position 11,624,149 of record NC_141287.1, on the reverse strand, counting down.
AGTTCTCTGGAGAAACGGGGTTCAAATTTGGCGACAACAAACAGAAAGGCGATTATTGGTTTCACTGTCCATTACTAGTGTTTATGTTTGCTATTAAGTGGGGGATAGTAAAATAAAATAAAAATAAAATATCCTATTAAAAATTATCAACTGTTTTCCTACTGGTGGGGGGATGGTTTTACATGCTCTTATCTCGTAACGTGAACATCTGTTTCCCACAAAATGTTCTAATAGTAAAACAGGAGAATGTTGGAATTACTTCTCAGGCCGGCACAGATTTTTCCGGGGATGTTTTATTTTTCTCTCCCTCTCTTCTCAATCGTGTGTTTTTAATGAGAGGAAAATCGGTCAATGCTTTTCACAGATTATCCAGGACGTGTGGGAACCCCGATTTTTTCTCAGGCTCATCGTAAAAAAAAAAAAAAAAAAAAAAAAACGTAGTTGTTGCGAATTTGACACCTCACTCCTAACATTTATCCCGTCTGGCCCATCTGGTTATCGACGGGGCTTCTAAATGCTGTTATCAAATACATTACCCATCGCACAAATCACCGTTCTCTAGGCCCAACAGCTGCAACAGGTTCCATCCTTTAAGTTTGGAGGTAGAAATTCACCTCCGTCTCCGGTTAAAGTCACCAATTTGGGAAGACTTGGAATTGCCCAATCGGCTCGCTGACGGGTTTCCGTCTCTGAATAGTTTTGCACCGGGAGCGAGGGAGTTTGATGCCTGACAAAGTCCCTGATTAGATTTTGCACCTCCTCTGACACAGCTCCTTTTTTAGTTTATAAAACAACCATTCAATAATTCTTCTGGATTAGCACAAGCACGCAGAAAAGAAATTTGCTCCAACGGCAAAAACACATCTTTTCCATGATGACTTTCTCAGAAACATGAGGGGTGAGGAGGGAAGTGGTGTGGAGGGGGGGTGTGATGGATGAAGAGATTTTGGGGTGACCCGCGGACGGGCGAGTGAATGAAAACGTCAGGAGAAAAGACAAACGGGCGGGCGGTTCAGAACGAGTTCACCGCGTCAGACAAACCAAGCCAACATCTGGATTATGAAATAATAACTTTTTAATATGCCGCTTTAGATTTTCCCTTCCCATCAATCCTGACCCGCGACACGCTTTTCGCTTTTTCGGACAGAGTGAGATTTACAGGTGAGTAATAAAGGCGTGAGCGTCGGATTCAGCTGCGAAGAAATATTCACCGTCGACGGGCAATGACTGATAGGATGACAGTGAGAACAAAATTGAATTGCATCGTAGTGATATGTTGAAAATTGATTAACTGGTGCGTAATTATTGTGAAGAAAAAAAAAAAAAAGAAACATCAGGAAAATTGAGCAATAAAATCAAAATAAATATTGATTTACATCTTTAGTTTCCTCTCGCAATCCAATAACATGCAGGACGAGACCCTTTGGAGACCCTAAATTGCCTCGATGCTTGAGTGCACGAGCGAATGGTTGGTCTTTTCTATTTTTGGCCCTGTGATTGGTCCAAGTTGAATCCCAGTGTAGATAATGAATAAATGATAAACACATATATACATATGATGGGTTCCAGGTATAATTCCGGGCTACAATTTCTTCTTCCTGCCCACTTCCTGTTGTCCGCTAATTGATTCATTATACTAGTAACAACACATGTTGTCTCTTTGTAAACAAAAGCGCGGATCCAAATATCTGGTCCGAATCAAACCGATGCCGCAGTTCTAGGACCAAATAAATGACCATGGGATTCTCTTTCTCACCTTTTTATATTTTTTCTCATTCTGAATCCGCCCCCATCAGCACCGCAGCGCAGAAACCACTTAAACAGGAAATGCCAACAGCTGGAGCCAATGAAAAAACAAATAACCGTTGGGCGAACTGTCATACACCCTCACATATCGACTCAGTGGGCGACGGTGGGTTGGGAGGTTTAAAACCCTCATCGGCCGGTTTATGTTGAGCCCTCACCCTGCCAGTGTTAGGCTCTGAAGAGCTGCTTTCCAGGGTTATCAGGGAATCAACGGGGAGATTATGGGTTGCGATACCAGCGCAGAGATATCATTAATCCCCTTCCATATTTTTGTTGTCTTTAGTTTGAGCGACGGCGTGGCTGGACGAGATGCGAGGAAGGGGGTCATTCAAACTGGGCTTGCAACCTTTCGGCCCCCGACCCTTAAAAAAAAACGCCAGACATGGATAAAACACATGTAGCCCAGCCTGGCATTGCACGCGATTATATGTGAATAGATAGAAATGACAAAAAAAGACGTCATTTGTTCACTATTGCTGCTGCATTCAGGGTCGCGGGGCAGCTGGCCCCTTTCCCGGCTGTCATTGGGCGAAAGGCAGGCTTCGCCGCTGAGACATTCAACTATTCATCCAAACAGACAGACTCTAAATTGTCATGGAAATATGTACGAATGAAAGGGTGAATAGTTTTGTGTCTCTATTTGTGGTCCTGTGATCGTTCCAGGGTGAAACCTCGATTCTCTGAGTCGTTTCATGACGCTCACTGACTGTTACATTTCCCTCGAATTAACTGTAATTTCCAGGCCTATGTGCATCTGAATAAAAGCCGCAGCAGCTAAAAATAAATAAATGAATAGATATGTACATATAAAGGCCGCACTTGTCTGTAAATCGCAGGTGTCTACATTGTTACGTTGCGCACGCAAACATTTTTTTTCAACTTTTAATTAAATACATTCCGCTAATATCCACAAATACATACTGGAAATGCTATTTTCTGAACAGTGCCTGTCACATGGCTGGTGAAAAAGATTAATAATAAATAACACAAGGAAAGGTCCATCCATCCATCCATTTTCTTTTCCCGCTTTGTCCTACTATTTGATTTCCTTCTTTGACAGCCAGGTTGATTGCCCTTAACTTAAAATCTTTATCATATGCATTTTATTCATGTGTTATCCATGATGAAGGTGTGCATGAAGCGCAAATTGACTGATCTTAAGAATTTATTGCATTTGATTGGTCCACGAGGCTAAATGTTTTGGTGGCATGAAGCTTGTCAGCACCAAAAAATCCATAAATTAGCCATATCATTGTTTAAGCTGAAGTGTTAAAGCGTGTGAAAAAGTAGCGGCTTACAGTCTGGAAATTACGGAAATGAGTAATTTATTTTAAAATGTTCATTACTGACTGAAAGATGTGCAATAAAGAACAACACTATTACATATTGCAAAAAGTACATATATATATATATATATTTACAATAATTTCTTGATTTCTGTGATTGCAAATAATTTAAGTAGGCTCTTTCTAATCATTTGCACATTTTGCATGATTTCCAAAGCCCCCCTTAAGGTCCCGAAGGGTTCCGATCCGAGCTTCACTTGCGTCTGTTTCAAATCACAACTCTTTCCCACTTACCGCAGATGTGGACTTCCCCCCTTCCTCCCGCCCTCCCAGGCCTGGTACATCAATTAAATAACCCTTTAAAAAAATGAAACATTTTTGTTTTTTTTTTTCCTGCCGATCCCCACCTCGCATCGACTTTATCGAAGTTCCTCACCGTCGAAGTTTTTTTCCCGCCCCTTTTCGTCCCAAACTACCTTTCCATGCATCTCGCTGTGTTTTATCCATCAGTCGTCTTCCCCCCCGAAGTCAGACTATAAACATTTGCGGGATGGGCAATTCACAGAAGACCCCTCCCCGCCATAAACTCTAACGTGATCAGCCCTGCTCTAACGATTCCTCCTTGCAGTTTTTTTCCCGAACTGGTCATACAAATTCGTAAGTGCGCCTGGAGGAATAGCGGAGGTCAGCGCACAATGCATGCAGCTAGCGGTGACAGCCGAGATGCGTTAAACAGCCCCAAAACGTGCGCTCTTTAATCCGAGCGCGTATCGCGGTACCATCTGCTTAATTTCTACACGGAGACACATAATTCCATGTGGATTAAAAAAAATAATAATAAAAAAAAGTGTGGTGAGAACTTTGACTGGTAGATAACGGTAACCAGATGGGATGGGAAAAGCAGACGGTGTAAATGTCGTTGCATGCAATGATGTAAGGTATCACTTAGGGATGTGTGTGTGTGTGTGTGTGTGTGTGTGCGCGCGTGGGGATTCTGGCTCGGTCATAAACCCTTAAATTACGCCAACCGAAGGGCGGTAGAGCGGTTGTAATTGCAGACAGGTTGAGTTTTGGGCCTGTGGTCAACTCCTGCTGCATAAACCGCGTCTTGCGTTTCCCTCCCCTGGCGTGCCTCCACGTGCGCATGTCGGCGTCGCGGTGAGCATCGGGGCCGCCATCCGCTCCTCACACTGGAGTCTCGACGCTAATATCAGCCACGTTGTACACTCTCTTCCTTACAAACCGATCTGTGCCTGTATGTTGACGATGTGATTGTTTATTTTGTACACGGATGGGCGTCGTTTTGAATGGAGCTACTTGAACTAAAGGAGTGAAGAGGCCTCTCAGATGAAGGGTGAAACATCTTCAAGTGAAGAAATTCAAGTCTAGTTGCCATGACAAGAAGATTTCAACAAGAATTCACCATGACCTGGATGACTGAGAACTTCCACAGACATACTTGAACGAACGTGCGATGTTGCTGTTGAACGGCAATATTTTATGTTTTGAGCCACTTTTGATCATTTTTTGGAGTTATCTCTGGTCTTGATGCCATTACACTATCATCAAATTCAGGTTGTAAATGTGTCACGTGTTGAGCTTAATCCTAGCATGCTAATATTTTAACACACCTCAGATACCAGATAGTTATTCGATTGTTCCCTCGAGAGAGCGGGGTTAGCGAAAGCCCACCAACCAATACGTCATTCATTTGCACGTCACCTACATGCAACCATTCACCATCTCATTCACACATCTGGAAAATGGTGAAAGATATCAGCCGTAAGTTTGCCACAAAGCATGCTAACTATGCTAGTGAGCAGTCAACACAAGAACAGGCGACCATACCTCAGACCTCAGAGACTGAAAGCTGATTTACAGACACTGCAAAATTTTCCTCATACAAACGGCGGTAAAGAATCGAGTACTGATGCAGTTTTGTGTCGGCCTTCAAATTAGCAATAAACCATGTTTGTAAATCTCCGCAGGACGACACATAGGATGCTAATGGTGTTTGTTTTAACCTAAAAACACCAACAAAACCTTTCACAAATCCAGTTTAACTGACCAACACATCAGATCCATCCTGAGAATAGCAACAACAAAACTAACTCCAGACTCTGATGCACTGGAAAAAAATGTCCAAATCCTTTTACTCATTGGATTTGAAATATATTTCCCTTCTATCTATGTCATGCATATTAGTTCACGCAAATATTCCATCCGTTTGTTCCTGGCTCGGACCTTCTGTCAAATTTTAGAACCCATTTCGGCTCACGAGACAAAAATTTGCCCGCCCATGATTTACTTGTACAATCAAGAAGTTAAGAAGTTAAGTTCAATGTCAGGCCCGTTTGTGTGTGTGTGTGTGTGTGTGTGTGTGTCTACCTTGTGATTCTTGCCATGCCTATAAACCATCCAGTCCTCTCCGTTGGTGCTGACCTCCAGCTTGAACGTGGTGACATAGTAGGACTTCTTTGTCTCTTTGGAGATGGCGCCCTGCATGGCGATGCCTGTGAGCACCTTCAGTGTGTACAGATCCACCTGGAGGAGAGAGAGGGTGCTTTAAAGGGGTGATGACGTAAACACACACACACAGACATGCAAACACACACGCAAACAGTCAAGCAGTTTTTTTTTTCTTCTAGAGTAATGGGTTGGGGTTTACAGAAATGGGGGGCTCAAATGACAGCCTAAAAATACAAAAATATAACATCCTGGTCCTTTCCACTTTCCAAAGCGTGACTCGGCTAAAACATGGACCTCCTCTAATCAGCATCCAGCTTTCATATACTACTTTCTCCTTCCTCCCCTCTCCTCATCTCCATCTCTTCCGTTGCTCTTTCCCTCTCTCTCTTTCTGATCGATCGTAACGACCCGGGGGCTCATTTTAATTTCCTCCGATACGAATGCTATAATCACCCCTCCATCCTGGCCGCGGACGCTGCAGTACGTGTCTGGAATGCCCGGAGTGGCTTTTTTGCAAAAAATTTGCTTTGCTCCGCGCTTTTGTTTCCCTGAAAACAGAGACCAATCAAACTCTGAGTGGGTGATCCAAACAGGGGCAGGAATATACATATATAGGTATGGAAGTGGGTGTGTGTGTGTGTGTGTGTGTGTGTGTGTGTGTATGTGCGTATATAAAACACTGACCTCATTCAAAACAATTTTCTTATATTTTGTATACATATTTTGTACATATTTTGTTTACATATATATATATATATATATATATATATACTTAATTATCCGTTTATATTTATCTATTTAGTCAGTTCCCAGATGTATATGTGGAGGTATGGTGGTTGGTATGGGGACAAAAAGCAGTTTGAGGATATTTAGTAGTTGTTTTTATCTTATTTCTTTTTGGTCCTGAATACAATGTGCAGCACAACAAAAGTGAAGTAGTATGTTTTAGACCAATTTAGTTATCTTTTTTTTTTTTTATGAAATCAAAAAAAAGAATAGATAAAAAAATAATAATAATAAATAAAAATTATATATATATATGATAAAGTAATCAGAAAATAAAAAGAAAAAAAAAATCTGATCCTGATTCTGAAGGACAGGGTGAATGGTTGTGTGTCCCTATATGTGGCTCTGTGATTGGTCTGAGATGAGTCTCAGCTCTCGCCCAATCACAGCCGAGATAGGCTCCACCCCTTACGACCCTGAAGGCAGGATAAGTAGTTAAGTTAAAGAATGAATGACTGCTTTATTGATATATGCTAAGAAATAAAAATATATGTAATATTCATTCATCATTCATTCATTTATTTATTATCTATACTGCCTATCAGCCAGGGGGCGGGGCTAATGGATCCTACACCAGAGGTGGTGTTCCCCCTGGACCAATCACAGAGCCCCCCTCATTTACATAACTGAAATAAAAAAAGGCCCTTCCTCTGCATTACAAGGAAAAGTTCGATTCTTGCGTCGGAAATAATGCTATCATACCGAGTGAAAACGTGCAAAAGCATGAAATGACGTGCGCACCCCATCACGATGTGCTTCAGTTTTGTAAAATGACTTTGTCGCGGAGGGGGGAGTAGTACTTACATTTACTCCAGGAAGGAAAACACGTGTTCACGCAGACCCTGTGCTTCACAATACGAAATGAGGATGAAGATGCTTTCAACTGTCAGTTATTTATTCCCCTCCGCGGGTGCTGCTGAAACTAGTTCTTTAATCAGTCGTGTGTGTGTGTGTGTGTGTGTGTGTGTTGTCCCACAGGGGAAGAGTACAACACACCGGGGGAGGTAAAATGCTGCGTTTGTTATCTGTCAGAAAGACAGGTGTTTTAGATTACTTCCAACACACACACGCGCACACACACACACACACACACACACACACACACACACACACACACACACGGACGCTTGCTTAGGGCCAGACAGAGATCCACCTAGACAACTAATCGATAGTCCGGAACCAAGGAGGGGAACGGATGAGAGAATGAGAAAGAAGAGAAGAAGGTGAGGAACAAATGAGAGCCAGGGATGCTAAGTGAACCCTCCCCGGGACGGATCCTCATCAATCACCCCGCCGTTGGAATAACTGAGCCACCGGCGTACACATCATCAATCTGCACCACACCTTGCCTGACCGTGGCAGAATACTGATGGCGGGCGGGTGGCGCCATTGGAACCGTAGACGGCAGGACAGCCCGGACAGAGATGCTATCAACATAGGGAAAATACATACATACAGAGGGAAAGTGGTAAATGTGTGTGTATGTGTGTGCATGTGTATGTGTGTGTGTGTGTGTGTGTGTATGTATGTGTATGTATACACAACACACACATACACACACATACATAGACATACATACCCCCAGAATGAGATGATTATCTATACGCATCTATCTGTATGATGATGATATAAACATATTAAAAAAATCATTAAACAATGTACATAATAAGAATATTTACCTGGTTGTTTATATAGTCATATAATATTCTATATAGAAAATGATATACATATATATTTTACATTTATCATTTATTTATTGAAATTAATTGCACCTCAACTTGGGTACATTCATGTATCATAAGAGGTAGCATAACTAGGTTGGGGAGGTCTCAGATTGAGATGTTTTTATAAATTAATCAATAAAAATGTTAAAATGCATGTGTAAATATATATGTCTGTGTTATATATATATATATACATATACATAGACATATATTTTTATATAAATATATATTAACAAATCAATACACAATGGAGAACGCGTTGGTTTTTAAATCATCCCCTCGAGCCTTTGCCTCGACTCAAAACAATTGCGCGTCTTCTCAATCTTATCAATCAAGGGAAGGATATCGATCAGTTTGTCCCATTTAAACTAGCATCCTTTGCTAGTTAGCTATTGGAACTAAGGGGACGATGGACATCGCTTGTTGTAAAAAAATATGATAAAACAAACTTTTTTTCTGATTGCAGAGACGGTTTCTTGTTTCCTGTTTCCGAAGCGTTGATTTTTTTTTTTTTTTTTTTGCGTTTTATCGAACCAGCCTGCTGATCAATTCATCAAACTTCACACATGCTCAAATAGAGACCACAAGGTAGAACATGCAAGGAGAGGCATGTCGGCATTTATGACAGCTGCTCGTCAGAAGACAGAAGCAGTTTGGAATAAACACACACACACACACACACACACACACACACACACACACACACACACACACTGAGCCAAAGGTGTTAACACCAGCAAACAGCTGAGGGGTCTCCGTGGAACGCGGAGAACCCAGGCCGCGGGAGGCAGAGACGCGAGCTGTCGGGCCGATTTTCCACGAGCGCCCGACGTGTCACGAACAATAAAACGCGATTCGGGCGCCTCGCCTGCGGATTGACGCGATTACACGGCTGATCTGAAATGTTAAAAAGAGGAAGATTTATTGGACATGTGTGAGGGAGGGGAGGCGGCGGGGGAAGGGGGTCTTGAAGAATTGATTCATAGGAAGCGCATTCTTTATGTCAGATCGTTTCGGAGGTGGGGGGGCTTCTGGCTGTCAGTTGCCGAGGAGGAAGGATGTCCAAGACGGATGGGACCTCGGGCAAGTGCTGCCTCTTGGCCATTTCTGCTTCCTGTATTTGATGGCTCTGGAGGTCAGCCGCCACGGAGCTTTGATAATAAGTGGGGAGGTAAGCAGGGGGGTTGGGGGCAACAACTTTGCTTTTCTGATTTCTTTTTTTTTCGTTTTTTGGGCCCTTGTTGTCCGGACGAGGGGGCGAAACTTGTATCACAAGTGCGGCAGATTTAGCTAATATCTGATAGCTCTGCTAGGGGCTATGTTTAGACAACCCCTCATGAACAAGGCCGGGGGAAAGCCTAATTATAGAATGCCCGACTTTGGTAGACCGCGGGCCAGATCTTACAAGTCTGGATTGTTTTTCATTCATGCATCTGTCTTTCAATCTGTCAATACTCTTTCTTTCTGGCCAACCACCTCCCTCTTTATTCATATATCTATTTTTCTGTCCATCCATTTTTTACACATCCATCCATCAATCCATTGATCCATGCATCCCTCCCTCCATCCATCCATCCAAATATCTTTATCTGTTTTTTACCCATCCATTCATATTTCTTTCTTTCTTTCTTTCTTTCTTTCTTTCTTTCTTTCTTTCTTTCTTTCTTTCTTTCTTTCTTTCTTTCTTTCTTTCTTTCTTTCTTTCTTTCTTTCTTTCCTTCTTTCCTTCTTTCTTTCTTTCTTTCTTTCTTTCTTTCTGTCCAACCATCTACCACTTTATCTATTTTTCTGTACATCCAAACATCCATCTAAATATCTATTTTTTTACCCATCCATCTAATTTTTTTTCAAACTATCTGCTAAATGTTTATCGTTTTTTATATATATTTAGCGTATTTTGTGCAATCTCTGGGTTCAATGAATATGCAAATGTAAGGAGAACCTGATTGGCTGAAAAAGTTCTAATTCATTGGGATATATTGGAGTTGAAATGTATGGCATTGTTACCAAATTGTAGGAAATGGGGTGCCGCAAGGCTGTATACTGGTTCCACTTCAGTGTACTTCATAAAATTAAGTCGTTTTTCTGGTAATCCCATCGTTCTGTTTTTTTTTTTTCACAGATGATCCCACTTTTTTGGCCTGTAGCCCCCGGAAACATCTTCACATCTGCGCTTCGTCGTTTCCAGGCAGCACTCCTTTCAAAACCAGAGAGCATAAAGAGCACGTGTTCTCTGAACCTCCGCTGGCAAACTTTTAGTCTTTCAAAAACAGCACTCAAATGCTCTCACTGGCTCCTTGACAAGCACTCGGAGGGGGGTTAAGGTTAACAAAAATTAAAAAGTTTAAGTTTTCTAACGGAAGCCAGGGGCATTTGCCTGCTCGTGACTCAAAGACCCCTGTCCTGACGCCCGAGTGTCGCTACCGACTTTACAGCAGTACTTGTGGGATAAACTTCAGTTTGGGAATGTTTGAAAACAAATAGAACTACAAAGTAGAGCGCAATATAAAACTTAGCATAAAAAGTTTTACTATGTAATTATTCTTTTTTTCCCTTGTCCTGCTTTGTTTCGGTTTTTGAAAACTCATCTGACTAAGTAATTGACGACTCGCCACTCTTTTCACTTTTTGATCCGTGGTTAGGTTTTTTTTAATCTCCCCCCTTCTTGCCGACTGCGTTCACTTATTGTCGGGCTTGTCCTTGAAAAACAAACGCAAATCTCGAAGGGGGCGCCCGACTAAAATAAATAAATGAATATTACGTACTAGCTCGCGCCGAAGCGAGCACGAAAATGGATCCGACTCCGCCACACACCGGTATGCTGAGTTTGCGAGGCTCCAGGAAGGCGACACCCAACAAGATAATCTGTTGTTTACAGAAGGCATCTCGCCGAGTAGAACCTCTCCTCACGGGGCTGCCTCGAATCCATTTCTGTCTGAGAGGTGCGTGAACCCCCCTCCAACACCCCGCCTCTCCGTTATATAGACTAACTCATAACTCTGGCTTGGCGAAGGGATGGCACAAAGTTGGCAAGGAGATGGAAATGCTGGAAACAATGCCTAAAAGAGGCATCTCACTGCTAGAGCCTTGATATCACTACACCACCCACTTTTCTCTTCTCCCGCACACACTGATACCAATATAGCAGCTCTGCAGTTATTATGTGTAACATGCTGTTCAGATAACGACGCCATCTCTTTACTACTCCATCCAGAGTTGGGCTTTTCCTCGTTCCATACGAGCAAGATTCACTATTTCAGTTAAGTGAGCCCCCCCCAGTCCGTCTGTGGTGCGCTACGAGCACTAGGTGATTATTTTGCTTTGTGCGGCCACATAAGGCGGAGAAAAAAAATGTTTTATGCCTCAAGGAAGTGGCAAGGAAACGTACTTACCGTTGCCAATTTTTTCTGAAAAATTGTTTTCAATTCATGACACATTTGGGTTTGGATGGAAAAACACGGCTCGGGAAGTGCGGGGCCCCGGCTGAGATTGAGATGGGAATTAATCCCCCCCGCCCGCCCGTCCATCCCCCCAACTCGCCCGGTTCGCCGCAGCTGCCAAATATATAATTTACAGCCATTTTCACTGCCAATTTATCATTTTAAGCCATTTCTAAGAACAGATTGTTACTGTTCTATGACCTTCCTACAGCACAATGCGACAGTAATCTTTGAGTTGATGGCCAGGAAAGGGGAAAAATAAACAGGTTGCATCATAGCCCCATCTCCCCTTTCTTTGCCACTTTGAGGGGCAACCTGCGCCCCAATTGCCACGGAAACCGATCATCGGACGGAGTCATCGAATCTAAGTCAAATTTTGCCGTTGCAGCTGGGCTTGGTAGACTGCTGGAGTTGGGCATCGGCGGTTGGTTAAGAAAGTATGTGATGTTAACAAGTGATTAGGGAACAAAGGTACAAATTCGAGGGACTCACCTGAGTTGAAATCTGAGTAAGCAATCGTAAGGCTAACGTGTAGAAAGAAACCTGTTAGTTCTCTCGGGTTGAGGCTCCGGCAGTAGCGGCTGGGAACCGGTTCGGGTTGTGGATCTCTACCGGTAATCTGCACGGTGCAGATGGATCTGGTATGCTCATGAAGGATCTCAGCTCAGCCGTGTAGGGTTGGTGTAAAATTGTGTCCAAGATTCCAAATCAGGTTAGACCATGGAATTCATACCTTTGTACAACAACCCCATCAATCCTTCAGCAAAACAAATCACTTATGAACACAACAAACCCTCTTGACCCGAATCAATGCTCAATTGGGATTGGCCAAAGACGAGTTACATAGTGGAAACTCCCCCACGGTCCATTGGAAGAAGCCACTGGGGTGAGAGGTGAAATGTCCACCAAGACACCAAGTCCAGTTGGTAGAGCATTTGACAGGAATTAACTATGAACCGGGCGGCAAGGAACATTCTCGGACACTATCTGCGCTCAAATGCCAGTATTTTTGGGGTGTCTCATCATCACAAGACACCATCATTGAGCCAAGGTGATAGAACATCAGACTTCTCCCTGCGGCCCTTTTTCTAATTTATTTTTAATTTCGCCTCTAGAGACTTGAAGGAAGCTATCAATCTTCCCGTTAGGATGGTATCTGTTTTATTTTTACCCGACTCACACATGAGAATGAACCGAGCGGATGGAAGCGACAGACTCTCAGTATCTTCTACCGAGGGAGACCGACCTGTATGAACTCCCGGTTGCTGTCCTCGTTGGGTGTCCACCCGTTGTCATCGTAATTCAGCCTGGCCTGGTGCGGCTGCCAGTGTCCGTCGTAGAACGCCGACGAGGCCGTGATCTGGTCGTCCGTGATCTTGCCCGACTCCAACCCGAACGCGTTGCTACAGTGAAACGCTGCGAAAGGAAGGGAAATGGGAGTTTTAGATCTGAGTTTCCGGCGTAAAACCGAACCCACCGATCAAACTTACTCTCGCTGACTTCCTTGTGCGTCATGTTGTATCGCGCCGAGAAGCCGTCTTTAGCCACGGCCATGTCGGTGTGGAAGGACAGGGAGAGGATCCCTGTGGATGATTGGATCTCCGGGGGCACCATGGTCCCGCAGTATCGACCAATCAGAGGGCCCACTGTTGGACGGACGGGACAGAAAACCAGCAAACTGTCACTGGGATCCAAACAAAGACCGAACACTGTCAGCGGTTGCTGGTGCAATTCCTTGTCTGATTTTAAAATCCCCTTAATTTCCCAGTGAGCTCATCGGTCCCCTGACGGCCATGTCAGGTAATGTGTCTTGTCTTGTCCTGGTCTTGTCTCGTCTGCTCAGCCGTCAACCTCGGATCGTTCTAAGTTCTGGACCGGACACGGTTTTTGTCCCACGAGCAACAGAAGCGAGCGTAAATCCAGAGATCTAAGTGATTCGTTCACTGTCTTCCTCGCTAATATGCCAACTTGTATGTGTCAACACAAACAGATGAGTGTGATCTAGAGCCTCCGGGAGTGTGTGTGTGTGTGTGTGTGTGAGAGAGAGAGAGAGAGAGAGTGCAAGGATAGTAGATTTATCCTGCTACACCCTGAATCCACACACACACATTCGGGCGGGACGCCTGCGGAGGAGGCGGAAGATGAGAAAACAGCCAGCAATCGATTGGTGTTGGGGGGGTATTGATTTTTTTTCCCCCCTTCCCTTTCAGAACGGGTGGATATTTGAAATAGGGCTCATGAGCAAACAACAGTAATAACTCTTCTCCTGATAGCGCTGAGGACAAAAGGGAGAAAGAGGAAGAGTTGGGGAAGAGACGATGAGAGGTGAAAAAAAACAACTCAGAGGTGGGTCATGGGGGATACAGGGCTGTCTCAGAAAATTACAATATTGTGATAAAGTTCTTTATCTTCTGCAATGCGAATTATCAAAACAAAAACGTCATACATTCTGGATTCATTACAAATCACCTGAAATATTGCAAGCCTTTCATTATTTTAATATTGCTGATTATGGCTTACATCTTGAGAAAACTCAAAAATCTTATCTCAAAATATTAGAATATCACGAAAAAGTGTATTTAGTTTTTTTAATTGCATTACAGAAGATAAAGAACTTTATCACAATATTCTAATTTTCTGAGACAGTCCTGTATATACGAGCTTGCTGGTATCAAAAAAAAAACCAATCCGGTTGTCCGTTTTCATCAGCGGGCGTAAAAATGGATTTCACGCGCAGCACCTGCATGCCTTATGATATGTATGGGGAAAAATAATGTGGATACATGAAGCATCAATGATTTTTAAATGGGGAATGCTACAATGCTAACGCTATCATTTATTACTGAAGCTAACATACAACCATTGCATGATTAAGCCTTGTCAATATTATTAATTATCTTGATAATGAACAATTTGTGAATGGATGACTGAATGAATCGTAGGTTGACGTGTGATCCAAATGTTGTATTTCTCTAAATGATGTGTGACTGAGAGGTGAAGGGTTGTATATCTCTACATGTGGCCGTGTGATAGGATCAAGTGGATCCAGCCTCTCGCCCAATGACAGCAGGGAGAGGCTCCAGCATCCCCCTGCTGAGTGCACGATACGCGGCAGAAGACGGACGGATGCCTGAACTTTAGAATTTTTAAAAAATATTTCTGAAGTGAAAGGGGATGGTTATTATCTGGTGGCAGAAAATAAAAAGTTGTGAAATCCAGATGCCCTGAAGTCGCTCTCCGTTGCAGGAAAGTGTCCTGACCTCCTTCTAGTCCCTTGAAACGCTCCTGTTTTTCTAACTGCAGGCAGACCGGGAGTCCTCTGGCCTTTCCTCACTCTCCCCCCTTGTTTTCCAGCTCCCCTCTTCTTCCTTCCCTCCCCAGCGGATCCAGCGTCTTTGCGCCTCTCATCCCCCGCCTCCCCCCCCTCAACCCGAGCGCCGCATCCAGAGCTCGAAAATATCCTCACGCTCTCACCGCCCCTTCTTTTTCTTTTCCCATCATCTCCGCATCTTCTATTTTACCCCCCCCCCTCCCGATGCAAAAGTATGTTGTTTCCTCACAGCGGTTGCCAGCACTCCTGCCTGTAAGCTCAGCTTTCATCTACCAACGCAGAGCTACTAAAATAGTTTCTATTCCACCTCAGTCAATAATCACGTAGGCAGGACGGAACACACACACTCACACACTCATAGGCTGCACTCATCGCGTCCCGGGATGAAACCCACTTCACGTTTTTTTTTTTGTCTTTAAAAGAATGAAGAATCGAAACACCTGCCCGTTTCTGGGTTCGAGCCTCACCTCCGGGAAGGCCGTCCCACACCTCCAGCCAGTCGTACTTGCAGTCGCCCTCCGCTCCCGGCAAAGGGTCGTTCTCCAGGTCAAAGGTGAGGAAGGTGAGGGTAACGTCCATGCTGGGGGGCACGATGATGATGAAGGAGCACTCCAGGTTGTGGGGGTACTTGTCGGGGAACCCCGGGGACTCGATGAGACCGGTGGGACTCGTGAAGTTGCGGGAACAGTCCGACCCTGGGTGGATGCAACGACAAGAGCCGTAGTCATGAAATATCTCATCATTGTAAGAGAAAACACAAAATCCAATTTTCCAAAGGATACCTCTCACTACTTTGCTAACTCATTGTTAGCGTTCGTTATTTTAGGACTGTTTTGTGTATAATAACCCATTTATTAGTATTCATCCATGATATCATCTGAATTGAACCAATGTGGAAATTTAGTGGAATTGAAAAAGATGGCTTTCAGCAAACCATAATCCGATGACCAGGACGAAGACCCGAAAAATGATGATGTCACCCCTTTCCACCACCGTCAAATCAGAGATTCCTTAACGCAAACTAAATCTCACCCTCATCACACCCAGAAATCTCCACCGTCCCAAAGCTTACCTACTGAGAGATGTTTTGAGGTTGATAAACCCACTGGTTTATTACAAAAACAAAAATGTCATACATTCTGGATTCTTTACAAATCAACTGAAATATTGCTAGCCTTTTATTATTTTAATATTGCTGATTATGGCTTACATCTGAAGAAAATCCTATCTAAAAATATTAGAATATCATGAAAAAGTAGTTTGTTGGTTTTTTTAATTGCATTACAGAACTACAGAACTTTATCACCATATTCAAATTTTTCTGAGACAGTCCTGTATAATTGGGTGTCATCTGCATAGAATTGAAAATTTATAGTGTTGCCTAATAATACGACCCAATGGAAGCATACATGGGGTAAAAATGCACTGGTCAAAGTAAAGAACCCCAGTCAGAAATCTCTGCGAGCCCATGGCTAATGTATTCAAGTTGAGTCAGAGGTAGTTCTGTCTCGACCAAATTCTTTAAAAATTTTTTTACAGAAACCTGACATTTACCCCATGAGTGAGCGCGTTGGGGATAGAAAACAAAGGTGTGACTTAGAGAGTTTGAGGGCTGGGAGGACTGGGCACAAATGATGTCTTGCTAATCATAAAATCAGCTATATTTAGAGCACATATTGATGATCTCTGTTTTGTCTGAGTTAAGCGATAAAAAGTTGTCAGTCTTCAGGACTTTTATGACCCTAAGACGTGTCCTGAGTTTAATAAACCCACTGGCTTCATCTGGCTCCGATGAGTTGCACAACTTGGTGCCATCTGCATAGAATTGAAAATTTATGAGGTGTTCCCTAATAATATTACATAAAAGGGAGCATATATAGGGTAAAAAGTATTGGCCCATGACCAGAACGTTGTTGATGACCGTACTGTAGTTTGGCGCACGAAGAGGACACCTCAGGTTTGTGAAATGGAAAAGAAGGTTTCGGACAAACAATGATCAAATGCCGGGATGGAGACCCAAAATCTGCATTGCATCACGTGATATCACAGAAAAAGACTGCTTTTAATATTAGATATTTAAAAAGGAATACTGTCAAGCATTCACAATGGAACACGGGTTCAGAATGAGATAGGTGTATTATGGGATATAGCTTGCTAGGCTAACGTTAAGCATAAGCTCTCTCAAGAAGGAGCGTTGGTGAGTGGAAGATGGTTTCACAGAAGAGGAGCCTGGTAACTGAACCTCCCCTTCCAAAAGCACTTTCCATCAGCGAAAATCCTCTTTCTAGCCACAGATTGATTTATTTACAGATAATTGAGGGTTAAAAAAAAAAAATATTTTTTTTTAGTGCAGGAAGCAGGCATTGAGCATTGGCTCGGTCCAGAAGTTTCCCAGGCTTCGGGATGATCCTCCGTCTAGAAACTGAAGCGGGGTTTCGCTTTCCGAATCAGAGGTGAAAGAAATATATGAATTAAGTACAATCCCTGCTTAATCACTATTGGCATTGCGTCTGCGGCACCAGCGGCTTGCAAACACATCTACTCCTGTTTCTAAAACATGCATTGCGTTGTAACCACTTCCCTTCTTATTCCACTTTTTCAAGGGTGACGTAGTTGTTGCCGCCGTTGGGCAGCAGAGCAAAGTCAGCGATACCGAACACTGGGAGAGCTGGAAAGTAGAGAAGCTGAAGGACGCACATGTTGACAGCAGCATGCCCGGGAGGTCTGGCCGTTTACATTATCAACACACACACACACACACACATATGCGCACATAATGATCTCGGCTTATAATCTGATGGTCTCCTTTTCCGAACATCTGTAATACCCCCTCTATTAATGCTCTTACGCACACACACACACACACACATAAGTAAATGGTTGCACCGAGTAGTCTATTATTCCAGACCACTCAGTCATGTGTGGCCAAACACCCAGACGCACACACACACACACACACATTGACTGTCTAAGCCTCTTACAGTAACCCATTTCCCTCCAGTCTGTTTGGGTGTCTGCTATTGTGCTTGCGTGCTAGCACCGCAGAGCGAAGGGGAAGTAAGTAACACATTAAGAGAAAGTCCATTCCTGCATGTAAAGTGCATTGAAACTGTCAGATGTAGAGGAAGCACTACAATTTGTAGCCTGGGGGTATTCATATAGGTATAAAATTATCTTCAAAAATACACAGGACATTATGATATTTCAAAAATGCTAAGTTACCAAGCTCTTCAGATCTCCACCCAGAGGGCGCGAATGCCCTCTAAGAATAGGCTTCAAACTTTTGTTTTTGGAGAAAAAAAGAAAGAAAGAAAAAAAAAGAAATCTCGTCTAGCCCCGAGCTACGTTGCTGTCGGCTTACTCTTCATCAATGCATGACAGTAACCTCGTATCTTCTCCCGAGTCCCTGGGTTCTCTCATTTTAGCGGCTTGGCTTTATCCACCGTTGTTATTTCTTTTAATATTATTAAAGCTGTTACTGAATCATCTCAGCTATTGCCAGCTAGCAAGTGGCGCTACTCATTTTAGTCGAAAGGGATCCTTTGCAGCAGTCCCTCCCAACCCGCTAGCACACCCTTGCTTTCTGTCTTTTCTCTCTCGCCCCCTCTCTTTCTTCCCCATCCGGTCGAGGCAGAATGCCGCCTACGTTGAGCGGGTCTGTCCAAGGTTTCTACTTGTCAACCGGATGTTTTTTCCTTGCCATTCTCCACCATCATAACCCATGAACCCCCTGCTAATGACTGGAATGTCAGTCATAATATTGGAGTGGCCACTTGACAGACAGACGCGAGCGGACACTGATGAGATATCGCAGCCGCCGCCGCTATGCTACTTTAGCTTCGGGAATCTCCGGGCTTTGTGACCAGGACGTTGACGGGCTGTCAGTTGACGGGTGCCGGTGGCGTCTCTTTCCTTGATGTTCATTTTTGTAAAAGTCTTCTGCTCTTTTGTCAGAGGAAGTGCGTGGCGCAGATTCGCGTTGATGCGGATTCGACCCGGAGGCGATTTCAAGAAAAAACTACAAAACCCCAGACTTCCTGTAGTTTCATTAAAATCCACGTGATGGTCTCCACTCCATGTTGCCACCAGCGGCTGTCTTGGAAGACTGTTTTTCTGTCCCACTTTCCAGGCTGATTTCCTCATAGCCATTACCACGTGACACACACACATGTACACGCACGCACACATGCACACACACGCATGCATGCATACGCAGTCTTACTTGTGTCTGGACCCCCTGCAGAGTCCGTCCATGGATAATGCAGGTCTGCGTGACTGTGAGCATGTGTGTGTGTGTGTGTGTGTGTTTGTGCGTGTGTGTGTGTGTGTGCGTGTGTGTGTGTGTGTGTTTGTGTGTGTGGGTGGGTGTATGTGTGTGTGTGTTCGCCTGACCCACTCTGTGGCCAGCAGCGGTTTTATTCCCTCCTCATTACTTCACGTTCATGAACATCACAAAAACACTTGTGCCCTCCTTTCTCCACCCGATCTGCTCCTCCTCCTCTGTCATCCATCCCTCCATCCCTCCATCCCTCCATCCATCCATCTATCCATCCAAAGATAAAGGGGAAATTATTATGTTTATAGTGAGGACCTGCAGGTGTTTAAAAATCCTCTTCAGGCTGTTTATTGTGACAATTCTGTTTGTTTACGAATTAAAATAAAAAGAGTAACCTTCTCATATCTATTAATTTCATAAGATACAAAAAAATAAAAAAGTAAAAACAAATATCCTGTGTAAGACAGTGTCTAATACACACACACACACACACACAAACACTTATATTTATATTTATATCTTGTGCATAGTCACTCGGACACATCTAATACTACAACTGTTATTTTGTGTGTGTGTGTGTGTGTGTGTGTGCATGTTGCTGGGTAGATTGCCGCACGTCTGTCTTGCGAGTGATCTCCCCCCCCGGAGCTGACCGGGCAACAAGAGCGATTCCTATTCGCTGATGACCTCGGTCACTGACCCAAAATGCTCAACCAGCCTGAAAAGCAGTGCCAACTCGGGCTGCAGACGCTCATTGACGGCTACAATAGATACGGACCACCGGTCATGAGGTGCGGGACAAAAAGAAGAAATATTACAGAAAATAAGAACTTTATTAATGTAATCATGAGTGAATCTGATGTTTTCCTCATTATAGAAACCGGTGAACAACCGGTAAGAGGAAATCATGGATATTTATGATAGCACCACAAAGAAACAGCTAAACTTCTGTATATTTGATTTGCTGTGTATTTATTTTGCTTTATCAGGTGTATTTATATGAGCCGTGTGTGTGTTTGAGAGAGAGAGAGAGAAAGAGAGAGAGAAAGCGTGAGAGAGAATGAATTAGAATAAAATTGATATTCTTTTTTCTATGGACACACTCAATCATTCTATTGTCAAACTTAACACAAACAGTGTTTCTATCTCTCCTCCAGTCAGATTGGGTTCTGCCATTAGCACGAAGTGACCTGGTCAGTCGAATTCATTCATTCATTAATTCAGTAATGCAGTAATTCAGTAATTCAGGAAGGAACCTGATTGGTCAGAGTCATTCATTCATTCATTGCAATCATCATGAAGCAACCAGATTGGTGGAATTCATTCATATTCATTCATATGGGGGGGGATGTGCTATCACCGGAAAGCAATCTGATTGGTTGAACTCATTCATTCATTCACTGCCATCACAAGAAAGGAAGCCAATTGGTGGAACTCTGCCATTCATTCATTCATTGGAGGAATCTGCCATCATTACAAACCAACCTGATTGGCCAAACTCATTCATTCATTCATTCATGGGGCGTCTGCCATCATCACAAAGTAACCTGATTGGTCGAACTCATCTCTTTATTCATTGCCATCATCAGGAAGGATTCTGATTGGTCGACCTTATTCATTTATTTGTTGGGGGGGGCTGAAACATATCCCAACTGGGTGAGATAGGGTTCACCCTATCCTTATAGAGACATACAGCTATTCACCCTCTCATTCACATAACATGTGGAGACATTCAACTATCTCTCTCTTCATTCCCCAGGTGGGATGTTAACAAACTTTCCATCAGTTACGTCACCAGCAGTGTCCGTCTTGGGGGGAGGAGGGAGGTCTTTACTTTTAATTTAGATAATTCATGTTTTATGTGCTCCCAGGACCTGCGAGTCCATCGCTCGTCACAGGGATCTTCTCGAGCTTTGCAGAGGGGGAGCCGCAATTTGCAAAAAAATATATCCGTGCACTTACAGGTAGGTTGTTCATGTTTCTTATGCTGGTTTTTGTACTGCTTCTTAAAAATGGTTTTTAGTCTATATTCGCAAGCTCATATTTGTTTTACAGCATAGAGATACCAAGGGATCTAACAGATGGAAATCAGCTTTAAATAAATCTGATCAAAATCATCCCTTCCCCGTACGCTGGATTAATGTTCCAGAATCCGGTCCCTTGACAAATACTAGTAAATAAAATAAAATAAATGAAAAAATCGAAACAAATAGATTAGCAAATACATGAATTTGTAAATAATATATATGAATATAAAATAAAAAATAATAAAAAATGAGCAAAACATGCGAATAAAATATGAATTATAGTATAAAACAATAAATAAATGACAAATATGTGAGAACAAAATGTAAAAGAAAAAAACAAAAAAGCTAAGCATCAGAAACTGCAAATAAATAAATAAAACATACAAGCACATAAATGGATAAATGATTCAATCAATATGAAAATAAAATAAATAAAAAAAAAATATATATAAATCAATGACAAGCAATGACAAGTGTTCTCACACTCCTGACAAAAAAAATTACCGGGTGATTTTCAGTATCTCCCTGGGAGGCAAGTGGCGCAGACAGGCCGGCCTTTCAGGGTCACGGGCGTCACCATAGCCACCAAAATATTGCCGCGCTCTAGCGAGCGAACGTGTCGTGCAGACGTGGGGCTACAGCCGCACGTTCATGCCTGTCTGTCTGTCTGGTGAATTCTGGGTCACAATAACAGCTGGGGGGCAAATGCCCCAGACTGCGGCATCTGATTGGACCCCCGCGCTGCGGAGACTGCACTCATATTGGCTGCGGTTGTACTACAGCATCCTCAGTAACACAGGGAATGTGCAAGTTGCTTTTTGGGTTTGTTTATTTGTGCCGCGTGTCTTTATTTCACCTATAACAATCAAGGCAAAAGCAAACAGATTGAAAAACAGTTTTTAACCCAGAATGGTCGTAGCTCTAAATTCGGCACAACCCTGAACACTTGAACCTTCCATACAGTACAGCTTTTTTTACTTCTTTTTTTACTTTTTTCTTTCTATATATTTATCTATTTATTCTCCTGGATGTTATTTGTATTTCTTGTCTCAAATCTTTTCTGTTATATCGCTAACCTAAGGATACTGCTATTGTTGTATTATGTTGTGTCTCGCTTTTTAAGGTTGTTTGTGTCTGTTTTTGGTTCCACTGAACCTGAGAGCTACGATCTGTAAATTTCATTACACTCTGTAATGACAATAGAAGTCTTAAAGTTACAAATAAAATACGAAACATGTAAATAAACACAGGCCATTGTGGTTCACTTTATCCCTTTTCTTCTATGAAGTAAAAACAACGCAGACTAAATAAACAAACTAAACCAGGGTCGTCGTTTTTTACTCTTTCTTTTGGTTCATACCATTGTAACC
The DNA here is from genome assembly GCF_037954325.1 of Fistularia commersonii. NCBI lineage: Eukaryota > Metazoa > Chordata > Actinopteri > Syngnathiformes > Fistulariidae > Fistularia > Fistularia commersonii. The sequence continues at coordinate 11,601,634 of NC_141287.1, read as the reverse complement.
GGAGGAAGGGGGGAAATGCAGATTTCCTGAAAAGATGTTACGATGATTCCTCCCCCCATTCCCAGTGTTTGTCTCCCGCCTTGAGTGTCGTCCTCCCTGCAATCCCATGCAACAGCTCAGATAATGCTTCCAGCCGCCGTCAGCCAAAAGAATAACACGGCAACAAACCGGGCTGACGAAACACGCACCAATGTTCCCGCTTTTTTTTTTTTTTTTTTTTTTAAAAAGGAAGAGAAATATATATTTATATATAATTTAAGAAGAATTGCAAAGCTTTTCAAAGCAAACCGAGACGATTCGCAGCTGTCGGAAAGAGGATAACCGCGTCACTTACTGCTCTATTGACACTTTGTGGTAACAAGGAAAGGAGGAAAGGAAAGGAGGAGAGGAAATGAGGAGAGGAAAGCCTTGCTTCTCGCTTTTAAAACGATCACAACATGGTGTAACAGAAACAGTGTATGCATATTTCGGCGGCTCATCGTGGCACAACACTGTACGTTTACAACACACACACACACACACACACACGTGCACGCGCACACATGAACTGCAGCCGCCCACACAACCAGACGTTCACTGCACCTTCCAGCATAACAAGATCTTGTTAGCAGTATGACAACAGCTTGGATGGCCCAAATGGCTCCATCATTACTGCCAGGGATGGATGGACACACACACTCACACACAAACACACACGCTTGCAATCATTAAAACAAAACCTTGGAGCCATAAATGATGTTCTTCTTTTTCTTTTTTCTTTTTTCTTGATTTTGAAAGCAGACTCATCCAGCGTGTGTCTTCATTGTTTGAAGCGGCTCATTTTGCGCAAGGTCGCCTAAAAGATGATGATGATAGCGGTACGGACCGACCCTGGCGCTAATTAGCATCACTCTCGCCCTGCGTTTTGAAAAACCTCGGCAAAAACAGCAGCGGATCTCAAGACGGGGGAACGCCCACAAGGCTAAACATTGACCGGCTAACTACGTAAGCCAGCATTAAAACCATTAAGGGATGCTAACAGTGTCTGCTAACTTTAGCGCCACTTCCATGTATGTAAACACAATAATACATGTGAATAAGAGGGTAGTGTGACTATTCACTAGCTGAGTTCTAAAAGGGCGATTTCACGATCAGCATGACAAAAAAATCAAGTATTCTAAATACTTCCGGGGGGACATGGATTTATATGTAGCGTGATCCTATTTAATCCGATAGGATCGTAAAATGGATTTTACTGCATGCTCACAAATATATTACGAATGGTAGCTAGCAAAATATTTGACGCTCATTAGCTTTTGGACGTTACAATGCAAGACATTGCTTGTCGTCCGAACAGCCTCTCCCTAACCTTCTCCCTCTCTCCTTGGCTCAGGTGTAAACAGTGACACTTTTGTTTTTAAAACTCATTGGGTGGAATCAAACGCGGGGCACACACACACAAACACACAAACACACACACACACACACACACTCACACACACACGGGATAAATCCCAACTGGCTGGTGCCAGAAAAGTGAGAAACACCGACAACCACACGTGTTGTGTTAGTAACCCCAGCTCTCTGATCATGTGTGTGTATGTGTGTGTGTGTGTGTGTGTGTGTGTGTGTAAGCTCAGGACTCAATTAGGCAGGCATGTGTGGAATGCTTTCAGGGGAACGGAACAAGATGGCTGAGGGGCCGACACTGCGTGCCCCTCTTGTCTCACTTGCCCTTGATCTCAATTGGTCTCGCTTTGGCTGACCCATGGCAGCGTGAAGGGGGAAAGCCGTGTCACACACACACACACACACACACACACACGCATGCACGCACACACATGTAACTCGCACACAAAGTGCCGTGAAGAAGGAAGAGATGTCTCGCATGGAGAGTCTGAAGGGGTCTCAGGGGTCTTGTGCAGGGTATCCCCACCCGTCCCTCCAGAATCCCCTACGTGTCCCGTGACGCGTGGGCTGGGGGGGTCGAGGGTGGGGGGGCCGGGATCAATGAGCCCGGACACGAAATGAAGCGTGTTGATTTTGCCATGAGTAGCTTGTAATTCGGCCACTGATAATCCATTCGCGGAGGTCAAATTATAATACGATCTTCACACTGCTCATGTTCCTAGGCTGGGGAAGGAAATATTTCCTTTTGAAATTATCATTCAACATTCAACTATTCATTCAACATTCAACTATATATATATATATATATATATATATACATGGATAAATATCAAATCACGTTATATGCAAATTTTTTTAGATCCAAATGGTCATTTGAGCAAATTTTATCCCTGACATAGAGAAGAAATACAAGAAAGTCAAAGAAAATCAAGAATATAGAAATTTGAAATTTGTGCGGTATGTGCCAAGCGAGCTCCCACAACACAAATATGTTTCATGATGCCGCTGCACCTTCTGAGTTGCTGCTCGCTGCTCTCATCTTGAACGCATCGCAGCTTCCAGCATCCCTTGGTCATTATACAACACTATAAGTTTACAATAACCATGATTTTTCTTTTTGATGTCCCTTACATTATAAATATCCCTCATTTTCCGGTATTGTCTATATCAATATCCTTGTTTAGTGAGTTTTTATTTTATTTTATTTTAAAATTCCTTTAAATCATGAAAAAGATCAACATACAAACCCACTTTTGGAACAAATTAAATTCATATCTTAAGGGACCTTTGAAAACATACACAGTATATCTATATATGTTCCGTATATTTTAGAGTACAATGACTACAAAGAAGTTCTGGGTGTCAAAATATAAGTGAGAAACTATATGAATTAAATGCAATAACTGGAAAGTGTATGTCATTGCCTGTCTAAAATTCATATTTACATTTTGCATGGAGTTAGTGAATGGAGTTAGAATAAAATAAAAATTAGATTAGCATTATCATACAGTATATGCTAACATTTTTTTTTTTTTTTAAATGCAACAATAATAATAACTTTACCGGTTTTGAAGATCTCATAGCGCAGCGAGAAGCCCGCCCCCTGGTGGGCATAGTCGGACACGAACTTGATGTGCAGCGAGGGACCCGAGGAGATGATCGGCGCAGGGGCGATGTTGCTGCAGTGTTTGCCCAGTAAGTCTGCGGACTCCGAGTTTCCGTCGTGGATCTCGACATAGTCATACCTGCAGGCGGGAACAAAAAAATAAGCATGTATACCTTTTCTTATTGTTTGGCCGAATCCTGATGTACATCTGGTAACTCTACTGTTATCTGAGAGAAGAACGCCCTTTATATAGTCGAATTCAGTTAAACAAACAGTAAATCATCATTAGCAAACAATCGCATTCAACCAATCACAGATGGAACATGAACAGCACCTGGGGAGAGTTTGGGGGTCAGGAGGAGTTCGGGAATCGAACCGCGGACGTTTGGCTCCGAGACAATTGGTCTGACCACCTGATGTCACGCACTTTGAACTTCTGATGAACCCTGCAAGCCCTTTGTACCAGCAAATAGGCAACAAATGCTCCCGGCTGGCACCCCTGTGGAGCTGCAATCACAGAGAATCTGTGACAGGGGGCTTCCTCGATCAGCAATCGAAACATCTCCTGCTCTCCTAAGTACGGCGAAACCCTTGAAATTTTGAACAAACCACGTCGACGTGTTCCAGGGTGGATAATCAGATTTTTACTGGTTCATCTTCAACTCAAGAACATCAAAATGCTGCCTGTGATGGCTGATTCTGGATTTTTAAGGCCCTCTCTTTGTTTAACAATATGCTTAAAACCCCCGTTTTTGAGAGACTTTATAGTTAACGCTAGGCTAGGCTAGCTTGTAGATGCCATAGGCTCTCCTGAGTCCCCAGGCTACCTCATTTCACAGGTTCTCAAGGGTGCGTGGCCTGATCAAAATTAATATTTCTAATATTAAAAGTATTATTGTATTGTTTTAGTTGTTAGCATGAAACTGTTAGCACTACTGTTATTTATTACAGTGCCTGAGTGTGGTTCTGAAAGGCCTTATAGTTAACGCTAGGGTAGGCTGGCTTGTAGATGCCATAGACTCTCCTGAGTCCCCAGGCTACCTCATTTCACAGGTTCCCAAGGGTGCATGGCCTGATCAAAATTAATATTTCTAATATTAAAAGCATTATTGTATTGTTTCAGATGTTAGCATGAAACTGTTAGCACTACTGTTATTTGTTACAGCATCTGACTATGGTTCTGACTGACTCTACATGGAAGTGTCATAAGACAACTGCGCTGTGATTCGCCGCCATTAGAATAAAATTGAACTTGACTTCAGTTCTTCATGCTCAACTCTCAAACATCCACCCCGCTCCCGAGAGTACAAAGCGACTACCAGTTCCCAGATTAGCTAACATTAGCCGCGCATTCATTCCAGTTTCTTTGAAGCACCTGGGTGCAGATGCAGGTTCTGGACTGCGGACCCTCAGCAGGGGCAGGCCGCCGCTTTGTCTGGACACCGGCGGCGTCCACCTGCCAGCCTCATAAATAGCTTCCCAGAGACACATACCACGAGCAGCTTGCCCGCGAGACCCAGGTTGACTTGGAGCTAACGGCATTTTCAATTAGAGGGGATTTTAAACCGACAGCTGGGGTTTAATTGCTGTTTTTGTCCATCAATTGCGAGGCTAATCAACAAAGGTGACCCAGCAGGTTCTTCATCCATTCACGAAAACACAGGCGCTCAGTCCTGGTGTACTCGCACGTCTACGTTCTACCTCCATTTTGTTGGTCACATGACAGTAGCTGTCTGTTTGGCATGGCTGGATATGTAGACACACATGTACACATGCACGTGTGCACTCACACCATACTAACACACAGACATCATCTGTCTCCCAGTGTATGTTGGTGTGTGTGTGGTTTATGACAGCTGATCAAGTTCTGACTCCTTCCACCTACACCGGCTGGGACAACACAGTCATGATGCAACCCTGCACGTGAGTGTGTGTGTCAAGCACACTGGGTGTTTTGCAAATATCACAGTAGAGAAGCTTCGCGGAAAGAAGTGCAAACATGTGCATGTGGACGGAACAATCTCCTTCCTGTTTCCTCCCGCCATGATTTTCTTCTCTGGTCCTTTAGTCGGCATACGTGAGTGTTCTACCCAACAGCGCCACCCCCCTCATGACTGATGACAGTACTGCGTCTAGCTACGAGCCATGACCTTCCCGAAAACATACAAAAGTTAGGAAAGAAAGGAGGAAGACATACACACACACACATACATATGTATATATATATATATATACATATGTAAACTTTAGCAATGGGAATGAGAGGGTGAATGACTGAATTTGTGGCCTTGTGATCAATCGGTGACTGATCCAGGGTGATCCCCAACTCTAAGCCAGTGCCAGTGACAGTGGGAAAAACAATGAATAAATGAATATACAGTATGTGCCCTGACAGAAATTAGCCAAATTCGCGATTTTGTCCGCACACGTCATGCCTCAAACCAGCTTGGACTTTAAACGGCTGCAAATTGAAAGTAAGTTACTACTTCCGGCGCTGTCTCGGGCAGCTGCTTGACAGAGTTTCTCCTCACCTCAGTGTCTCTTTTTCCTAAATTTTCTACTTTTTTTATTCTATTTACTTCTTTGACTTGTTACTTTGACACTTTATAGTTTTATTTGTATTTCTTATTCTCCCTCCTTTTTTATACTGTTTATACAATGTCCTACTATTATTTATTATTGTTATGTTTTACTTGAAACCCTGGCACAAAATTTCCTTCGGGATAAATAAAGTTGTCCTTATTCTTATTCTTATTCTTAAAAAAAAAATAAAGGCACATCCTTGATGTGAAAGGGTGAAAAACCAAGTAAGCCAAATTACCAACAGCCAAAGTAATATATATATATATTTTTTTGTTAACCTTCTTGGCGCCGGCGTGGGAGGAAATTGAGAGAGGGAGAGCGAGGGAGAACATGACCTGGCACTGACACCGCCGCCCCCCCACATTTGACGGACAGGGACAGGTGTACCCCCCCCCCCCCCCCCCACACCCACACACACACACACACACACACATCGTCCCCGCAGTTTGAGTGTCTGATAATCCCTCCATGTGGGAGGACCCTCGGTCCGACCCTGCAGCCAATCAGATAACTGTAAAGTAACTGATAAGGATAAAAAAAATAAAAAAAATTCAAGTTCTCCCACACTTTAGCTTTGGATCCATTTGAAAATAAACAAACCTTTTTCCTCTTTCCCTGCAGGACAGTGTTTTCTGATGGGTTTGTGGGAGTGGAGGGGGGGCGCTGGGCAACCTGGAGGATTTATGGGTGTTTGTTTGGGGGAAGGGGGTGCGTAAGGAGAAACACTCTGCCAGGCTGGTTGGTCTGACGTGAATCCAGGACGTTCTGGGATGTTCCCTCCTCCTCCTCCTCTTCCTCCTCTTCCTCCTTCTCACCTCTGTCATGGTCTTAATTGCCCCCCCCCCCCCCCTCTCGGCCCGGGAGCAGACTCCTTACACCTGCACATTTCTCTCAAACATCAGGGTGCCTTCAGGAGCAGACAGAGTGTCTACGCCGCAGCCACACATGCTTTTGCACACACACACACACAATAAACAAACACACACACACGAGTTGTGTTTGACAGCTTTTGCTCATACAGCGTGGAAAATCCTGCAAGATTTTCAAAAGATGTCTAACGGCTGATCTCAATCTGCAGTTAGGGATTCATCTGTTCCACATGCCCGCGCTGTTATTGTTGTTGTTGTTTATTTATTTTAAAACCGTGTTGTGTCTAATAATTTTTTTTGTTTAATGTAATTTCTTCTTCAACCTTGTCATCCTTGATCTGGGGAGCCTCTCAGAATGAGGAAAATTACGAAAAACATAGTTTAGGGACCTTAAAACACAGTGTAAATAATGATAAAAATATCACCAATAATAATAATTATAATACAGATGGTGATAAAATAAATAAATAACAAAAACAATAATAATACTAAAATTATTAAAACAGATGGCAACAAAAATAAAGAAATAATAATCATACTGATGTTGATAATAATAACAGCAGAAGTAGATTAATTGACACATTGTCCAAATGTGCGAATCATTTGACATGCAAATGAGAAAGTGAATGATTCTATGTCCCTTTCTGTAAATGATGCCTGAATGAATGAGTCTCTGTATGTTTCATTCTGTGTGAATGAGAGGGTGAACGGTTATACGACTCTATTAGTGGCCCAGTTATTGGTTCAGGATGAACCCGCTTCTTGCCCAATGTCTGCTAAAAGAGGTGAAACTCCCTCAAAACCCTAGTTGCAGGATAAGTGGTATAGATAATGAATAAATGATAATATGGCAACAACAATAATAATAACAATAATAGTAAAGGTCCGATATTCATGGGTTTACTATGTACACATAAGCATGGGAAAACCCTGGAATGGAGAGAAAGAAGCGAAACCATCAACAGCTGCCGGTAGGGGGGAACTGAAAGGCTCTGTGTGAACACACACACACACACACACAGTTTCCCAGCTTGGATCATCAAGATATGATAAGGGTGTGATGGGAAGACGGGTTTGAGGAAGTAAAAGCCCTCCACTCAGGGATTCCGAGCCCTTCTTTTCTATCGTTTTTGTTTTTTTTTCTAGCAGGGAACACAAGTCACAGGGTTCAGGGTGACTCCGAAGTTCCGTGCTTTAATTAAATTGTTGTGTATTAGTTCAAGCCTGTGAGCGTGACCCCCCTACACACACGCACACACACACACACACACACTGTATATATACAGTACATCCATAAACCTGCATAGCAATACAGCTTTCGTCAGTCTCTCACTGAAGCAGTTAATAGAGAGTGAGGATGACTGACTTCACTGTTATCAAGTAATTGGCCTATTACTGTGTGTGTACATGTGAGTGTGTATGTGTGTGTGTGTGTGTGAGTGTGTGTGTGTGCTGGCTTAAGCACGCCCGTCCTGAGGTATTCTCCAGGACAACTGATCAATTCCTCATTATGGTTTTAACACACATCGATCTGGGGTTAGTCCTTCAGAAATGCGTGCGCACACACACACACACACACACACACACACACACACACACACACACACACACACACACACACACACACACACACACATCACTACAGTAACAGACATCATCGATCAGACCAACCTTCAGGGCTTTCGGGGAGTGTCTGTATATCACAGCACTGATATTATCTTCATTACCTGTGTGTGTGTTTGTGTGAGGGTTTGTGTGTGCATGTGTTTAAAGACTTCGCTTTATTTAAAAGATCTCCTTGCATAATTCCATAATCATATGTAATATATTCCATCATGGAGGGCAGCAGTGGAAGGTGTAGGTCTAAGAGGGGGAGATGATTCCATCGGTTTGCATTTAGGAGGAGAATCAGGGTCTCCATCGAGAAAAACAAAGTATGACTTCCTGCTTCTTCACATCTGTACGCAAGATGACAAAGGGAACGGAACCAAACAAGGCTTCCTTTTAGTCAAATTGACCAAATAGCAAATAAATTTGCCGGCATGAGGCCTGGGGTGGCAGAGAAGTATGATAGTGGTGCAGAACATGTATGAGAGCTGAATGGTATATGGCGGCGAGGTGCGATGGCAGCGCATCAAGGGTCAGGTCCGAGCCCCTTCTTGATCGCTATGGTGATGGACAGCCTGGCAGGTGAGGTTAGGCAGGACTCACCATGATGTTTGCAGAAGATACTGTGATCTGCAGTGAGAGTAGGTGGGTGGAGGGAACTCTAGAGGTGGAGGTATGCTCTGGAGAGAAGGGGGATGAAGGTTAGCCACAGCAAGATGGAATACATGTGACTGGATGAGAGGAACCTGAAGGCTACAGGGAGCGGAGCTAAAGAGGGTGGATGAGTTTGAGTCCTTGGGGGTAAACAAGTCCAGAGCAACGGAGTGTGGAGGACTGCATGCAGGCAAGTTGGAATGGGTGGAGGAAAGGGTCAGATGTGATGGTAGAGGTGAGGTCAGCCATGTTGTTTGGTTTAGAGACAAGTAGCTAGCAGATGTGAAGATGCTAAGGATCGGGAATGAGTCCATCAGAGGGACGACACGTGTTAGATGAAGGAGATGAAGTCTCAGTTTGGTTTAGACAAGGACAGGAATGGTGAAGATCTTGGGTAGAAGGATGCCGAGGCTGCCAGAACCACAGAGAAGATGAAGTTAGCTGGTGTGAGGGAAGAGGATGCAGAGAAGAGGTTTAGATGGAGGATGATGATTGGCTGTGGCGACCCCTGAAGGGAGCAGCCCAAAGGAAAAGAAGAAGAAGAAGAAGAAGAAGAAGAAGAAGAAGAAGAAGAAGAAGAAGAAGAAGAAGAAGAAGAAGAAGAAGAAGAAGAAGAAGAAGAAGAAGAAGAAGAAGAAGAAGAAGAAGAAGAAGAAGAAGAAGAAGAAGAAGAAGAAGAAGAAGAAGAAGAAGAAGAAATCCCATCAGTTGCTATATTACTGTCTGAGACTTCATCATGAGCTGCATATCCGTAAGTTATTTCAGATGGGTTTGGCTTTCAGACATTCACTTTTTGCCATTTAATATTCTAGGTATACCGTATGTTGTTGAGGTCTTCGCCTGGAGTTCGGACCAGGTCATCAATTTTCAGAGTTCCATCACCCAACGTAACGGAGTTGACTTTTTGTGATACAAGCCAAAACCAAAAAAACGGCATTGCTCCCTTGAGCCACGATGAGTTCACAGAGTGAGAAACTAGTCTTGCGGTTAGCCGTCTTTTCCCCCCCGTGCTTTACCAAGATCCGTGGCGTCAGGCGGAGCGACCTTCATTTGCATGGAGCTGGAATCGAGTGAGGCTGCAAACGAAAGGGCTGAGGGGACGAGCTGGGGGTCTGGATTCTGCACCGTCACATTTATCATCCTGCCCGCGCTCCGGGCTAAGTATCGGGAAGGATCGACACAAGGGTGCAGGAGTGAAGGGGGGAGGAAAGGAGCGAGGGATTCAATCGAAGGAAACACGGCGGTCCAATGAGAGGCCCGGAAAAAGGGGGAGAAATGATGGAGAGTGGCGCGGCGGGAGGGGAGAGGGAAAAGGTGCGTTACCAGATGGAAGGTGATAGATGGGGTCCGTTTGACGGCGGGTGAGGAGGATGGAGGGATGAGGAATGGCGAGTTGAATGAATGGGAAAGAGAGAAGCTGTTAGGATGATTTGAGCCCGGCCTCAACAGGATCCTGACGCTGCACTTTTGCCGTTTGCATGTGTGTGTGTGTGTGTGTGCACGCAGACATGCCCCCTCCCGACACTCCAAATAGATATCTTGTTTTCACAGACGCCGCAGCGAGCATGCGAACTGTGAGCCGCCCGGAAATGCGACTCGCTGCATGTTTAGTGCGACCTCTGTGGTCGCACGACATCTACGAAGCTTCATTCCCGATCAAACGCCATGGGCTAACGCTGAATGATGCTCAGGATTGAACCATGGCGCCTTCAAATTATCGGCCGGCCCGCTCTGATGCTTGAAAGGCATCGTCATGTAATTTTCTGAATGAAAAGCTTTTACGTAAAGGTACTATTGGGGCAACTTGACCTGTAGCTCTTTAGGAAAAAGTATCGGCAGCTTTTCGAGGAAACTTTTTTGAGGAAAGTTTGCCGGTTTGGGATTTGTCCCATTTAAGGCTGGGAGCCACAGATCCCTGGCCATTTGAGAAAATTGAATGCTGTTGTGCACACTGCATTTCCATAGTTGGAAGTAACTATGTTGAAGTTGTACCTTCCCAGAAATTGTGCTTCTAGTTTCCGGCCGCCCTGCACTGCTGCTCCGAAAGAAAACTTCACGGCATAAAAGTACTCAACGGTGCCACCGAAAGGACGATAAAACGTGTTTGGTAACGATACTGACAAGGGGCTGCACTTGTTGCTTGACTGATACTTTAGGTTATGACTGAATGCACTGACTTTTTATGCTAGAAGGTTTGCTGGTTTGAGATTTGTCCCACTGAAGGAGCAACAGATTCATGGCCATCTATGAAAGCTGGAAGGTCACAAAACGCTGTTGTGTAACTTGTGCAATTATGTGTTGGACATAATTGCGATGAAAACAACAAAGTTGTACACTCCCAGAAGTTGCGCTTCTAGTTGTCAGCCAGCCCGCACTGCTGCTCCAAAAGAAAACGGCGCCGCTGAAAGTACGATGAAACGTGTCGAGTACGGCACTATCAAGGTTAGTAGGAGCTGCACTTGTTGCTTTCCTAATACTTTACTTTATCTAAAGCGATGCGATATATTTTTTTGAGGAAAGTTTTACGGTTTGGGATTCATCTCATTGAAGGCGGGGAGCCACAGATCCACGGCCATCTGAGAAAATTGGACAGTCGCCTGTAACTCCGAAACGCTGTCGTGTGCACGCTGCAGCTCCATAGTTGGACTAAATTGCGATGGAAACAACAAAGTAGAGACATCAGTGAGACGATTCTGGCAAAGTATGACTTCCTGTTCTCTCACATCTGCACACAAGATGGCAAAAGGGAAGGAACAAAATAAGAGGGTTCTCTTCCAGATAAATTTACCAAATAGCAAATTTTTTTTTTTTGTATTCGAGTGCTTCCACATGATGTTTACAGATGATATTGTGATGGACCATGATGTTTGGAAATATCAAGATATGTGGTGAGGGCAGGGAGCAGCGGAGGGAACTCTATAGAGGTGGAGGTATGCCTGGAGAGGAGAAGGATGAAAGTTAGCTGAAGCAAGACAGAATACAAATAATAGTGGAAGCTACAAGGAGTGGAGATGAAGAGGGTGGAGGATTTTAAGTACTTGGGGGGTCAATGGTCAAGAGCAATGGAGAGGGCGGAGATAGAAGGATGCCGAGGCCGAGGGGATGACCGGAGAGATGTTTGGATGGAGCGACACAAAGTTAGTTGGTGTAAGAGAAGAGGATAAAGAGGAAAGACGATTGGCTGCCACAACCCTGCAATGGAAACACGCACCTCTGCATGTACTATAAATACATTTCTTGAGTTGTTGATTATAGATATGAAATCTCTTCTTGATGCTAAGCTAACTAGCAGGAGGCTGAGTTCTAGTTTTAATATAGGGATAATTTCTATCTTCCCTGAAACGCAATGATTCACTTCAAGTGCCTCACTGAGAGAACTTGAAACTTTATTTGGACTCGCACTTCCAAATAGCAGACGTTGCGAAACCGCAGCAACTGTGGGAAAGTTTTGGTTTTTTTTTTGTGTTTTTTTTTTTTTTTTTAATTTCATCTTTTCCAGCATTTTTCTGCAGAAGAGGCCACGTTCTGTTGACTCAAAATGACATCAGACCTAATGATCTCAGAAAGGAAGTGCCAAGAAGTGTTAAAGCGCAGCACTGCAGCCTATTAGCCACTTCCATTTACAATTATTGGAAGCGAAGGTGGGTAAATGCTGAACGGTATGAAAAAGTAAATACATAAAAAGAGGATGACGATGCTCTACAATTTTCCATATTGATTCATATTCCCATCAGGAGCTGATTAAAAGAAAAAAAGAAAAGAAGGTTTAAAATGAGGAGGAAAAACAGGAAGTCACCTTGAAATTAAGCAGTAAGGAAAAAAAGAGGAAAGAGAAAATCAAGAAAAAAAACGGTTTTCTTGTGAGGTTACGATCAAAAAGTCTTTAGAAGGATGTTACAATCAGATGGTGATTGATATACACTGACACACACACACACACTCACACACAGATGGTGATTGATATACACTGATGCACACAAACACACACTCACACACACACACACGCTGATGCTCACAGTGTGTCAGTCCATCACGCGGTTTCCAAACACCTGGAAAACGAAGAGAGGGGGTGGCAAGTTAAACCAAGCTGGCAAAGGACTGATGCCCCCATCACCCGTCATGTGACAGGAAAAGGGAAGTCACGCTGAGTCACCATTGGCTGATCTTAGGAGGCACTTCCTGTTCATGTCTCGCTTCCTCTGAATGACTCTTGAATCTGCGGCTGCTCATGACTCCTAATGAAATCATCTCTCTCTTTCTCCCTCTCCCCCCATTGATTTTCGCCGCCAGAACCGGCGAGGAGGAAACGTGGCGCGGTATAGATTTACAGATTACCATCTTAAATCGCAATCAGAGTAAGAGGTTAGATTGGATAATAAAAACAACATGTGTTCGACTATCTGATGGCAGCGCTGCCTTCATCTGCGCCGAAGAAGAGGAAAATGTCAGCTTTGTCCAGAAGCATATATGAGTCCATTGTGCTTGCGTGTGTGTGTGTGTGTGTGTGTATGTGTGTGTGTGCGCGTGTGTGTGTGTGTGCATGTGTTCTATTCTCCAGAAAGAGGAAGAGATGAGCAACACTCACGGGGAAAGGGGGACAAAACAGCCAGTGTTTGTTCCGGCCCAACGGGATGAAAGTTTACGTATCTGTCATGGCGGGGGTGCAGGTGTGTGTGTGTGTGTGTGTGTGTGTGTGTGTGTGTGTCCCGATATGTCGCATCAGACGTTCTCCAGATATGACTCCCGTGACGAGTCCCAGATTCATATTTCACAGATCTGGCCAGATTTTCGGGGACAGCCGCATAGTGAGAGGTCCGAAGATACGTGTTGACATTATTGGCACTCAGCAGGCGCCTCATTAGAAAAAGAGCTCTGATTCCTCTTAAATGTTAACCTTGTATGATTTATTATCTGAAAATGATCTCCACTGGAAGAAAATATATCATATATTATGTGTACGTCTTGAAATTGTGGACTAACAAAAGATTTTATGTGATTTTATTAAAAGTGTATTATGAATTTATTACATGTTGTATTAACGTGTCTGTTTAGTGGGCAAGTGGAGGAGGGCGTTTCAAACATTTGACCGGGATGAAGACAGAAACTTAGATCGGGTGTGCTGACAATCACAAAGCGACAGCCACACACACACACACACACACACACACACACACACACACACACACACACACACACACACACACACACACAGGCATAGACATGTGGCTCCCTCTCCTTGGCCTCCTTGCCCTCTGAACCTAACAGATCAATTTCAGCCCTTCCATTTGTGCACAAGCGCGCACCAGCACGCACGTACACACACACACCCACACACTGCTGGCACCGGTTGCCTGCGGACTTAAATAGCTCCGTACGGCAGGACACTTGTAAATAAGCAGCTAACGGGGCCAGCGATGTTAGCCGCAAGCTGCAAATATCCGCGTCTCACAACTCCATATATGGGTTATTACACATTAACGGAGCAGCTACAAGCAAAGTAAAATAAATAAAAAACAGGATGTGTAAGTTACAGCACTTGGTTATTTCCACTAGGAGGGTAAAGCTCTCCTGGGTGTTTTTTTTTTTTGTTTTTTTATTGACCATTTCCTGCATAAAAGCAAAGCAAAAGCTTTGTCTCCAGCCTCTCAGCCTTTTCGACAAACAGCCGACCGGTGAAATATTCATGGCCCCGATTCCATCAAAGAGGCCTCCGAATGATTTGGGGGGAAAACCCGGCGGGAGGAAGTTCACCCATTTATAATTGATACGCCTGAATTGTCAATCGCGGGACGAGAACCGGAGTGGAGACATTACGGGAAATAAATAAAATAAATAAATAAAAAGTGTGTGCGGGTGGGGGGAGGTGCAAAGTATTCTGGTATTTGTGTCAGTGGGTTTGGAAAACCCTGTACAGATACTCATGACGCCAATGTTAGTATAGTATATATTTAGAATAGAAGTATTATAAGGTTTGATTTTTGGTCGTTCCATCAATCCAGTCATGCGTAGAGGTGCCGATTCCTGCTCTGGGGGGGAGACGATGATCATGGTTGGAGGAATCCATGCAGAAAACTGCATCTTGTGCAAAAAGGCGGTTAACAAATTCCAATGCCCGCCTAGAAGCACCGTCCTTAAAGCGTATAACTCCCGAAACAAATTTGGGATCCTTTAGCTGATTATTTAGCATACGTATGAGGGCCGATCGCGGATGATAAAATCAGCCGACTGGCCACAAATCTCAAGGGTGGGAGAGGGTGGGGCTCGATCGACTGCAGAGGTCCCGCCGGGCGCCTGCCGTTGTTATTTATGATTGCTATTATTATTGAAATCCTCTCGTCGTAGAAATTAAAGTCCAGTTGCCACGACAAGATTTTTCCACAAGAATTCACCATGACCTGGATGACTGAGAACCTCCGCAGACATATTGCTGTTGTTATACCAGGTTAGCTATTAGCATGAAGCTATTAGCGCTACTGGTCCCTACCAAAAACTCTCGCTTTCTACCGCTCTGTCCTTGAGTCTCTCTCTTTCTATCTAGTCTGGTCGAGGCAGAAGGCTGCCAACATTAAGCTGGGATTTGTTGGAGGTTCCTAGCTTGTGCTTCCTTGCCGTTTCAGATGAGTATTTGCTCACAGGAGAGAAATTTGGGTTCTTGGAATTGATTTTAAAGAGAGAGGTCGAGGCAGAAGGAAGCCAGCATTGACCCGGGGTCGGTGCAGGGTTTCCCAGTAACCTCCACTTAAAACCAAATTCTCGAGTACATTTCTGCATTTTTATGCCGTTTTCTTCTTTGTGCCTTATTTCAATTTACGCCGCTGACAAACCCCTTCGGTTTCACTAACCCAGCAGAGGCGTGCGGCCAAAAAAAAAAAAAAAAAAAAAAAAAACGTGATGGACAACAAATCCTCTTGTCAGTGCTAATTCTTTTCCGAAGTGTGAAAAAGCAGCCCAGAAGTGAGAACTTGTTGCGATTAGACTCCGATAATTAGAGGCGAGGGACCCCGGGAGGTCCCGGAGCGATTATTAAGGCCCAGCCAAAGCCAGGGAAGCAGGAGGAGAGTGGGCTGACCGACTGGCGGGGAGAGAAAGCACAGAGGGAGTAGTTTTTGTTTGTTCGAATATTGAGTTTCCAACTCTTAAACTTTACTAAACTTGTCCTGACCTGCAGTCCAGTTTCTCTATCTCGAAGTGCGGGTTGAAGTTGAGGACGATGCGCTGCGAAGGCTCCGGCGCTGTGATGATCCAGCGGCAGTTCTGGTGCGGCGGATACTCCAGCGGGTAGCCTGGGGTGGTGATGTAGCCGGCGTCGCTGGCATCCAGGTAGCCGCCGCAAGGCTCCGACCCTGGGAGGAGAGAGATGAAAAGGGGGAAGATACATTTGTTAAGGATTGAAAGGAAAGCAGAGTCCGGAGCGGCTCTAAGGATCAGGCCTCTGGGGATCTAGAGCTGATCCGTTTGCTGTTCATGTTTGATCCCGACATCTAGAAATAAGGGAACTGATTGGATGAATTTAAGAAGAAAGAGAATGGATGCTCTAGATAGTATTGCCCAAGGACACTTCAGCATTCAGACAAGAGGAGCAGGGAATTAATATATGTATATATATATACAATTTTTTTTTTTCCTTTACTGTTTGAATTAATTGTTGTATGTCTGACATATATATACACGCACACACACACACGCATAAGTACATGCATACACTATGAATATACAGTATGTATATGTATGTACATGGATAAACATGAATACATACATAAAATCATACATTTTTAAATACATAGATGTATATATGTACACACACATACACCCACTTACACATGTGCGTAAATATATACATCAATTTATATATATATATATATATATATACACATACATATGTATATGTCAGACATACAACATTTAATTCAAACAGTAAAGGGAAAAAATTGATGGAAAGGAAATCCATTTAAGAAGGATTTACAAAATGAATGAAAGAAGTTGTAACGTATCCGATTTAAATTGAATTGAAATTCATTCAATCTCTGTTTATCTGCGAACCCTGTTCATCGTCCCTTCACTCTTGATATAATAACTTAGTATTTACGAATGACAGAAGTCTGTATTTAACATTTACTTCTCCAGAAATTCAATTTTAATTGATGGTTTTTTTTTTTTAAGAAATCCTTAATTGGCTCGATTTAAAAGCTGGTTTGGGAAATGAGCCCTTCGCTTCGGAGCGGCGGATAAATCTGGGCCGCTGCGAAACCCCAAATGGTAACTAACCATTAATTACAAGCCGCAGAGTGCCGGTAAGGGGAGCGTTCACCAAAGACAGGATGTGATCAACAAAGAGGTGTAGGAGGTCGATATAACATCACCACGTACAAAGACCTCATTCTGACCGTGCCCCCCCCGACTTTTTCCCACACACACGTGAAGGATCCATCCAGATGCCCCAGTTATTGTCACAGTGCAGATCCACTTGTCAGCAGTCATACGTCTGCATCGTACCGCCAACAATACGGCTCATTCAGGGCCGCTGATGCGCCCCGGCTCGCTCATATATACTGGTGACACCCGGCAGCGACAACATCCTCCGCGACACACAACGCCACTGTGCGAGATCTGTGGTGTCCTTTTGTGCCGCCTCGCCGCCCGTCCAAGCTTGATGGACTGTCCGTGCCGGCTGAACTTCGCCATTGTTTAAGGAAGTAGTAAGTTAAACAACACGGCGGGCATGAGGGCCGTCTTTGTCGCGGCAGACGCAACAGCGGCGTCATCAGGCGGGGAAAAAAAAAGGAAAACACGCCTGGCGCATTATCTCAGGGTGACCATTTGTCTTATATCCTGACATCTCGCCAAACGTCACCTCGCCACTTGAATTTCAGCTCTTTTAGCAGTTTAAGCGAATTGTGCAGAAGATTGAAGAGATTACTAGTTTTTGGTAGAGAGTTAGAAGCTAATGGTGATGTTCCGTATTTTGCGGACCATAAGGCGCACTGCATTATAAGGCGCGATATCAATGAATGGGTCTTTTTTCAGACATAAAGCGCACCATGTTACAAGCTGCATGGTAAAACATACGGCATATAACGCGAAACAAAACAGTAAGATTAGACAAACTTTATTCAACTTATTCACAATAACTCCGTGTACATTACAGTAAATGGACAGTAATATTATGTTGAAGCACAGTACATACCAGTATTACAAAAAGTGGCAGAGGTAAGCATACTATGTACTGTTCTCTGATTGGTTTATCGTTGTTAGCGATAGCGGACACCTGAAGATATTGTGAGGTTGGAACAATGTTGTATTCCAGCGCTAAATAATTAGTTATCTAATGTTGTCTGACGTTGCAGCCCGTAATCAACCAAGAACTGACTTCAATACAACGTCCCTGTGTCAGATGGGAACGGTCAATCAATCGAGCTTCGTCGCACTTAAACCTTTCGACGGATTTTTGAGCGCAGTGTACCACAAGTCAGTAAGCACAAGAAGAAGACATACATGAGGCGCACGGACGATTTTTGAGAAAATATAAGGTTTTTAAATATAATGCAAAAAATACGGTAATGGTAGGTTGAGACCGAGCACCACCCACTGGTTGTTCCAACTACCCAAAACAACTTTAACTCATTTTGTACTGCTGAAACTTTTCATACTTCTGAGAACCTTTTCAGGAACTACTTAATTTCTTGGTCCGTTCGGCCAGCAGAGGAACAACGACCTCAATTACGAGGACCATTGTAGCTTCAACTCTGAAGCAAGTTACCATAGGAACGCGATTGACATAGGCGCTTGGTGATTGGTGGAACCCATTACCAGATACTTCTTGTAGACCGCATGTTTAAAAAAACATTGCTAACAGAACAGGGGTTTCCGTGGATCGCAGCAGAATATCAACATTTTGGCAAAATGAGTTAACTAACAGCAGGGTTCCTCACAAGAAGTGAAGGGAGTAAAGAAAAAGATTTAAAACCCATCGAATAGTCCATGGTTATTATTTCTGCCAACATAAAGGAACTCCGCTCTCGATGTCGTACATGTCCGTCACTGCCTGTAGTAATGCAAAACTAAGAGGTTCCCCCGGAGGAGGGTTGTTCCTGGATGGAAATTCAAGTGTGACAGCTCTTAGAACTGAGTTCTTGGAACTTTTCCATCCGAAAGCGGCTTTCTAATCCACTAGTTACCCAACAAACGGGTTGGAAATTTGCATTTCGGTGCAGAGCGATTTTCCCGCTGTTGTCAGTCGGCGGCGGAGCCGTGACTCCGGCAGATTTGGACCATTCCCACGCCGACCGAGAAGCGTGTACTAGCTGGTGTTGTGATTTTTGTGAGCGTCAGAAAAATAAACAACAGCCCATATATTAGACGCAGCGTTTCAGTGAGCAACCTATATTTTTATATTTTTATTTTCTATATTAACCAAATACAGAAACTCAAAGTCAAAAACCCCAGACTGCCGGTATTATCATCTCAATAATGCCGAATTTTGTGCGTGACCACGTAGCTATGCGATCTTGTATCCTTTGCAGCTTTATTTATCACTGTCGAGTCGGGCGGGTCGGATCCGCTCAAACTGCTCAGCGGGACACGACGTGTTCGAATGCTATACATAGACGGGGCTACTGTAAACCAACTCTCCTGGAGGAGGCATGCAAGCAAACATTATCACATGCACGCAATGGCATTAACACTTTATCAGACGCCATGTCGGTTGGGCAGGTGGGGTTAAAGTCTGATGAAGCTATACAGAAGGGAAAACAGTGCTGAAATGTCAGGTTTTCATCGCTGCTAATAATATGCAGGCGTGCGGTTTGGGGGAGTCGGCGAGAGTGGAGGTCACATCCCAGCATGCAGCGCTCCGAGTGATTGATAGTTTGGCATCTCTACCTGCTGAGCACTTCACACTGTCTGTAAACAATTAGCGTTCACCTCTCTGTGTCTCTTTCATTCCTCCATAGCCCATCTCCCTGTCTCTTTACCCCCTACCCCCATCCTCTCAGCTAGCTAGTTGTGTCTACCTCCTCCTATCGGTTTCCAATCTCCCCCCAGTGACATATAGTTACACAGGAGTAGAGTTACAAGGCCCGTGTAACCCGGGCTGGGCGCATTTCATCTCAGCACCACCTGGATTAGTGCTTAACCACTCGGGAATCTGGCAGCGGCCAAACACCGCATTTAGCACAGCGCTCGGCGAAGATACCCAGGCGACGCGAGTTGGAAAAAAAAAAAAAAAAAAAAACTGCAATGATGAGGATATTTAGATTATTGCACATGGGATGCATAGGGAGCAGCTTCTGGATATGTGTAATGATCATGTGTGGGTAAGTGTGGTGGCCTCTGCAAATGTGAAGTTGTACCAGTTCAAAATAAACGCTGTAGTGAACAAAAAGAGCCTATGCGGGCAGCGATATCACGCTAGTGGTAATGAAGGGCATCTCCTGAGGATGTGAATTTAGTCCCTTGTTCATTATCCATACGACTTATCCATGAAAAGTAATGTTAGCTTAGTTAACAGCTAAATCCTAATTGCTATCCAGCAAGTAAACTGTTTACTTTCCCAAATGGTCAAATGGCTTTCCCGTTTGCAAACCGTGGGCGCTAACCCAAAGCATGGGGAGCAAATGGCGACATTCGGTGTCTTGCCCAAGGAAATGTCAGCATACAGACCGGGAGGACCAAGAATCAAACCACCGATCGAAGGGAACGCCAACTCTACCTACTGAGCCACAGCAGCCCCAAGAGAATAATATTGAATGTAAACAAACATGTCTGTGTAGTTGCGATGACATCCGCATGAGTCAAGTAGCTTCCTGCACCACTTCCTGTATGCACGTTTCACCATGTAGCTTAACTATCGCCGTTCCATCGGACTTTTCCTCTTGCTCTATTGTTGGGTCTGTGAAATAAAAAAAAAAAAAAGAGCAAGCCCTCAGGTCGTCTCCATTATCAATTTGTGTCGTGTAAATCAAAATCAAAACGAATAGAACGGGACGGTGTAACCTGAGCACCGCGAGTCGTCTGTTTATCCAGCAAAGCCTCTCCTTCCCTGGCCTCACCTCTTGCGCACAGCTGATAAGGACAGCGCCAAGTGTCTGATAAATAAGGCCACTGTGATAGAGAGGCAAACGCCGTTCGTGTGTGAAGTATTGTGTCTGCTCTACTTCAAGGGTCTATCAATCTCCTGACATGAACGCACACAACGCACGACTCAATGACACGCAAGCAGGGTCAGAGACGACAACAATTTAAGGTCTTGAGTGCTTTGGGTACATTGCGCCCCCGCTTGCATTAGGTGCTAACGAATTGTTTATCTAGTCAGTGGTTTATATACATAATGAGATATTTTGGAGAGAGGGCTCATCTGAATCCGGCACAGGGCAATTTGTCACAATGCCAAAGTATTAAAAACCTCTCAAGCTGCGGAGAGATATTGGAGCAGAGTCAGAAACTATCCCTCAGGTAAGCGTCATTGCCAACTTCAGTCAGGAAGTTTGGTTTTCTTTGTGGCTCTACGAGAGTAGCCTAAAGGCCGATATATTCTACGACTACCGTTCCGCAAAAGACTTCCACCGGAGCTGGTGCAACTGTTGTATGCTTTTATGGCTGAGTCACACCACAGGTGGGGGTTGAGTCCAGATGACTGTATTCACTTATTTCACGCCATTTAAACTAGCCAACAGGCTGCGGCGCATCCCGACAGAGCACTTCCAAGACCATGTGTACGGGACGATCCTTTCCTCTAAAATGCATTGCTTTTATGGTTGTCAGTGACACTGCGTTTTTTTCAAACGGTGACACTGTGGAGTCAATTTGTATGGTGGTTAGCGCTTCTACTTCACAGCAAGAAAGTCCATGGTTCAGTTCTGACAAGGGGTCTTTCTAAGTGGAGTCTTCATGTTCACTCTGGGCCCACGTGGGTCTCCTCCCAATATCCAAAACCATTCAGTAAGTTCAGTAAGACCCTGAATTGTCTGTGTGTGCAAATGAGAGAGTGAATGGCTGTATGTATACATGATGTATTAATGTCGCAGTGAACGATTGTATGTCTGTATATCTGGCCCTGTGATTGACAAGCGATCGGTCAGGGGTGAACCCTGCTCCCTCATCCACTGACAGCTGGGATAGGCCCCTGACTTTAGATTGCAGGATAAACGGCAAATAAAATGAATGAATGAACACAAGTTTCTCACCCGAACTTGAGTCAACACCCATTAAATTAGCTGTCATTAGCATCTAGCAGTATGTAGCAAAGCTCCTCAGAGCATTTGATGGGCATCAGTGCAAGTGAAGCTACACTGGAAGCAGCCTCCTAAATATCAGCCAGTACCGTAACCTAGGAACAAAAACATATGTACTCACTGCAGTGCCAGAAATACAACATAGCGTTCGGTATGCACCCATATTTTGCTCAGATCTGCCAGAATCATGTAGCTGTTTGCACTTATGTTACCATTAGCATGAGACCATTAGCTCCTGAGCCTTGCATCACCCTTACACAAGCCACTTCTCGGTCCTCCCAGTCTCGCTTTCTCAAACCGGTCGAGGCAGATGGCCGCCCGCATCAAGACTGGGAATTGCCCAAGTTGCAGAGTGCTTGTAGATGTTATTCTTTGCCATACTGCACATGTAAACAAAATCTATACCCTCTGTATAAAACAAAATGCATAGCGGTGCTGATCTGTATTCCCCTCGACGGCATTCTGACCTGAATCGTCTGCGCGTCGGGAACGGAGAAGATGCTGAGTTATGCACGTTCACGTCAAGAATGAACAATCAGGTGAAAGTGAGAAGAAAGGGAGGGATGAAAAGTACTCGATGGAAAGGGGGGACGGGGGCTTGTCAAAAGAGCAAGGGAGGAGAGGGAAAGATCTGAAGGGAAACCAAATGACCGGGAGTCAAAAGGAGAGAGAGATGTGAGGGGAGAGTAGACAGTTACGGCTGCTCTGTCTGACTTTCCAGCGAGCGTTCCCATGGACTCAGCAAACCTTCCCCAAGGTTCAGATGTTATCACAACTCATAAATCCAGACCTACATGCTGTTTCTATCCCGCTTTTGCTTTCATTGAGCAAGGATCTGTGTAAGGTTTGAGGCAAAAAAAATAATTTTTTGTGCTGGCCCATAGGGAGCGTTGGGTTTCTGTAGATCGCTTTAAAGTGTGGTCGAGGCAGAAGGCCGCAGAAATGGAAATTGGATCAATTCACGGATTCTACCTTGGGATCTGTCTAAATGGACAAATTTTCCTCACCACTGTTACTGAATGCTTGCTCATGGGGGACCGTTGGGTATCTGTCAATCATCATTGGTCGAGACAGAAAGCTACCAAAAATGCAAATGGGATCTGCTCAAGGATTCTGCCAGGTAAAAGGCCATTATAAAGAGTGCGGTCAAGGAAGAGGGCCGCCCACATTGAGCTGCGGTCCGTCCGAGGATTCTGCCCGGAAAAGGGGCACTTTTTTTCCTCGCCGCCATCACCATGACAACTGTGTTGTGATTCGGCATCATAGAAATTAAAATCTAACTTGGTTGAAATCAAAAACAATGTCGCTTTGTCTGAAAAATACCCACATCAAGCGAGGCGACTATGGCTGCAAACATTTGCTCAGTCAGTTTTCAGTTTGCTTTTGTGCCAGACAGTTGTTTTTTTTTTCTCTCCCTCTCTCTTCACCTCTCATTTGCGCGTTATCTTTTGCAATGAACGCATAAAATGCAACCACTGAATATTATCTCGTTCGCCCGCTAGTTTGGGGTATCGCTGAATACACACACAAACACACGGTATAAGCAGCAGTAAATGGTGCTAAGCAGTCATGCAGGGATATAAGACAGGTCATTGCATTATTAATGGCTTTCTGACACAGTTAGCCTTGCATCCTGATAACACCTTCTCAGCATCTCTGCCAAAACACAACACACAACACACACACACACACTATGTTGCGGCGCAGGCAAACACCGATGTTCTTTTTGTTTTGTTTTGTTTTGCTTTTTTTATGTTCCCCGCCAAAAAAAAATACCAGACGCGCGCTTGTTTGCCGGCCCAGAATGCAAATGGTCTGACCTTGTTTCTTGGAGGCGCTCTCGACAGATTCCTCCGTACGCGGAATCCAATTTAACTCGAAAAAGAGATGCTTTTCGGCTTGTCTCCATTGATTTGCGAGTCCGCCAGAACCCTAATAGCATGTTTGGGATTGCAGTACGCGCTTATTTCCACAGGTCGGAGCCAATAATGGAAACATTAGTTGTTTATTCACAGCATGCGCGTTGTGTGTGTCCCTACATACTGTGTTTCTTTCTATGGAGAAAAAGAAATAAGCTAACATCTGTACCTTTGGGTCTAATATAGTAGGGGCCAAAAGTTTTAATCTTTTAAGACCCCGTAAAATACAGGGATTTCTCGAAAACTGCTGCTGGTGCAACGGTTAGCGCGACCGCCTCCCGCCGAGAAGGTCCCCAGTCGGGTTCCCGTCGGAGGCTTTTCTGCGTGGGGTCTCCATGTGCTCCCCTGCATCTGCGTGGGTTTCCAAAAACATGCAGGAGGTTCATTGGAGACCCTTGAATTTCCCCAACGTGTGAATGAGAAAGTGAAAAGTGGAACATCTTATAATGACGTGAATGGCTGTACTGTAATTTCCAGACTAGCTGATAGTTTTTTTCACACCTTGAACGCTGCAGCTTAAAGAGTGATGTTGCTAATTTATGGATTTCTACAGCTGACAAGCTCCGTCCCTCTAAAACATTTCACCTCGTCCCATTGGATCAATGAAATCACGCAAAGACACCACAGAACACATGCCTGTGGTTTACACAAGTGACGTTGTGGGCGAAAGAGAGACTAAGGAAGTGTGTGTCGCAGGAATTCTGAGGATGTTTAATTATGGCACCAAAGATGACTTTGGTGGTTTTAGCGTGCAGGATAAAGATGAAATTAGCGATAAATGCCTTTTCCTGTTAGGCTACTATCGTTTTTCTTTTTCTTTTATACTAGACAAGTCACAGATACTGTCCTCAAAAATGCAAATCTGTGTAATATTTTTCGGTGGAAATATCTCATGTTACAAATGGACACTTGTGGCTTATTGACAAGTGCTGGCTTTAAATGTCCTTTTCTTTTTCTTTTCAATTTCAGTGGGTGCAGCTAATATCAAGGTGTGGTCAATAGTCCAAAAATTACAGTATGTCTCTATATGACATTTGAGAGACAAGGGACAATAATTGTACCGTAATCTCTATTAGCGATATGTTAAATCCCGACACTAAAGAAGACAAAGTTAATTTTAGTGGATCCAGGATAAAGATGGAAATAGCGATTGGTGACTTTTCTTGGTAGGCTACTGTATTTTTTCTTTTTTTTTTAAACCAGATGTGTTACACGAACGGTTCTGAAAAAGCATTTATGTAACAAATTTAACTAAAAGTTCTAAAAATCTTTCTGTGGAAATATCTCACGTTACAAAAGAACACTTGTGACTTATTGATAAGTGTGGACTTTATATGTAACTTTTTTTTTTCAAATTCAGCGGGTGCGGCTTGTATTCACATGTGCTCAATCATCCGAAAATAACAGTATGTCTCCATATGATGTGAATGGGTGAATAAACGTGCATATGTCTACACGGCACTCCACCGACAGTGAATGATTGCATGTTTCTATGCGATGTGTGAATGACTTAGTGATTGGTTGTCTATATTGCATTTGAATGAGAGGGTGAATGGTTGCACGTGTATATATCACGTGAATGAGAGGGTGACTAATTGCATGTCTCTAGAGGATGTATGAATGAGGAAGTGAATAGTTGTATGTTTCTATATGACATGAATGAAAGATTCATGAATGAAAGAAACATCTAAATGATGTGTGAATGAGAGGGTGAACTGTTGTACGTCAGTCAGTGGCCCTGTGATCGTGCCAGGGTGAACCCCGCCTTTCGACAGCCAGAAAAGGCTCCAGCCCCTCCAAAGTGCAGAATAAGTGATACTCTGCTGATAACAAATGAATGAAAGAATAAAAGAATGAATAATCATGGCGCCTCCATCGCCAGCTTTTGCCAGATTTCTCTCCGATAAAGTCCAACAGCGGCAGACTTGTAACTTAGTCACTCCTCCGCATCCTCTTCCCTCACACCAACTGAATTCATGTCCTCTTTCCCTCCATCCCTAAATATCTCTGGTCCGCTTCTAGAAGCTCCCACCGGGCAGTTCTGACCTCCGGTCCCGTTCGGAGTCAGGTCCTCGCTCCAAACAACCAGGGAAAAAAAACACATCACTCTCAGAATTTCCTGATGACTCATGGCAACTGGGTGGGGTTTGGGATCCTTCTGTTTTGGACATTAGTGCACGTAATGTGCGTGTTACGGGGAATTAAGGGGCAAATGGATGTGGAAGTGAGAGGGGAATCCCTGCATTGCGCACTTGACAAAAACACATCCCGGAGCTTGAGATCATTCAAATGAAATTGAAAAAAAAAAAAAAAAAAATGCGCATTTTGGCGCAGGAGTTAGCAGAGCAGTTAGCATTAGTTGCTCTCCGGTTGGATTCTGACAGGAGGGGCGATGTTTTCCCCGTCTCTGCAAGGGTTTCCTCCAAGTTCCTCCCCATCACAGCCCATTCATTCATTCATTCATTTGTTTATTCATTCATTCATTGGAGACCCCCTTCCGAGTGAGTGGCTGTAGATCTCAAAGCGACGTGTGAATGAGAGAGTTAATGCTTGAATGTCTCTACGTGCTCTGTGAGTGAGTGAACAGTGGTATGTCTGTATTTTATGTGTGTGTAAATGTGTGAAGGAAATGTTCTCTGTCTTATGAATCTTGTGAATGAAAGGGTGAATGTTTTATACAAGGGATGTCCAAAGTCCGGTCTGCGGGCCAAATGCGGCCCGTGTTCAAATTCACACCGGCCTGCAGCCTGTGTCATTAAATCAATAAGAAAATCTAATTCAGTCTGACAGTCCGTTCTTCTATTTCATGTTTTTGATCTGAGTCTAAAATTTAAATAAATAATCAAAAACACAATCATTTCTCCTTTTTTTATAAGGAGTAATACAATGATTCATACGGATCTCAATGTTTTGTATTTCGGAATAATATTACTGTCTGTGTTATTTTCCTGTTCACATGTTTTAAACTTAGAAGTTCATAAGGAGCATTTAATCGTGAATAATATGTAATGTTTCAAATGAGCCTAGATATGTTTCATCTTTCTAATATTTTTTTTTTCCAAACTGACTTTTTCTTCATTTCATGTGGTATTCAAATATAAAAGTCAGAGTGATTATGGTTAAAACTTTAATTTTCTGTTCTGTATTAAGACATGAAAATTATGTCATTTGCAATAAAAAAAAAGTCATGAAATAATTCATTTACATTTAATGTCAACGGTTCAAAGAATGGCTGAATGGTTGGCACTCACACATTTTCACCTCACCAAATATGGCCCTCCTTGCAAAAAGTTTGGACACTCCTGGTTTATACCTATATATGTTTTGGGAGTGAGTGAGTGAGTGAATAGTTTTATGTCTCCATATGACATGTGAATGAGATGGTGGATGGTTCAAAGTTTCTTTTTGAATTACGAATGAAAAGGTGAATAGTTGTATACCTCCATATGCTTTGTGTGTGAGTGAGTGAGTAGTTGTATGTCTTTATATGATGTGTGTGAATGAGTGAAAGAAAGGTTGTACGTTCCGGTATGACATTTGAATGAAAGGGTGAATGGTTGAATGTCCCTATCTGAAGTGTGAATGAGAGAGTAAATGGTTGTATATTTCTATATCTGACTCTTATCCCAGCTGAGGAAACAGTTTCCGGAATGAATGAATGAATGAATGAATGAATGAGAGTCCATTCTGGATTGCAATGCGTCAAGAGCGAGGCTACTATCGTTTCATGCAGTAGTCCTGTTCTTGCGAAAACAACGTTTTGGGGAAAAGCAGAGCCGGAGCGAGTATATTCCAGTCCATGTTCAGAGTAGTTCGTCATGGCTTTGGACACGAGGAACACGGGAAACAACACGTGAAAAAGAAAATTGTCAGATTTGGACTAAGTCCGGGGAGGTTTTTAGTCATCAGAAATAACCTGGGAAACCTCAGGAATGGACAGAGAGAGAGAGTGAGGACAGAACGGACTGAGAACGGGAGAAAAACGCCAGAACATCTGTCTCTCATCACTGAAAAGGAGAAAGTCAGCAGCTCAGGAAAAAGCTCTCTGGGCAAAAAAAGAAAAAAAAAAAAATTACAAGTAAAAAACACACACACACACGCACACACACATACAAACAGGTGGAGCTGCGGTTTGGTCCAGGTGCACTGCATTAAAATCCATGCAGGAAACACACTCAGACCAGCGGTAAAGAGGTGTGTGTGTGTGTGTGTGTGTGTGTGTGTGTGTGTGTGTTTTGGTGGTGGTGGGGGGGGGGGGGGGGGGGTTAAGGCTCGGGGGTGAAATAGTTGATGGGAAAATGTTTAAATGACAACTTTTGGAGAAGAAAGGGGGGGGAAATTGAAGAAAAGAGGAAGAGCATGTGAAGTAATAAAAGACAAAAACAGAAGTTTCACAACAGCAGAATGAAGAGGGGGCGTTTGGAGGGGTGGAAACGGGATGAGGCGGTTCTTTTCATTTGTTTCTTTCAACCCTGTTCGATTTGTGTGATTTGTGTGCACAAGAAAACTAAAGGGAGTTATATAGCCATACACATAAAAACACTCAAGTGCCGGTGACTTCATGTGATGGAGTCATATCATCAAGAAGTAGAATAATTATGATATTAAATATCTGTCTGTTTGTTAACATCCATCTGTGTGAGCTAATGGAGCTGCTTCTTCCTTTCCTTCGGGCTTTAACCTTCAGGGGTCGCCACAGCGAATCAACCATCTCCATCTAACCCTATTCTCTGTATCCTCCTCTCTCACACCAACTACCTTCATATCCTCTCTCACTACATCCATAAATCTTCTCTTTGGTCTTCCTCTAGACCTCCTGCCTGGCAGCTCCAATTCTAGCATCCATCCACCAATATATTGACTATCCCTCCTCAGTACATGACCCAACCATCTCCATCTGGCTTTTCTGACCTTTTTTCCAAAACATCTAACATGTGCCGTCCCTCTGATAGACTCCTTCCTGATCCTATCCATCCTGGTCACTCCCAAAGGGAACCTCAGCATCTTCATCTCTGTGACCTCCAGGTCTGCCTCCTGTCTTTTTGGCATTGTTACTGTTTCAGTGAGTGCATGTGGATATATGATCACACAAGAGTATATACATATATATACAGGACTGTCTAAGAAAATTAGAATATTGTGATAAAGTTCTTTATCTTCTGTAATGCACTTACAAAAACAAAAATGTCATACATTCTGGATTCATTACAAAGCAACAGAAATATTGCAAGCCTTTTTATTATTCTAATATTGCTGATTATGGCTTACATCTTAAGAAAACTCAAAAATCCTATCTCAAAATATTAGAATGTCATGAAAAAGTCATTTTTGTTTTTTCAGTTGCATTACAGAAGATAAAGAACTTTATCACAATATTCTAATTTTCTGAGACAGTCCTGTATATACACGCATCTTTACATCTCTTGCTCTCATCCTTTGCATTTTTTATATAGATTTTTTATCCAAATTTTGTACGTTTTTTTTTTATTCCTGATAGAATTCAGTTATTAATCTGGTTAAAATATCATATATAAAATTATACATATATTGGTCTAACTATATAAAATATATTAATATTGCATTTTTACATTATAAATATATATATATATATAGATATATATATATATATATATATATATATAGAGAGAGAGAGAGAGAGAGAGAGAGAGAGAATGAGAGAATGAGAAGGATGTTAAATATATACACATAAAAATATATATACATATACATAAACATACAGTATGATGAATGACATATTGATATATATCTGATTCTTTTTTTTTTTTTGTAATTTTTAGTGCCTTTTTTACATAATTCCGTATAATGGAACCGGCCCATGGGAGCGCACTTGGCAAAGTAGAAATAAAAAGAAGTTGCTGGAATAGGGCCTAAAACTGTCAAAGAAACTTTTTTTTTTTTTTTTAATTCCACAGAATAGAAACAGGTTATTTCTAGTTTGTTTTGGTTTTTTGTTTTTTTCAGATCACCTCCTGACCCCCTCCTCCGCCGTCTCACGACCCCTCAAGGGCCTGAACTCCGACTTAATGCTACTCATCAAGGTATCGGTCGGGAGGATGAATGGAATCGGCGTGAATGGATGATCTTTTCGGGGGCCGGGGGTGCGAGGGGGGAGAACGAGAAGGACAGCGAGTCGGGGAGACAGACAGAGGAAGGATGGGCGGCGAGGAGGAGGAAAGGGGGTGAGGCAGCGAGGAGGGAGGTGTGGAGAAAGAAACAGAGGGCGCCATTAAAGCAGAGGTGAAGCGCCGTGAAAAGAGGAAAACAACAAGATGATTCAGCGTGAAGGGAGAGAGAGCGCGAGAGAGAGGGGGGGGGGGTTGGAGGAAAACAACCTGTCACCTCGCACGGCGCCACTCTGGTGGGGACTACGGTGAGGACACGGAACACACACCCACACACACACACACACACATATACACACACCTTTTGAATGATACTGTTTTATTAGAATACATCCGGACAGAAGGATAATGCAAAGAGCGGGATCTTCCCATCCTTGTGAGGACCCCCCCCACTCCCCCTCAACACGCCAAGCCCCCCCCCCCCACCCAATTACGCCAGTCATTACCAGCGGCCGCCGAAGACCCCCACTTTACTAATGACATGATAACTGTAATTAGAACAAACTGATGGTCCTCCTTTCTGCAGGGTTGGGAAATGAAAAACAATGCAAAAAAAAAAAAAGTCTACGTATGAGTGTGTGTGTTTGTGTGTGTTTGCGTGAGAAAACCAGCTGCAGGTTAATTTGATTAATGCTTATTTGACTCTCCGATGTTTCCGGTCAGGTTCCTGCTCGGCCCAGCAGATAGTCGCTGAACAGAAGTAGTGAACAATATTCTCAAATTCTTGCTTTTGCTTTAAAGGATCTGCATCAACAATTATTTAATATATATACCTGTGTAATAATACGATCATAACGGAAATAACAGAATCGCCTCCTGTTGATCTTGGAATTAGCATCTATTCTTAGTGGCACTGTTGTGTAAGAAAAATATTTAAAAAAAAAATAAAAAAAAATTAAAATGTTTTTACCAAACAAGGAGGTGTGTTTGTGTCAAAAGCTATCATTACACGCTTACGCACAATCAAGCTGTTTTCTATTTTTGTATTTCTGGAAAGGTTTCTGGAATGTGGGCACATTGTTTTGTTGTTGTTTTTTTTATAACTGGAGAATAACACAATTGTAACATCGCTGACATCAATTTGGCATTAGCATTTATTCTTAGCTGCTCTGTTGTGTAAAACAAAGCAAACAAAAAAAAAATACTGGTTGAAACCAAACAAGCAGGTGTGTGTGTGTGTGTGTGTGTGTGTCAGTGCCTGTTATTAGACAGTTACAAACACTCAACATGTTTCTTTCTATTTCTCAAAAAGTGTCAGGACCGCATGCACAAACAATTATTTTTAATACCTAATATAACATGATAATAGTATGTAAAAACATATTACCTATCTTGTTTTAAGATATCAGATTTGAACTTGAAATTGGCATCTATCTATAAAAAAGTTAGAAAAAAATTACTGGTTGAAGCCAAATGAGGAAGTGTGTATCAGGGGTTTGTTTTAATTATATCAAAAATTAACTGGAGTGAGTGACAATAAGTTCTTTTTCCAAATCGGCTACCGTTTAAAGGCGGGCAGGCTTGCGCGAGTGGTCATTTTGATCACACACACACACACACACACACACACACACACACACACACACACACACACACACACACACACACACACACACACACATACGGGTATTAAGAGGTATTGATTGAAAACAAAGTAAGTTCACACCTCCTGTCGCCACCTAATGTTGAAGGAGGCGACTGCAGTGTGTGTGTGTGTGTGTGTGTGTGTGTGTGTGTGTGTAAAACATTAAGCACAAACACAAAGAATACATTAGGTGACCCGTCGCCCCGACATGTTATTACCTGCAAAACAGGAAATGGAGACATTTCCTGTCTGGCCAGCTGATGCGAACGCGTTCAATAAATGCAGGTTTACCGCAGGTGGCTCCACTCAACTACCGCTTTTCACACACACACACACACACACACACACACACACACACACACACACTCAGCTGCCTTCCTCTTATTTGGCTTAATGCCCCCAATGCTCTTTCCTTCCCCCTCGCCGCTCCTGTTCTCGCCCACTTTTTTTTCATCTTGCACAATCTCTCATTATTACTTTCTCCTGTTCGCCATCTCTCCCTTTCTCATTCTTTCTCTCTCTGTTCGCCACCCACAATCGTTTTTTCCCGCCCTCAGTATCAGCTGATCGTGGACGTGGCCGGACAGGAAAAATTTGCGCGAGTTGATCTGGCTTTCTCTCAACACTGGCGGCGCTCCGACGCCCCCCGACCGATGCAACGTTCAATCAAAACTAACAACGCGACCTTTGACCCCCCTACTCTCTCCCGAGGGGGGCTTCGGTGCCAATCTTTTCAGATGTAACTTGATTGGAGGACGCGAGATCTCGCCTTCGCCTCAGGGGGGAGTTTCCATGTCACGTTTCCATGACAACGAAGATGATTATACATAAAAATGGGAAAAAGCAACCCATGGAATGAAGAGCGATGGTCATTTCGCCGCCTCAACGAAGCGCACTCAGTGCCTGTCTCGCACCCCCCCCACCTCCTCATCCACTCCGAAACGCAATTGTTAGTTGTTGATCCTGTGCGCCAAGTGCGCGACCTTTGACCTCGGCGACTCCGGTGGCCTCGGTACCATTTTCATTAGACGTGAAATGGCGCGACTTAAAAAAACGATACGAATCAGCGTTTGCAGTGGTTCTTTTATCAGTTGGCACTCACATGACCCGGATGTGTGTTTCCTGGCTCGTTTCCACGACGACCAAGATGTCACAAGATACATTGGAAATGGATAAGTGACACCAGAATGTGAGTGTCATTCTAGCATCCCACCGTTTTAGCATTAGCGCCGCCCTCTGGTTACGATCAACTGAGCGCACTCGTTTCCGGTACCGGCGGGAAGACGGCGCCCGAGGAGACCCGTCTTGAAATTTCTGGTGTCAAAAATAAGAATTTGAACCTTCCTGGCGAACGTGCGACCTTTGACCTCAGCCTAGCGCAACAGACATAGCGCTACGTAGCATAAAAACACATATCGGCTCATCCAATCCGCTTGCGGTGACAATTCTCACCGGGGCTCTGACAAGTTTCCATGACGACGAAGATGCCGCACGAAAACAGGAACCGGCTGGTTTATCTCTTTTGCATTATTCACATGAACTCGTCACCATCCACACAGAGTACACCCGGTCTCCGCGACGCCGTGGCGGCGGAGGGAAGCCGCCCCCCCCCTACTTCCCCACCGCGCGGCACCTTCCGTCCTGTTTCATCATCAAGCGTATTCCGGCGCGGGCCGCTACGGAGGCAGACAGCCGGTCTTGAGTGGCCAATTACGTCCGTTTATCTCCCTTCCAGGCGCGGCTGCGATCAAACGGAATGAAGAAACAGGATCAAACAGCGGGGCTGGAAAAATCGCTCTTCCGCTTCGCTCGCTTCTTCCTCGCCGCTTCCCCCCGACCCGCTTCCTCCCTCCTCCTCCTCCTGTATGCCTGCGTATTAACACATACCTACACATCTCACAATGCTTCCCTCAACCGTATCTAAGTAGCGGGGTCTGTGAAAGTTTACTGCTGAGGGAGCTTCTCGTGTGTGTGTGTGTTTAGCTCCGGAGAAATCACCTTCAAGGGGAGTTTCCAGGCAAAGTTAAAGAGCGGCAGTGTGTTGCCGTCTATTTTTACGCAGAAGCAGGCAGGCAATGGAGCTTTTAAGGAGGTGAATTTTCCCTTCATCCCTCCATCTCTCCGTCCATCCATCCTGAGTCACGCTCCCGTTAAAAGGGTCAAATCACCTCTGACCCCCCCGGCCCAGATCTAAGAAATAAAAGCAGGGGGGCTCATGGAGAGGTGAAACCCTGACTTGAAGAAAGAATGTCACCACTGTTATTTCTTTTTATTTTTTTTAAAGTGATATTTGGTGGCCGGGAGTGAAGGGGGGGGGGGGGTCAATCTGAGTCACAGGATCTCCAAATCCCCCCCGATGGGCCCTGAATCAATAAAAAAAAACAAAATTTGCTTCCCCACAGCTCTCTATATAATAGGATCCCTTATTAATTACGATAGATAGATAGATAGATAGATAGATAGATAGATAGATAGATAGATAGATAGATAGATAGATAGATAGATAGATAGATAGATAGATAGATAGATAGATAGATAGATAGATAGATAGATAGATAGATAGATAGATAGGCAACAGCTCTAAGGTCGCAAAACTGTAAGGCAAGTCACTTTTGTGAGGGAATGTGTGTGTGTGTGTGTGTGTTTTTGGTGTGGGGGTGCGGACGTCCGCGCGTCCGGGACACCGGGACATACAAGAGTACTCCCAGCGATTAAAAAAATAAAATAAAAATACGTAACCTCACGCAAGTGTATCAAATTATTATTATTATTTTAATTTATTTATTTATTTATTTGTTTATTTATTTATCTATCTAATCAACGTGTCACGTGGAAAAACAAACTAAACATAGAGCGATCGATATGATCATCGATCGATCATCATCGATTAGATGACAGAGAGCGAGAGAAAGATGTAACAGGTGATTTTTTTTCGCTGGGGGGAGTCTGTCACCTCTGCCGTCTCCACCTGAACTTTCCCACGTAAAGAAGAAAAAAAAAAAAAAAAGCGTCCGTAACCATGGAAACGGCCACTTCGGTGACACTCCGGCTTTAAGTTGTCCGAGAGTTGAATCAATCAATCAATAAATATTTGATTAAATAAATGACACAGTAAATAAATGAGTGAGAGAGGGAGAAAACGGACAGTTTGATTTTTTTTCTTTTTTATATTTTTATATTTGGCGTGACCCCGTGGGTTTCGTGGGGGTCGGCGATGTGTCAAACTCACCTCCGTCCTCCGCCGCGGCCGCCGTGGGCAGGAGCACCGCCAGGAAACATCCACCGAGCCAGGCGAGTAAATCCATCTCTTGTCGCCCCCCCCCCCCCCCAACTTCAAGCCAACCTCCCGGAGGAGTTCTTTCAAAAAGAAAAAAAAAATGAAAAAATTGAAAAATGTGTATTGCAAAAAAAAAAATTAAAATATAAGTTGTAAAAAAATTGAAAAAAAAAAAAAAAACGAAATCACCACTCTCCCTCTGAGCCTCCCTCCCTTCTCCTCTGTCTTCTCTTCTCACCGAGCGCAACACGAGGTTCGTCCGCGCGCGCGTGTGCGTGGAAGTGTGTATCCGGAGATATCTTACTAAAAAAAATAATAATAAAATTAAAAATAAATAAGATCCAACTCCGGGTGCGTAAAAGGAAAACGGGTGTTTTTCCCCCTCCCGGTCCGGTCAGGGCGACGCGCACCGGGACGCAGAGCTCATCCGCGCCGGATCACGGGTGAGAAAATCACGGGTGGGAGCCATCATGGGGGTTCTGGAGTGGGGATCGGGGTCGAGAGGAGGAGGAGGAGGAGGAGGGGGGGTGACAGGAGCGTCCACCGATCGTCTCCCGTGGAAAAGTCTCGGTTCTCCTCCGGCGGACTTAAACTACCGGCGCATCACCGCCTCCCCTTCCGCCGCGCAACTACTTCTATAAAAACAATATAAATATATCTTTTATAATCCCACACTGGGTGAAGGGAAGGGGAGAAGAAGGAGGGAGAGGAGGTCTATCTCAGGTGTGCGTGGAAGTGGGTGGGGGGGTTAAAAAAAAAAAAGAGTCCGATCGCTGCGTGGAGAAGCGTCTCCGTGCGTAAAAGGCGGAGGAGAGGAAGGAGAAAAAGAAGGAGGAGGAAGAGGAAGAGTCGTGCAGCCGCTCCGCGCTCCTCTTGCAGACTCACACTTTATTCACTTAAACACGCTCGTCTCCTTCCCGCTCCCCTCCTCTTCCTCTCTCTCTCTCTCCCTCCCTCTCTCTTTCTCTCTCTCTCTCTCCGTGCGCTCCTTCCTTCCCCTCCGGTCTCAGCCGGGGGTTTGTGACAGCGCAGCCCCTCTGCAGGACCGCTCACTCGGTCCCCGCCACCCTCCCACTCCCACTCCCACTCCGTCACTCCCTCCACCCCTGTCGCCGTGCACGCCGTGCACGCCGTGCACGCGTCTCGGATTACAGTAGGCATACTCGGCCCCGCCTCCATGAACCCCCTCCAAACCTCCACCCGATTAACGCGCAGTTTTATTCCTCTCTCTCTCTTTCTCTTTTTCTCAGGTGCTCCCCCTCCTCATCCTCCTCCTTCTCTATTTTACTTCTTTTTTTTTTTATTTGCGTTAAAACGCTAACTAAAACGAGGGCGGGGGAGGGGGATTTGTTGCAATGAGTAGTTTAATTAATCTTCATCGCGGCTCATTAAAAATAAATAAATAAATAAACATTAGATTTCTGTTCTGGAGTCTATCCGGAGAACATTGTTTCTCCCACTCGTGTTTTTTTTTTTTTTTTTTAACTAAAATGTTTCACTTTTTTTTCCGATGAAATGAAATTAAGCGGCTCTGTTACTGCGCCACTGTACGCAGGGGCGGATCAACGCACGGGGACGTTCAACGGGCACACGCTCGAAACGGGGCCCCAACACTTCGCTATTTTTTTTTAAATGTAATTTCTTTAACATTTAACTGAATACATTTGGCTAACTTACTTAAAATGGTTTCAAAAAATTAATGGGAATGTTTCTTCTTTTTCAATTTCAGACAAATTTTCAAGTGAAATTTTGGCTCATGATTATTTCAACCTTTTTTTGATAGTTTTTTTTTGTTATTAGATGTTTTGGCAGATTTTTTTCTTTCTTTTTTTTTTTTTAAAGTCCAGTAACTATTACAGATACACAGTTATTTTTAATTCTTTGAAAAGTTTTCGATTCATTCAATCATTCGCTTGTTTGTTTGTTGATTCATTCATTATCTGTTACTGAGAACATGCAATCCCCAAAGGCCCCTTTTGGGAATTGAACCAGAAACGCCCTTGCTGTGAGGCACTCATCTCCGCACCCCCTAACTTTTGCAAATATGCAGATTTATTTAATATCCGAGAGATTCGTGAATAAGTGACACGTGCTTTTATGGAAACAGGCAGATTTGTGCCTGACAAGGCCACGTGGCTCAAACAGAATCGTAAAAAGAGGAACCGGATGGACAGCAACTTCATGGTGACACACACACGCACACACACACATGGAGTTTATAAGAGTGGATGTAGCTCCTAAATCCAAATGACACCTCTAAGCTGTAATCCCTCTAATGGCCACTAGGGGGAGTAACTACCAGGATGCATTTCGATGTTTGTAAATAAAGCTCTAGCAGAGAAGGGAAATCAAAACAAATGATCACTGTAATGTTGCCCTAAGACGTTCAAGGCTCAGCAAATCTCTGCCACCTCGCTTTCAAGCGCTCGGATTATGATCGGAGCGGACGCTGGAGGCGGGTTGGGGTTCAGAGCTCGCTGTCAATCACCTCAGAGAGAGGCGCTCCACCACGGCTCCTCTATCGTCCAAATATAGCATCCTGAAAACCGACGCGGTCAAAATGTAGAAACCCTCAAAACCCAAGAGCAAGAAACCAAAGGGTGATGTAATCTGAAAATAAGGGAACCAAAGCAGCGAGGGGACAATACAGCAGGGAAATAGACTAGATAGACTGATAGATAGACTGATAGATAGATAGACAGATAGACAGATAGACAGATAGATAGATGTCTACTCTACTGTCAATATGTGTAACATACATATATGTATATATTTATAAAATAATGCGGCACCCATCAATTAAATTCATTCATTCATCATCGAAACACCTTATCCTGCACCAACAATCAGTAGAGACAGATAACAGTTCGCTTCCTCATACAACTTTCACACTTTTACAGAAACACACACACACACACACACACACGTAAAATGCTAGTATGCATTGCTATGTGCAAAGAATGTTCCTGTGGCAATAACCCTGATTTATACACATAAATACTACACGAAGTCATATACATGTACTTGTAAATAAATATGTATATACATTACATATATTTTTTACTTTATTTTTGTTTATTTCTTCTGATCTTTACCTTTTTTTATTTCATTTTTATCATTTGCCATTTTATTCTTATTTTTATATAGAGTTCTATTTTGATGCTTCTCCCATTTCTGAGAGCAGGAGCTGCTTTACACAAAAATCAATTTCCCCATTGGAGATCAATAAAGGATTCGGATTCTGTTATTGATATGCTACCGATTAGCGAGCACTTATCCAAGCATGTGAGGACTGTAATTATTTTGTGAATCTCTAATACATTATACCCATTGTACAGAAATGAAGACACTATTCATTCCTATATCGCCGGCCGCTCCTAAATAGTCAGGATGGAGTTAAAATGCGCAAAAAAAAAAAAAAAAGAACTCGGATCTCAGGAGGTCAAAGTTGTCTTTGGCGTGAACGTTTATTTTTCTAAATTATAGCATGAGTTGAAGAAAAAGCACAGTATGATTTGAGGACATGCTGTCAATCAGAGGGGATGGAGGGCGCTCCGCCGCCAGCTCCCCTCCATCCAAATATAGCATCCCGAAAACCAACACGGTTCTAAATGCAAAGGGTGTGTGGGGTTTGGTGGGATGGGGGGGGGTGATGTCATCCCAGCGACATGCACTTTTGTTTACACACCCAGCGTGACACATAGAAACAAAAGGCTTGTCGAGTAGAGAGCAGCCAGATGGTAGCATTGCGCAGAAGTAGTCGTTTATGAACGCTGTGGCATGCCTTAACTGGTGGTCACCGATGTGCACGTGTGTGCACGTGCATGCGGCGTGCTACCCATAGTGTATCAGCGGCCCGTGAAAGCTTGTTATAAAGGGAGAAAAATCAAAAAAATCCAAACAAAACCCGGCCTGTGGCACGGCGTTCCCAGGACACACCCTGCGCACAATCGCACGCAGATGCGAATGCAGACCATAATGACACGGCGGCGCCGGCCCTCCGAGTAAAACCGATGTGAGGTTCCCCCCCCCCCCCCCTTCAGGGGAAACGCCGTCCAACGCCCTCACGCCCTGGGTTGGCTCCTCCACCCCTCCGTTTGCCACGTTCCTGCCCGGTTGCCCCTTCGCCAGTCCCGAAAAGATAACTTTCACATCACCGCCTCACAAATCCTAGCATTCACCCGTTCAGACGCCAGTGCGAGGCGCCGAACCGCCTTGGCGGGAGATACCTGGAGTTCTTGCCCGAGGACAATTCGACGTGAGGATGTGAGGAAGTCGGCAATCGAACCGCCAACCCTCTGAAAAAAAGAGACCACTGCGCCACCAACTCTAGCAATGCAACAAATAAAATCTATTGACAAATAACAATATATACACACACATATGTATATATATGGATGTACATGGATGATGTGTGTATATAAATTCATATGTATGTGTTTATATATCTGTGTGTCTTGATATACTCATATACTGTATATTTATATACTCACATAACATATGCATACATACATACATATTGTATATACAAATAAAAATGCATATCTTAGATAGATAGATAGATAGATAGATAGATAGATAGATAGATAGATAGATAGATAGATGTGTATATAAATATTTATGTATATGTGTCTGTCTTGAAATAAGTGTTTTGATATGCATATGTGCTGTACATTTATATATACTCACTTTCATATTGATACATACATACTGTATATGCAAATATTATGTGTGTGCACATATTTAAATGTATAAACACGCACATATATGTGTGTGTACGTGTGTGTGTGATGCTTAATTCACACCATAGAGGAAAAAATCAGAGACAGGAGTTAAGGAAATACATCTCAGGAAGATTCGCAAAATAAAACTACACAAAAATCAGTTGGACACGTCTTGATATGTCTGCCAGAGGGATTAAGTTATGTTTCCATGACGGACCTCGATATGTGTGTGTTTGTGAGACAGAGAGAGTAAGATAAGTGTACTGCCACCCCCTCATTCCTCATGCCCCCATAACCCCGTCGTCTGACCCCCCTCAACCTGTCCCTCTCACCACTTGTGTCCCCCCCCCCCCCCCGGCTGAAACCCAACCCTGCCCGACCCGCCGCAGTCCGCCAACGCTCACGACGCTGTGGACGGAGCCATCAGACGGACGCCCGGCGCCCTCATTCATTCATCTCCAGCTCGGAACCGGGAAAATGAGCCGTTGATTCCGGCTCTGAATCGGCCGACGAATTATCTGCGGTCGTGTTATCGTACGACGGTGTTTCCATGTGGACATTTCAGTGCGGCTCCTAAAAATCAAACATTCATCCATTCATT
Organism: Fistularia commersonii; assembly: GCF_037954325.1. Lineage (NCBI taxonomy): Eukaryota > Metazoa > Chordata > Actinopteri > Syngnathiformes > Fistulariidae > Fistularia > Fistularia commersonii. The sequence continues at coordinate 11,561,447 of NC_141287.1, read as the reverse complement.
TTCTACACCTGCAGGAGGGGTGGTGGGGGCTGGGAATGGGTTGGAGTCCGTCCCAGCTGTCACTGGGTTAAACCTGGACTGGTCGCCAGTCCATCACAGGGTCACATATATCGCGCTCATTCACACGTCCTTCGGGACATACAACTATTGACTCTCACAACAAACGGAGACGTGCAACCATTCACTCGTTCACGGGTCTCTGATGAAGCTACTGCGCGTGATTGGATCGTGGAAGGAAAGCCATGAAAACTAGGGATCTTCTTGCTGCAGAAGTGCTAGCCATCGCGTAACCGCTCGCTGCTAATTCCGTCATCTGAAAGCCAAATCACAGACACTCTCCAGGAGGGTGCAAAGATGCTCAGTTTAGCACCGGCACCAGTGTGACGCTATAGCTTAGGAGTGTTGTAGGATTATTCGACTCCAGAAATGCACCGACCATGAGCCGGAGCATCATGTTTTTGCACCAGCCCCCACCGGCCGTCAGTCAAATGCAAGTGAGATCGTCTGACTCCAAAACGAGTCCTGCAGTCCAGCTAATGGAGCTAACAGGATCGCTAACAGAGCTAACAGCTAGATACGATTTCCCCCGAGGCAAAATGATTGGATACGGCTTGCATCCCTTCTCATGGCGCATATTTTAAAATTGGGGGGGAACCGTGTTTAATCGCAAGCTAAACGTCAGCCATCCGGAGGTATTTTTAAAAAATGTATGTCGAGCCGCAGCAACTACGCTTAGACAGATTTCTAAATGAGCACTTCGGTTGAATAAAAAAAAAAAAATGCCATTGACAATGAATGTGTGTGAATTCACACGCACGCATACATTCCGGACTTTCCCTTTCACGCATTCTTTTGGATAACTTACAGCGGCGTGTTTCACCAGGGGGGGTTTGGGGGTTAGTCCCGGGCATTTTTTTCTGCCTCAGCAAGCAGCGGACTGAGTTTCCCTGAACTTATCATGCTGACATCACTGCTACACCGTAAACAATTCCGGGAGGCCGAGGCAGGAGGTAAATCAGGGCAGCCGTACGGTTTATCCTCTTTTGCTCAGTTTTTGCTAATGATAGAATGCGACTCAGACATCTCTTTGGTTTCTTTGAGCCAAAATGGCGGAATCCCGATGTCTGGATCGCTGGGAAAAAGGATATCTTGAATAAAAATAAACGGTCTGGACCATCCTATCTGTGTTTTTTTTTTTTTTTTTTTTTTTAAATTAAGTGTGAAAAGAAAAATCAAAAAGGAAAAATGGCTCGAGGGTGTATTGATAATGATTAACAACGTAAATTTGAGATATATGATGAAACGTTCTTGAGCAGAGCAATGGCACAATTAATCAAATTTGTACTTAATCGGTTCTCGCTTCATGCTTTTATGATAAAAAGGCATCTGCGGTGTCTTCGCACCCGAAACTGTGGAAGGCAAACCTTTAGGCAAACATTGCTCTGACAAAACTGAATAATTTGAATTGAGGCCACAAGTTGAAAGTGAAAGTTGAAATTACGAGGTTTTCTAAAGTTACTCTAAAGTTCCTGGTAAGCCTTCAATGGGAAGTCATGTTTGTACTCAATGTTAAATACGAATATGTTCGTTTGTGGGGAATCAGTGGAGCACCAACTCCCCTGCCGTCCCCATGTTCGTTATGAAACAAAGTGCCGAACTTGGAAGTGAACTCTCTCTCTATATATATATATATTATTGAAAATAAAATTAATAATATAATAAGAATACTTCAACAATAATAATGTTAATAATAAGACTATAACTGCTAATAATAATTTGAATAATAAGAATACGGCTGCTTACAATAATAACAATAATGCCAATAGCAACATAAACAAATAAATAAAACATACCATACTGCATGTCTTCTCTCTCTTATTTTTAGTTAACCAAACAAATCTCAATATTAATGTAGCGCTCTTTCAGCTGCTGAGACAGACTTTTGTGCATCTTTCCATCGGGGTTTGACGTAACCGCGGCATCTTGACTGCCTGTTTTTTTGTCTAATATCTGCTGGGCGTGGATGTGGTACTTTAATCAGGAAGTGCTTAGGTGAAAGGAAAACTACTTCCTGTAGAATGTGAAGACCACTTCCTGTCATTCAATTGTCCCGTCTCGGGTGTGTTTGGACTCGAACTTCCCATCGAGAGGCCAATGTGTTGTTTAGAGTCCTCCATCTTGAGCAGCAGTGGTGCACCAAACTGCACCAACGAGTGGAACAAGGGGATTTTATACCACCACTTGAAAAAATGATCACGCGAATTAATCAATCCGGATTAACCTGTTAATTTACAATGTAAATCTCAAAAAGAAATCTGCATACGTGTGACGCCGGATGTTTGACGCACCGGTCACAAGATTGCCAGGGAAAGAAGCATTGGTCAACTGACGGATTGATAAATATCACAATTACACTCACGTCTATATTAATTCTCAACACTTGTTCATTTGTAGCGGCAGCTCAGCTTTCAACAACCTCCTCCTCATCGGCCATTTAAATCATCTTGAACGCTTTTCCTCGTGTTTAACCCCCCCCCCCCCCCCCTCCACCCCCGCTTAACTTGCTTGCATCACATTTTGTTGCAACTGATCAGTCATCCAGACTCCGCTGTTTTGTTTCCTGTTAGTTTATCACTTGACATTCTGGCGCTACCCGCTGGCTGCCCTTGAACCAGAGACTTGGGATTTCTTAGAGAGGACTTAATTCAACCAATACATTTTCGGATCGCCTGCAATTAAAAGCCCCCCACCAAAAAATGTAATTTCTCCCTTTTGCTGTTTTTTCCGCATGGACGTGCGGCGTCGCCATGGCGCCTGCAGCTCGACTTCAAGCCGGACAACCTTCCTGCTTTTATCTCCCCGTTTCATTATCCTCCTTTAGACCTCCATTTAGTCCTCATATCGGTGAAACTCATTTTCAAAAAAACAAGCTTTTAAATTATAAAAGTTATTTTCCTCATTGCATTGATTTCCCTCCCCCTTCTCTACTTTCACCGTGCTTTATGTTATTATTTTTTTTCAGCGGTTTATTTCTGCATAATGCATCCTGCACATCTTGATTTATTAAGCTGAAGTTAAAAAAAAAAAAGGAAAGACTTCAGCTCTTTTATCCGGGCTGCGTTGCATGTGAATCCTAGTTTTGTATCATAATAAATGATTTATAAATCATTTATTTCACAGCATTAGTTGTTAACCAGGCGCATGTGTGTGCGTGTGGCAGTCGCGCACACACACACGTGTTTGTCATTTCGGGACTCTGCAATACATCCAAAGCAATCACGCCGAAATGCCAGCGGCCCGCTGAGACCTCTCCTGATCCATCTTCCCAGGTTAGCGCTATGTTGTGATAGCCGAGGGCCAGCGGCTCTACGTCTGTCAACCGGCCCTCGCCCCTAGCGCACATATGGCGGTCGCCAAAAATGTTTAGCCAAAGGAAACTCTGCCCGCGTCGTTTTTCAGCGCACCGCAGATTTTTCCAGGTCGGTGTGTGTGTGCGCCATCAACCTGTCGGCGCCTCAGAACTCCTGGGAGTTTTCTGCAGGGGCCGCATTCTGTTCGGGTTTTTGCCCGCCGCCCCCCCGGGTTGGGATATCCCCCCGGTACGGCGGTCGGATTTCGTTGTCTTGCTCGCAGGCCGTCCCAGGTTGGGTCCGGGTGAAAGAAAAGCTCGTATAATAATATAATCTTTACATTTAGTGAGTGATGAAGTGTCTGAATGTTCTCAGGTTTCCTCTTGCAGTCCAAAAACATGAGAGAGTGAATGCTTGTATGTCCGTATTTGACGTGTGAATGAAAGGGTGAACGGTCCTTTATCTATATTTGCAGCTCTGCAATCAACTAGCAACCGGTCTGGAGTGTATCACGCCTCTCGTCCAATGAAAACTGGGATATTCCCCGTGCAGTGCAGGATAAACAGTATAGCTAATTAAGGAGTGAATGAATGAATAAAAGAATGAAAATAGACTTGTAGATTTGTTTTACCCCGTGACATTCATGCATATATACCTCCCAGAAGGGCTGACTATATATAACGGCAATCCACACCCACACAAACACACACATGCACACACACACACACACACGCTCCCTGCGGCTTCATCAATAAACTATATTAGCGAGCGCATCTTACGGGAAGCCGCCGTAAATTAGCGTGTCAACAGCTAACATGGCCGCGCTGACGTTCTCACTTAGCAGGAACACACATGTGGGAAGTGTGCACTGATACAGGTCAGCAGATTTTACAGTCGCAACACACACACACAGACACACACAGATGGGCACGTCATAGAAACATGTGGTCAGGGAAAAGTCAATCCAGTGTTAGCTTTAGCCCGTGAATCATATTCACTCACTCGCATGAAGCTAACGCGCTACATGCAAGTACCTCATGTTGTTGTTATTGAGTGTTTTTTAGTATGTGTGGTGAGTAATTGTGTGTGTGTGTGTGTGTGTATGTGTTGTGGTGGTGATAATCACAGTGCAGCCTGTGGAGACCGCAGGGAGTCCACTCAGCTATTAGCAAGGACACAGAGGTGATAGAGTTGCAGACACACACACACACACGCACACGTCCATGGATGGTCCCAGCTGGTCCATTTTATTTTCTTTTTCTTCTCCATGCCATTGATCAAAGTATCTAATTTTTCCCGCCTTCATTTTCCTTTTTTTTCTGCACGTGTATGTTTTTTTCCAATTTCCTCTTTTAATTCTGTTTTTGGTCTTCCCTCTGTCTCAAGACCGGTCACGCATAAACACATATACACACACTTTTGTGTTTCTCTGTGGGGTTGGAGATAAGGATGTCCTCTCTGGATGTTTGACTCAGCTGTTAGCGCAGCGGCAGCAGTTTGTGGCTTAGCGCTCCTCGGCGGGGGGGAAAAAAAGGCGGCTAAAAGATGTCTAACCGACTTTGTAACAATTCTTGTTGCCGAGACGTTGGCGCAAAACTGCCACAGAAGGAATCCATTTCTACATTTTCTTCAAGGAGATTAATTGTCTGACGACGTCAGTCGGCGAGAGCGCGGCTTCCCCTGTCAGTATGGTTACACATTCATTCATTTATTCATTATCTACAACCCTTATCCTGCACTCAGGCTCCCTGGAGCCTATTCCAGCAGTCATTGGGCGAGACGTCCTGGATTGGCCCCTCTGCCATTTACACGTCATCAAGAGACATGCAACCATTCACCCTCTCATCCACGTATCATACACACACACACACACACACACACACATATATATATATATGTATATATGTATGTATACATATACATTGCAGTAGTAAAAATTGATCATTATTATTATTGTAATTATTATCATTATTGTTTTTGTTGTTATTTATATTATTATTATTATTATTATTACCGTAATAATCATAATTATTGTTGTTATAGTTGTTGTTGTTGTTATTGTTATTATTATTTACCTATAACAAAATTTTGAGTAATTTTTCAAACAAAGGAGCTCTGGGGTTTCTACGTTTTTGTTTTTATTTTTTGTTTTGACAGGCAGCGTCAAGTGCCCATGGACATGTATTTTGCTTGTCAAGAGGGCGAAGGGGATCTTTATCCCCCAGATCTGTCCTCCATTGGCCCCCCCACCACCCTGCCCCATGTCCCTGTCTTTTATTATTCTAACCTTGCATCGCTTTATTGGGCATCCCGTTCATCTTTATTTAAAGACAGAAGAAAGAGAGTTTCAGTAATTGGACACTGTACTTTTGAGTGTGGGAGATGTGCGCGTGCACACACACACACACACACACACACACACACACACACACACACACACACACACTTTTCACTATTCATTACCTTCCCCTTGCAGTGACTACAGGCATGTGTATGGTGGTATTGTTGCAGAGGAACAAAAGACAGGGCTGTTTGCGGGCCAGTCGTTCAACTGTAACTCCGCGAGTACAGGGAGATATGGGTCAGTGGTCATCAGCGCGTGGAGACACACACCCACATACACTCACAGGAGTACAAACAAAAACACAGACACACTCGGCGCAAACTCAAACACTTCCTGAGGCTGTTGTTATTGACAAAGTCATTAGACAGAGAGGGACTTGAGGATTTTCAGCATGCTGTCATTTAGAATGTGTGTGTGTGTGTGTGTGTGTGTGTGTGTGTTTGCGTGCGTGGAACGGATTCCTTGGAACATGGAGAGCGCAATAACAGTGGTTTTCTTTGCTGCTGGGGTGGGAGGGGGAATCCCATGTTGTCTTAGATGAAACACACTGATAGGATTATCAGTGACAGCTTAATCATGAACACACACATCACTAACACACACACACTCTCAGACAGACACACACACACACACACAAACAGAGGAGCAGATGTCCGTCTCGTCTGTCATTTAATACGCTTGTTTTATTTAGTAAACGTTTCCTCCTAAACAGGAAGCGGGTGCTCCATTGCAAAGCGACCAATAGGAGGGGAGATACCTCGAGACCTCACAAGGTCACAGGGTCAGAAGGTCGCGGAGCGCTTCTACAAGGAAGGCCCACGATGTACACGCATGTGTAATTAAGTGGGTTCAAACTTGTTATGCCCCAGATTTCTGAGGACTTCTGACTTCTACACCTCCATCCCTACTCTTTTTCTTCCTTCTATTCAGCATTACTGTATGCTAATGGCAACCGTAAATACTCGCACTTGCTTGCTATTTGTGAAAACAATACGTCATTACGCAACAGAAAATACCCCGACTTGCACACACACACAAACACACATTACACACACACATTTGCAAAATCATGTTTATGGAAAAAGAAGGTTTCAATAATGGAATTTAACGCAGATAATCCCAGGCTGCGTTTGCCCGGTTATATTTGCCCGGGGTTTGTTGTTGCAGAGATCATGTTTGGGTGAACAGTGTCCCGTGACTGCGGGTGACACACACACACACACACATACACACATACACCGTGGAGCCCTATTGAGCCTGCAGAGTTCACACACAGCTCACTTCGGGAGCTTTTCTAAAGCTTGCTCGGTAAGGGTGACATTTCCATCTCCTATAGGGGGAAAGAGACGGGAAAATATTTTGACCTTTATGCAACCATATTATAGGATTGGCGGGGAGGGCCGAGGCGGCCGATGGAGAGGCGGCTCAAGTGAAGGGATGAAGAAATGGCCAGGCGCGGAGAAATGCAAGGTGGGGGAAAAAAAAAAAAAAAAAGCGGGGGACACTGTGAACGGGGGATTAGAGGGGGCGGCGGGGGGCAATATTGGAAATAATAGCAGGCAAGGAGGTGAAAAAACAATATTTAAAAAAAGGATAAATAAACAAATAAAAATAGTTTTATTATGTAATGAACCATGTGGCAACAATGCTGTTTGGTGCTCTTTATCTAGAGATTTATTCATTTTCTCTACCGCCTATACGGCCCACACTGGAGCCTATCCCAGCTCTCATTGGGCGAGAGGCCGGGTTTGTCCCGGACCAGCCAATCACAAAGACCGTTCACTCTCTCATTCATATGTTCTATAAGTACATTCATCAGTTTACTCTTATTGAGGGATACAACCATTCACCCTCTCATTCCAGCATCATAATTAAACACATATTTAATAGTTAAACACGTATTAACGGTATAATATCGACATGGTGGGGACTGGCCTGCAAATTTTGCTGCAAATCTTAAAACAATGCAAACCATTCAATTAGCTTTACTGTTTTTATGCCATTAAAACATTGCTATATTCAAGGGGAAACCATGCTGTAGGTTAGGGGGGAACATTCCTAGTGTTACCACAACTGCCACAAGGTGGAGAAACCAATTGCACCTGCCGGGCGTTTCTGTTGCTGCTGCTTAGCAGTTTAACATGTATGGCCGGATTTCCATGTGCTGTTTATTTCTTGTTTTGTTTTGTTTTGTTTTGTTTTGCTGGCATGCCGGCATTCCAGCCCCCGCAGGAAATAATTATGGAGGGAAGGTAAAAGAGAATGTAATTCGGATAAAGGACAGTTGTTGAGATTCTTGGATTAGATAATTTAAATGAAGAGACTGTTTAGTTTGAAACAACAGCAAGTCCCGTTTTCATATATTTTCACACCTGTATACAAATACATATATATTTATGATATTTATGTATATACATATATGTACCCGTTTTTTTCATTGATGGAATTATTCGTGAACGAAAATCCTTTCACTAATAGAGGGATACCAACAATTTTGTCTGTGTGTACCCCCCCCCCACACACACACACACAAATGTAATTTTATTTATTTATTTATTTATGTTTTATTTATGTCTTACGATGTTGTTAGCAGATGATATGTTGGATTATAGTGTTTGTAGACGACATTGTGATCTATGTCCTAGAAAGGAAAAGGCGAGACAGAATACAGGTGTGTGTGTGTGTGTGTGTGAATGACAGGGACCCAACAGGAACAGAGAGTGGAGATCAAGAAAGTGGAGGATTTGAAGTTTTTGTGGTCAATGATCCAGAGCATTGGAGAAGAGGTGGAGAAACACATCCAAGCAGGTTAGAACAGCCAGAGAAAAGAGTCAGCGGAGTGTTATGAGGAGAAGAGGACGCAGAGAAGGTAAGTTGGAGGCAGATGATACCTGAAGGGAGCAGCTGAAAGGAGAAGAAGTCACATATATATATACATATATTTGCATGAGTATATATGCTGTATATATGCAGGGAAAATTCAGTTTTCTCCATCTGGCAGAGATAGAGGAACATGTAGATGGATGGTGGCTTTCTAGAGGAAATCCTATTTTGTCCTCCAAACGGATGGTGTGCCGGATGGCAGGAAAGAAAGTAGGAAGGAAGGAAGGAAGGAAGGAAGGAAGGAAGGAAGGAAGGAAGTGCTTCAAGTGAAATTGCATTTCCTTGGAGGCGGGTAGACTCTCCTCATCACGCCAGCAATCTGCCATGAGGAAATAAGCAGATCCTGAACAGAGGGTGTCCTGGTGTGACTGTATGGAATTGTGTGTGTGTGTGTGTGTGTGTGTGTGTGTGTGTGTGTGTGTGTGTGTGTGTGTGTGTGTGTGTGCAGCAAGGACAGATGAGCAAGGGAAATGAGGGGTGACTACACTGGACTGAAAATTTGATTTGGAGCCGCTGCTTCAATGAGATGGTTGACCGCATCCACTGACACACACACACACACACACACACACACACACACACACACACACACACACTTCCAACTCACACATATTAGAGGACACTAATTGATTGAGGAGCGGTGGTTTTTAGACAACGTCCTGAGAGGGGGGGAGGGATGGGACGGAGGTCGAGTGTGGGGTGTGTGACTGTGAGTGTGAGTGTGTGTGTGTGTGTGTGTGTGTGTGTGTGGGAGGGGGGCACCAGCTGTTCTGTTTCCCAGACCTAGAGTGTGTTAACAGACTCCCAACACACACACACACACACACACACACACACACAGAAGATTGTGCATGTGGCTTGATGACACAGATGCAGACACACACACACATTAAATTGCTATTTTGCAACCCTGACTGAGCACATTGCTATGAAAAAAAAAGACACACACACACACACACACACACACACACACACACACACACACACACACACACACACACACACACTCGCCGTGGGAGTGTAACACACTGGTGTCAGGTCACCTTTAACTCCGCTCCTGTGAACGATGGCGTCCCGTCATTCATCCGTCACGTCAACAGAAACTGGGTCAAAGACGCAGAGATCGACCAAACTGCTGACGCCAGGCGCGAACACACAAGCGCCATTGTCTTTTCGGAATCGTACATATTATTATTAGCTGGGTGAGCTAAAGGCTAAATAACCTCGCTATCAATATCTGGTCAGATGCAACTCATGGGCCTGTCCGAGATTCGGGAATGAATGCATGAAAAACACGAAACCAATCCCGTGGACAGCGGAATATTTTCCGCCCGTAGCAGAAATATAAATGGCATTCTTTCTATAAAAATGATTATAATTACATTTCTGGAGATATCGGGCTGTTTGGAATAGTGTCGCGGAATAGAGTAATAATACATCAATGCCTGTTGCTGAATGGCCAACAAGGCCTGGCGCGAAGTATCATACATCTTCCTTGTGTGCACACACACACACACACACAAACACTCTGTTTAACTACTTCCATTGTTCTTGTCCTTCCTTCACAGCATTATTAACACGTCCAATCACTTTTCTATATCTTGTTTTTGTGTGTGCTTATAAAGTTCTTCTCTTTAATGGTATGCTCGGACCTCAGGGTAGCATCACCAGCTGATTTTGGTGCCAAAATATAGCCACTTTTGCAGTGTAGCAACTTTTTGCAGTTCCTGGAACCATTTCAGGAACCAGGCCGTTCCTTTTGCGCATTCGGCAGAGGAACCAAGAACCGCTGACTGGAAGCATTTTATCTAATAATTCGAGGCAGGGTCTATTTAAGATAAGATAAGATAAACTTTATTGATCCCCATAGGGGATATTCCTTTGTTACAGCAGCATAACAGTTATAAAAAAAGGCAAATGATATGAATATAAATATAAATAGATAAACAGAAGATAGACGATAGCAAGACATCCAGGAATAAAGAGAAAGCAGCAATATCAGGGATAAAATTCAGGGACAACATAAAGGAACGGTGAGGGTGAAAAATACACAACCGGAGCTAAACGACAATATAAATAGAGTGACAAGCAATGAATAAAATAAATGAACAAAAGTAGGCAGGATGTGCGCAAGCTGGGACAAACAAAGATAAGAAAGACAGCAAAGTTAAGACATGTGAATGGAGTAAGGTAGTGAGATTGTGGAAGCAGCACAGATGCACCTCAGGCCGGTCTGAGGTGTGACTTGGACTTTTTCTGTCCAAAAGCACGGCTGAGAACGAAGCACCGGTGAAACCTCAGCTGAATGGCCATATTTAACATTTTAAAGAATCACCTTTTAGATGAGGTGATAGAAGTCCAACAGCTAATATCTGGATGGCCAAAGGGGGCAAACTAGTAACGCAAGCTAATGTTTTCAGATGCAAACTGAGTCTCTAAAGCTGCAGGTCCTACAAACACATCCCTGTATGTTTTTTCAAAAATACATGGTGATAATATCCCATTTTTCTGCTTGAACGATCGACTCATTTTTCCACATATAACTGAAAAAGAGATTAAGTGCAAGTAAAATCATTTGACGCTAAATGTATTTGTTATTCGTGCATTCCTTGTCTGGTATCTCAGCGATGGTTTTATTCCTTTTCCAGTAAAGTGTCTCCTAAATCTCCCCAAGTCACTTTCAAGCCTTTTACAATTAACACTTTTTCTTCTCGTGCGTGTGTGTGTGTGTGTGTGTGTGTGTGTGTGTCCTGGGCAGTGATGGAGGGTTTGAAGATGGGAAAGTCGTCTGGGAAAAAAAAAAGGCCGGGCCTAACTCAATCTTTTCTTCTCCTCCATCTGCCTCTCTTTCTTCTTTATAGCTCTGGATGGCCTTAAAACAAAGCGCGTGATGAAAGACAAAGGATTTAATGAAGCTTCCACCCTCCGCCCCGACGCCCCTCACAACCCCCCCGTTTTAGGGGTCCTCTCTCACTCCGGAGTTTTACGGCGCCACAATAAAATAGACAAATGGTCAGTGAAGAACTGCCTCTGCGAAGGGCCGTTTATTAGTCACTCGGTCATTAAACTGGTCAGTTGACCAGGCAATAAGTTGTCAAGCAGTGCATATCCAAACTAAATATATATATATATATATATATATATATATATATATATATATATATATATATATACATACAATTTGTCGTGGAAAAATTAGGTATCAACTGGGCTGGAGTTTCATCCATAAAGCAAAAACAAGATATTCCTTTTCTTCTGCTGAAACATTTTGATGAACCCAACTTCTGTTAAACTACATGTTGGTTCTCCTCCGCCGCAAGACTAATGGGTTGTGACCCCTCAGTACACACACCCTCACAGACACACTCCTTCATACAATCACAGAGGATGCCACTTAAGTGAGAAAACACTAAAATATCGGCGCTATCTGTCCAACTCGCTGATCCCATAACCCTTTCACCTTCAGCCAAGGGCGACGACCTTGTGGAAAAGAATGCTTAAAACAGACGTCTTTCCATACACATATATATACACACTCGCACACACATACACACACACTCGCGCGCGCACACACACACACACACATAATATATATATATATAATAATAATATATATATATAATGATCACACACACACACACATATATATATATATATATATATATATATATATATACACAAATACACACACATGTATATACACATACATGTATTTATACATGTATATATATGCACACACACACACATGCACACACATTGTAATTTTCTGATTATTAAGCACACCTGAATATAAGCCTCTCAGTTTACATAAATAAAACATAAATAAAACAAAAATAAAAATAAATAAATATGCGTGTGTACATGTATATATATATATATATACATACATAGGCTGCACTTGTCTATAAGCCATAGGTGTCAATGGATATTTTTACAGATATTACACAGAAACTTTTTTTTAAACTTTTAATGAAATACATACTAGTAACATCCACAAATATGTACTGGAAATGTTTTTTCTGAACAGTAACATGGCTGACGAAAAAGATTAATGATAAATAACACGGGTCCGTCTATCCATCCGTTTTCTATCCCCACTTTGTCCGACTCCAGCTGATCGCTATCTTCTTCTTCCTCCTGCGCACTAAAACCATTAAATCATGATTCTTCAGTGTTGGATTTGAACGGCCTCAGAATGTCACGGTAATTTCATTGGTTTGATGTGACGAGGTGAAATATTTTGGTGGATTGAAGCTGGTTAGGACAAAAAAAATCCATAAATTAGCCACATCATTGTTTAAGCGTTGCCACACTGTTCAAGCGTTATATAATATATATAAAATATATATAATATAATATGATCATTGCCAGTCTCTAAATGAATTGGCTATTTTATTTATCAACATTGTATTCCAATACATTAACTTAATTTGTATCAATTTCTTGTATGTTGTATCAGTAATATGTATCCATCGCATTCTGTATATGGACCTTTCACATAGTTTTTTTGTTTGTCAATATATTCAATGTAAATGCCCTATCTCATTCCATATAAACACATTCCATCGCAATAGCTGGTTTAATGTACGGTATATATAGTATATGTGAATTATATAAATATATCTATAAATAAATAAACAGTCTATAAGTTATTAGCCATCTCATGTGTATAGTCACCTTCCACTTAGTTAACACTTATGATCTCATTCTTCATATGCATTCATTCCAAGTCTGTAAATAGCCAGTTAAGCTCACACACACACACACACACACACACACACACACACACACACACACACACACACACACACACACACACACACACACACACACACACACACACACACACACACACACACACACACACACACACACGATTTCTGCGAATTTTCATTTATCTCATCCTGTACTTTTATGTATATTCCATATTTATCCCATCGCATATACATACATTTTCTATCTGTCATATGTATATATATATATATGTGTGTGTGTGTGTGTATATATACATATTTATATGTATTTATATATAACATTTATATATATTGAATACGTATATATATAGATAGATGTATCTATCTATATATATATATATAAATGTTTATATATTCTCTATTCATCCCATCTTGTATTTTTTATATTTCTACATCCACCTAACTTGCACACACTATATGGCTAAGAGTATTTGCTCACCCATCCAAATAATCAGAATCAGTTGTTCCAATCACTTCCATGGCCACAGGTGTATAAAATCAAGCACCTCCGCATGCAGATTGTTTTTACAAACATTTGTGAAAGAATGGGTCACTCTCAGCAGCTCCATGAATCCAGGCGTGGAACTTTGATAGGATGCCATCTGAGCAACAGTGAAATTTCCTTACTCCTAAATATTCCACGGTCAACTGTCAGCTGTATTATAAGAACATGGCAGTGTTTGGGAATGTCAGCAACTCGCAAACTGGTAAGCCACGTATACTGAGAGAGTGGGGTCAGCAGATGCTGAAGCGCATAGTGCAAAGAGGTCGCCAACTTTCTGCATACTCAATCGCAACAGACCTCTAAACCTTACATGGCCTTCAGATTAGCTCAAGTACAGTGTGCAGAGAGCGTCATAGAATGGGTTTCCATGGCCGAGCAGCTGCATCCAAGCCACACATCACCAAGTGGAATGCAAAGCGACGGATGCAGTGGTGTAAAGCACGCCGCCACTGGACTCTAGAGCAGTGGAGACGTGTACTCTGGAGTGACAGATCGCACTTCTCCATCTGGCAATCTGCTGGACAATGCTGGGTTTGGCGGTTGCCAGGATAACAGTACATGTCCGGCTGCCTTGTGCCAAGTGCGAAGTTTGATGGAAGGGTATTATTGTGTGGGGTTGTTTTTCAGGAGCTGGGCTTGGCCCCTTAGCTCCAGTGAATGGAACTCTGAAAGTTTCAGCATACCAAGACATTTTGGACAATTCCACGCTCCCAACTTAGTGAGATGAGTTTGGAGCTGGTCCCTTCCTTTTCTAACATGACTGTGCACTAGTGCACAAAGTAAGGTCCATAAAGATATGCATGTCAGAGTCCGGTGTGGATGAGCTTGACTGGCCTGCACACAGTCCTGACCTAAACCCCATAGAATACATTTGGGATAAATTACAGCGGAGACTGAGAGCCAGGCCTTCTCATCCAACATCAGTGTGTGACCTCACAAATGTGCTTCTGGGAGAATGGTCCAAAATTACCATAAACACACTCTTGAACCTTGTGGACAGCCTTCCCGGAAGAGTTGAAGCTGTTATAGCTGCAAAGGGTGGACTGATGTCATTTTGAACCCTATGGATTTGGAATGGGATGTCACTTGAGTTCATCTGCGAGTCAAGGCAGGTGAGCAAATACCTTTGGCCATACAGTGTATTTTATTCCGGTCTATCTCCATATTTCCCCGTTAATGGCCGGTATGGGGTGCCTGCTTCGATTATAAATGACCCTATTCTGTGAACTAAGAGGACGTCCCTCTGATCTAAAGGTTGGTGGTTCAATGACTGATTGTGAATGGATTAATTATATCTGGTGTCAAGCAGGTGTGAAAGCCCTTCATGGGTCGAGAATATTTACTTCTCACTCCTTTAATTGTCAATTACTAGGCGCTGAATGACAAATGTCCAATCTTCTTCAACGCAACACGACATCCTTTCATAACTCCTTTCACTCAATTGCCGCCTGTAGGGGGAAACCTACAGGCTTTGCCATGTAAATATTTCTTTAAGCAAAGACAGAGAAATCAAAAGCAACTACTTAGCTTCCACTTTGAAGAGGAAAGTCACATCTCATTGGTCCACCTGTCGCCGTTTGTATTAATTGCTCTTAATTATTTACCTAGAAATACTTCAATGAGGATTAAACAAAAAAAATCAGGGAACTCCGGTTCAAACTTCACAAGAAAGAAAGTGATGGACAAGCTTTTGGTTTTAGGGTCAACGCTGAGATGAACATTCCTTGCAGATTCACGATAAAGACGTCCCTGACTGGGAATTAACCAGTGCCAGATCCCCGGAACACACACCGTGGCCCCGTTTACACGGCAACGGGTTTGGGCGGAAACTCAAAACATTCATCCCCTCCTTTTTTGGCCAACCATGTTTGCGCCGTCTCAAAATAGGAACAACATGGAAACCGACGCGGTTGTGAAGCGTTTCCGTAGGGACGAGGAATACACAACGCTTTGAAAACGGCACCCCGTTTCAATATTGGAATTGCCTGCTATGAAGTGTGATTGTTGTATTTTAGATTAAATACTGTGAACTGACCAAACTTTTTATTATTTGAAACCACGCGCCTGTAATCGGTCCGCGGAAACAGACCACTGATATAGATAACTGCTATAGATAATGAATAATTAATGTAATCCATCAGATTGCTAACTGTCTCAGATCACAGAAACAAGGACCTTCTTAAATCGTTCCTTATTCTCATTAATTTCATGTTTTGAAGCAAAAAAAAAATGTAAATATGAAAAAGAAGCTATTAACTTTTTGCTCTGTACTTGCAGGAAGACCTCAGTAGACGGCGAAGACCTTTAATTTTCTCCTGCTAAATCCAGCCTTCTCACACACACACACGCACACACACCACCTTTTTTAATTAACTCCCGTGATTTCCTAGTGTGTGTCGCTGTTGCCTCCGACATTGTGTACCCGGACAGACGGCGGTTTGCTCTCCGGTGTGCGTGGGAATTCCACAAGTGCGAGAGCGCCGATGCGGTCGGTCCTGTCGTGGTTAATGAAGGGAAGCGGCAGCGGCTGTGCCGCCGCCACCGCCGCGCTGCCTGTTCACGTTTTGCACAGACGCAGACTGGCATTCGCCGATGTCAAAAAGGGGCCTTCACTTGTTTACTTATTGGCGGAAAAAACATGGCCGCTGCACCTGTAATTAGACAGGGTAAACTCCTGCGGCACGCTTAATGGAACCCGAACCCGACCACATTTAACATAATTGAATGGATTTGAATGAAACTCAATTGGAATTAATTTGATTGAAAATAGCAGGGTAGGAAGAAGTCCCCCCCCCCCCCCCATCCACAGGTGATGAAAAGGAGTGTGTGTCAGTTAATGCATTGTTAGGCTAATTTCCCAAAAGCCTCCCGCGGTGACGCGTTGTTTCATTTCAATATCAAACGGCCACAAAGAAAAGATTTTCAAATGGCACACTAATTGTTGTAATGGTCTCTTCTTCTTCTGTACCTCTCTCTCTCTTTTTTACAACCTCTCCTCTCCTTTCACACTGTATTATAATGACCGGCTCTCATCTTTTTGTCTGGCTCCCACCCCTGGTCGCGCACACATGCACACACACGCACTCACACACACGCATGCATGCACACACACACCAAAAATGCAGATGATGTGGGTGACAGTTTAATAAGAAGCGCTTAAAAGGATGGAATGCACCAATTAACACCCACTCACAAACAATACACACACACACACATTCCTAGATGGATGGGATTTGGCGTTGAGTTCTGAATCCCAAAACACAAGGACTAATGTATAGTTGCATCGTTTGGAACTGCAGCACCCCCCCACACACACACACACACACACACATACACACGGTATATAAAAGATGCCTGCAATCATTTCGCCATTGTCTTGCAACACAAAGCACATGGTTCTAAGCTAAAATGAGCGTTGTTAAGATAAAGGTGATATAAAAGAAAAACAACCAACAGTCAACCTGGAAAGACAAGCGGCGTGTAAAAGGACGACACCGGTCGGTGATTATCGGCGCCAAGCAGAGGCGGACTGGAACGGTGCGTTCAAAGACATCACAGATGCGGCCCCGTATTATTCGGCAGAGGGAGAGCACGGGGAAATGAAACGAATGATAAAATAATAACAAAAATTCAATGTAACGAAGTGGAAAACGGGCGCGATAAATTAATTATAGGAAAAGACTACAAACATGGAATCCTGAGGTTTCTAACTCGCAGAAACAAGGAGATCTGACACTCCCCACCCACCCTCCTCCTCGGCCCTGTTTTCTGGGTTTTGTCTTCCTTTGTGGAATGCAGATCAGAAAATTACCAGACAGCTACTGAGATGAGACATAAACCAGCAGCGTGCACGCGTACGTGCATGTTTGTGTGTGTGTGTGTGTGTGCGAGGGAGTCATTAAAACTATGAAAACGGATGTCAAAGATACCGATGCTGCTGTGAAATGAGCTCACATTTAACCGCCGACCCGCCTCATTACGGGAGAGCAAAGCGGCAACGGAGACGTCTATCCGTGCAAAATGTCCAGGATGAGAGGAACGATGGGAAAACGGGGAAAGAAAACAAACATCTCTTCTTCTCCGGATTTAAGTTTAACCCTGTCGAGGTTTTTTTTTCTCCGCGACAAAATCTTCGGATTCGGGCGATGAGAGTGGTTTGACTTAAGATCCCGCCCTCCAGGGTTTCACAGCAACAAAAAAAACCTACTTCTTTGTAACCGACTACATCAGGGGCACGCAAACTTTTTGACTCGTAGGCTGGGCTCTGAAATTTGGTTCTAAAAGTTGCTTGGCCAGGAACAGATTGATGGAGTATTTGTGTGAATTCGTATACACGGCATTGATAGAAGTATACGTAAAAGCCAGTGAGTTAAAGGATTAGCATATTTTTTCACAGTGCATCAGAGTCTAGAGTTAGTTTTGTTGTGGCTACTCTCAGGATGGATCCAAGGTCTTGGTCAGTTAAATTGGATCTGTGAAGGGTTTTGTAGGTTGAACCAAACATCATCAGCATCACCGTCAGGATGTGCCATCCTCCGGACGTTTACAAAGATGGCTAATCGCTAATAAGTGAGCCAGCATAAATTTTGCTTCAGCACTTCACTTTTTAATCGCAATTTTTTGGTGAAAACATTTTGCAGAGTCGGTAAATTAACCGTCAATCTCTGAGCCGTGTTGACTGCTCACTGGCATAGTTAGCTTCCTGGCAAAGTGATGGCTGATATTGTATTCTTTGAAAACCGCAGCAGTTTCTTGCCATATCAAGCATACGTCTGTTGATTAGACTCCGGTGGAAAAATATTTGGTCGTCCAGTCCTTATTAAACACTCGGCACCCGCTGTCTACTTTCCACTTCCTTGATCAGCTCATTTATACAGACGTATTTAAAGGGCAAAGTGAAATAAAGAGTAATACATTACACTCCAACAAATGTCAGTGTGGATGATTTCAGAGAAAGGGTCAGATAAATGAGATTTGTACAGAATTTCAGGTTTGACGGGCTGTATTAAAAAGCCCAGTGGGTCATATATGGCCCACGGGCCGTAGTTTGGACTTTACGATGCAAACGGACCAATCAGAAGTGTGGCAACTCACACTGCGGGAACCCACAAACACTAACATTTTTTAAATATATATCACAGTTTGCAACGCAACCTTGCAAGTAGTACATTGTAAAAACAAACATTGAAAACGTTAACATCACTTTGATATCATAAAAGCTTTGTCCTTTTGAGGAACCTGGCTAAATATATATATTTTGCAATGTAAATATATTTTCAGATATTTATCATTTCAATTATTTATATGGTAAAATAAGCATTTCCTGGGTTGGTGATCAATCCGAGCATGGTGCTCTGTATCCTGAGCTCTGATTGGCTCAGCAACTGCAGCATCATTCTCTGCATATCTGCGCCTGGCAGTCATTCACTGTTTGCATTACAAGTAAAGGAAGAGTGTGGGGAGGGTCATAAAGCTTCATATGAAAAAAAATATAAAAAAGATCCATCAAAAACTAAAATATAAATAATAATAATATGCATAGATAATAAAATAAAAAGAGATATGGTCACAGTCCTTCCAGAATGAACTAGCAGAAAACAATTCATGAAAAACATCAGAAATATAAGATGATGCACCAACAAATGAAAACAGGGAATCTGTGAAAGTTGTTTAGTCTCATCATTTTCATCATTTTGGGGTCACACAAAGGCAATAAATGTGGGGATTGTGTGTTTACAGTGAAGGGCAAGGCGGCAAGGAGCGGCACTGACGCCAGGAGTTTTGATGGACCATGATTCGCAGCCAAAAGATAAGAAAATCATCCCCGGGGTTGAAGTTAGGCACAAAGAAGTTGGAAGTTTAATGGGTGGCTGTTCTGGCTGTGGTCGGGGCTGACGTTCTCAGAAGAACAACAAAATTGTCAGACTCTCACAGACCCGAAGGCGAAATGGCAGTGCCGGCAAGAATCCAGTAATTAAAGTCTGTTCAGTCATCTTAAGACAACAAACAAGCCAGAAACCAGCAGATTAAACAGGAAGGCGGCGCATGCGGGGGAACACTCACCAAGGAGGTTGTCCGGAGGAGGACGACGAAGGCACGGGGTCAAACGCGTCCCATCACACAACGAGGGGCAGGTGTGCAAGAGGGCAGCCGATTGGACGACAGGAGACCTGGACTGATTGGTGGAGGGAAAACACAGGTGGTAAGAAAGCATGACGGCAGACATCTTGGATCAAGATCCAAGATGTCTGCCAGTTTCAGAATTTGCCTCTAATGAATCGACCTGTTCACATTGTGCTTTTTTTCCAGAGCAGCAGGGACGGGATTATTTAACAACAGTCTTCGGTGAGTGCAAAAGACATAGTTTACGAAAAGTGTTTCTAAAAATGGAATTATAAAGGTCTGAATCCCAGATGTCACCTTCACTAGGACTTTGAAGCCGCATGCTGTTTTTACTCTGCACTTTTGCGTGTTTGCACCAAAAATGTCCCTAAACTTATCCAAACATTCAGGAAATTCAGTGTAAGGCCCGAGTGCACGAAGGCGACGGCGTATGTGCTGGTGTGTGCGTGCGTCCTTGTGTGCGCACACGCAAGATAAGAGGCGCCACTCAAAGCTTCCTCTGTTGCGTGTTTATCAAACAGGGTGGAAATGTTGGGTTTGTGTGTGTTTGTTCGTATCACATCCTGAAACTGGCGGAGGGACGGCGAGGGCAGGCGCGAGAGTCGCCTGGGGGTTGAAATGACGAGGAGAGAAGACGCGTCCAGGAGTCGAGTATTTGGAAGAAGGAAGTACGTGTGACACAAACAATCCCAGAACGCTTCTTATTTCTCAACTCCTGCAAGAATCTCTTGTTTTGTTTCCTCTGTTCATTGGTCAGCGCTCCGGCGACCCCCTTTGACCTTTATTTTTTTTTGACTTGCAGGCGACACACACGCTCACACACACACGCTGCAGAGATGAACGAGGCCTTTGGGAGGAAGTTGCAACCCAGGCCTAAACACACGGCCGACGCATGAGGATAGTTTGGGCCGCCGAGGAAGAAGAAGTTCATGACACGGTGGAAAGAAGACCAAGGTTATGAAAACAAGGAAGATGAACAATCCAATAATCATTTGCATATAACATATATCTTTATCTCTCTCTATATAAATATATAATCGCTCTGCCAGAAGCTGCTGCTACTGCCAACTTAACTTCTGAAACCACTCTTTTCTTTAAGACCTCTTTTTCAAAGTTGTGTGTTTACAGGCCTTGGCAGCAAACCAAACAGATAGGCGGCGAGGTTGCCGAGGGAGCGCGCTCCGTTTAAAGCACCCGCAAATGAACGGGAACGCTCCTGGGGAGCGAAATACAAAGCCGAGAGTGACTTTTTCCTACGCCAACGTCCTCGGCTAATCTGGTGAATGGTTTCCCCCTTTAAAAAAACAATGTTTCGAGTGCGATTAATCCGGCGAATGCGTATATGCCGCGTGAAAATGAGACCGGGTGCTCATCTACATGACGTCATGCTAATCTGAGCCATATGTGCACGTTAATATTAACCGCTAGCAACGACCAGACATTGCGGCATGGGGCATCTGGCGAATGTGTATTGGCCATGTGAAAACGACGCCCGGTGCACATCTACATGACGTCATGCTAATCTGAGCCATAATGCACGCTAATGTTAGCAGCTAGCACCTAGCAGGTTTGAATGCTGGCAAGTTGGCAGCCTATAAGTGACCTGACGCATTGGGTTAAACCCAAATTGGTTGGTGTCTCGTCTTATCTTGCGCTATTGTTTAATGCCGTTCTCTAAAATGGCGTCTATGGTCGTTTGGCAACGGTTTCACCTCCGGGGCTGCCGCTGCTTCGCACCAGGATTTCTTTTTAATTCCGTTTTGCTTATTGAAAATGAAAAAAAAAGACGATTAAATGTGAAATTAATCAGATCTTGTCCGAGCAAACGGCAAATTGGATGCTTTCATAAACCGTTTTGGTCCATAGCACTTCTCAGAACTGTCCGATTTCAATTTTGTTCCAGGAACTACCCTCCTCCAGGGTAACCTTTTAGTTTTTTCTTCACACAGGCAGCAAAGGACCACGCTACGGTGTGAGAAACATGCACAACCTCATTCACACATCTTGTTGAGACATAGCATTCACCCTCTCACTCTCAGGTCATTTAGAGACATATAACCATTCACCCTCTCACCCATGTCATATAAAGGCATACAAGCATTCACCCTTTCATCCACATGTGGTATAGAGATATATAACCATTCACTCACTCATTCACACATTATAGAGACATACAACTATTCTCCTTCTCATTCACAAGACAAAAAATTAATTCATTCATCCATGCGTCATATAGAGACATGCAACCATTCACCTTCTCATTCACATGATATATAGAGATATATAACCGTTCACTCTCATTTACAACTTATATGGAGACATACAACTATTCTCCATATCGATCACACGTCATATAGACGAAAAACATTTATCACTCATTCATGCATCATATGGAGATATATGAACATTAACCCTCTCATTCACATGTGACATGTGGTGGATAAGCATTCACTCACTCACTCATTCACATATCATATAAAAACAGAAAACAATTCAGTCTGTCATTCAGACCTCAGAAAGCCACATATAAATATTCTCCCTCTATTTCATGAGACAAAAAAACATTCATCCGCTCATTCATGTATCATATTTCATTAATCCTTTCATTCTCTTGCTAATTAAGAATAAGAATAAGAATAAGAATAAGAATAAGAATAAGAATAAGATTAAGAATAAGAATAAGAATAAGAATGAGAATAAGAACAACTTCATTTATCCTGAAGGAAATTGTTGTGCCAGAGTTTCAAGTAAAACATAACAATAATAAATAATAGTAGGAAGGATGGAGAATAAGAAATTCACAATTCATCATCTCGTTCACATGTGATGTAGAGATACATAACTGTTCACTAACTTGTCTATATTTCGGACTGAAATACAATATTCCTTCACTCATCATATTGTAATTATTGTCCCTCACTGTAACATATATTTTGTTTTTTTTTTGCAATTTTATACATAACATTGCTGTCTCGGTTCTCTATATAACTGTTCACTCACTCTCTCATTCACACATCATGTAGAGAGATAAAACAATTCACTCTCTCATTCAAACCTCATATGGAGACATACAACGATTCTCCCTCTCTTTCACACTTCACGTAGACAATTTCATGCATCATTTAGAGACATTCAACCATTCACCCTCTCATTCGCACAAGACAAAAAAATCACTCATTCATGCCTCATATGGAAACATACAAATATAAACCCTCTCATTCACATGTCATGGAGACAAAAAACATTCATTCATTCATTCAGCATCATATAAAGTTATACAACTACTCACCCTCTCATTCCCATGTTATATAGGGACGTACAACCGTTCACCCTCTCATTCACACTTTATGTAGGGACATCTTGTCATTCTTATTCACATGTTATATAAATGTACAACCATTCACTTATTCATTCACAAATCATGCATTTTAAGTCTCCAGGGAATAAATGAATATTTGTTGATTGTGAGGGGAAACTGGAGAACACGGAGGAACACCATGGAAAGTTCACACAGAAAGTATAAATCCAACCAGGGACCTTCTTGCTGCGAGGTGGAAGTGCGAACACCTGTGCCGCCTAAAACGGGTCCCTCAGTTAGCAGAAAATCACCTTTATGCAAACTTTATTTTAAATACGGTGGCAACGCCCTATTGCTTTTTCAGTAAAAAAAATGTCAGAAAAAAGAGATATTGCAAAAACATAAAGATATCAGGTCGGAGCTTAAACAGCTGAGAGAGATTATATGGAGTAGCTGAAAAAGAATGGCTCATTATGGCGTTGGCGTGTGTGTTGATGCTTATTATTCATGTGGAGTTGCTATGATACAACGGTTCCAGCTGGGGAGCAAGCACCACGCTCAACCTTTGTTGCCCTTCTTCATTTATTAAACACACAAAAAACGCATACGAGCAGGAATCCAAATGCAGCAACACACACACACACACACACACACACACACACGAAAGACTCAAAGGAAATCTGCGCACACGCACACATAACCCCTCACACCCTTCGTTCATGTTAACATTCATTTGTAAGCGTCGGGCTTCCGGAATGGCTTCCTCTCCTCCCACGTGCGGCCGCGCTGGACGCCGGCGGCGCATAACACGCCGGATAGGAATGCAGGGAACTTCAGAACGCTGGCCGCCGTTAACGTCACGCGGTGTTTATATACCTTTTGTCAGGGGCAATTGTTTGAGACGGTAGCGTATCGTAACGTTGACGCTCTAAATGCTAAAGCGGGTTAAATCAGGTGGCGGCGCCTCGCTGGTTTCCTCTGGGAGATGAAAATAAAACAAAAAAAGAGAGGAAGAGCAAAAAAAATGACCCTAGTTATATTTATTCATTCATTCATTATACATTCCGATTACCCTGCACTCAAGGTCGTGGGGGGGTGGAGCCGATCCCGGCCGTGATTGGACGAAAGAAAAAGGTCATTCTCTCATTGGTCATTGGGTCATTGGGCCAAACATTTTCTCTCTCATTTACACAACATATAAAGACATGGAAAGATTCAATCTCTAATTCATAAGTCATATAAAGACACAACCATTCACTCTGTCATTAACTGTCATTCACACACATGCAAATAGAGATATCTGAGTCAATGTCAGCTTTATTTTCAATTTCTCCACATGTATCTTACCAGGGGCCGGCAACCTTTACCACTCAAAGAGACATTTGGACCCGTTTCCTCACAGTAAAGAAAACACCCGGGAGACGCACAACGCTTTTAACATTTAAAATGAATTAACATGGTGTATCACGTTATTTTTTTTGTGCCTTTATGCTACGTCTAAACAAAATATGTGTTGCATTTTTTTTTTCAAATCAATGAACAACTGCAGAGAAAACAAAATTACATTTCTGCATGCAACAAAATATTTAGAACTTCGAAAAAAGACAGGCTGAATGTCTGTTTGAGTCCTTGTATTAATGAAAAAAAAAGCAGAATTAAAGACGAATTAGATTATCCACCGGCAGCAAACCAAAAATGACGTCCTCTCTCTGTGTGCTGTCATTTTAACCAGTTTTTTTTTTTATTTTAAAATAACAAGATCGCCATCATCTTCAAATTCAAAATTATATTTTAAAAACAAAGGAACTAAAATAGAATACTTTCTAATTAAATACCCGTTAATTATTTTCAAAAGCCACAGGGAGACGCGTCAGAGGGATCGATTTTGTTAATCGACAGTAGATTAACAAAATGATATTACTAACAGAAAAGTTCACAATAGACAAACGAACATTAAACTATGGAGTTTAATGTGCACAAAGGTACAATCAACCAGTACTGAGGTGTGAGGGCGATAGAGTAAAAGCTGAGATGTATAAATATATGTCATTTGAATTTGAATACAGAGAATAGCAGCAGTTATCTGCACAGTTTAGTGCAGAAAGCAATATCATGCAATAGTATGTGAGAAATGAAGTGTATTTAAAGACATAAAAAAGTGCACCTGTTGCATGCATGATGGATTTTAGTGTAACCGTGCAAAAATGGCAATAGTGCAAAGTGCAAAATAGTGCAATTTGTTATGAGAGTCCAGTGTTTTGCCGGCCAGTGAAGGAGGAAGGCAGGGAGGAGGGAGTGGGGGAGAATGAAGAGAGTTCATGCCATTCAGCCATTCACTTTATAAGGCATATAAAGACAAATGACAATTCACCCTCTCATTCCTAGGTTATATACAAGCATTCACTCTCTCATTCCATCATAGAAACATACAATCATTCAACCTCTCATTCATGCATCTTATAGACCAGGGGTGCACACCCTTTTTCAGCATGCAAGCTACTTACAAAATGTCCAAATCAAAATGATCTACCAACGATAAAAGTGCGAAACATGTATTTATTTCTAAATATCTGTCATATGTGTCATATAGAGACAAATGACTATTCACTCACTCAATTTATGGTCAACCAGTTAACCTGCTACTAATACTTCCCCGCTTGTTTTTGGGCTGTAGAAGGAACCCGGAGGAAAGACTCTCTACATGGAGACTGCAACAGACAGTTCCTCCAACTGCAATCCAAGCAGGGGCCTGACAACTCAAAAGTCCAAACGTTATATTTGATCCACTTGTTACCCCAAGATTGAAGTAAGACTGCAAATAAAGCTACATTTGCACTGCAGTGTTTGGGAGTGGCAGTGTTTTTGTTTTCTTTAAACCTGCGTGTGCATTTCCTGGAGGCAGATGTTTTGAGGTGACATGTGCTCATTTGTGAGGCCGATCAATACGGAAAATCAGCACAGTATGTCGCAAATCAATACAACGTGTGTGTGTGTGTGTGTGTGTGTGTTGGTCCCCTTTAAAGGACTGGTGTGCTCTGAAAGGTCGGCATTCACGTGGCATCTGTTTACACGAAGAGACCGCTTTTAAAATTGATTTCGGCCAATCTGACAGGGAAAAAAAATTTAAAAAGATATATGCGGAAATTGCATTAAGAAGTTTGCGTCAAACACGGTTTTGAGAAGTTTAGTCAGGTTGGACTGGAAGGGTTAAGCGCTGTATGCCGATGCAAAGCGATACCACTTCACGATGAAAGGCTAACTTCGGAAGACTATCGACCCCATCGCTTGAACTCTTATTCGAGTATTTAATTTTATATTTTCTATATCTTTGGGGTTGAGCTTTGAAAAATAAAAACAAGGAGCGGAGATTTTAGTCAGTCATGTGACCTGGGCGTGTTTTATATAGAATTTGGAGGGTCTGTTGCCTCCTGGTAAACCTTACTTCATGAAAATCAATGGGAGCTGCTCCCTCTGCCTCTCATGTGAGGGACACTGGGTGTGAAAGCCACCCAGTTAGCGATTTGAGCGCTAATTTGCAACTGATTTGCGAAAACAGCAGATGATCAGGTGGTTTCATAGGCTCCGCCTCCTGTAATATAATACTATACTACTATATTAAACCTAGGCAGTCCATATTTATTTATGTGTTATTTAATATTCATTTTAACAGATTTTTTATGGCCTATCTTACCATTTGCACATTTCTACTTTAA
Source organism: Fistularia commersonii (assembly GCF_037954325.1). Lineage (NCBI taxonomy): Eukaryota > Metazoa > Chordata > Actinopteri > Syngnathiformes > Fistulariidae > Fistularia > Fistularia commersonii. The sequence continues at coordinate 11,534,477 of NC_141287.1, read as the reverse complement.
GAAAGGTGCCCAATCTGTGTGGAACCTTCTATGGTTTCCTACCAGAGTTAACTTAAAAACTAAATTGCCCAGATGTGTGAATGTGCAAGTGAATGGTTGCATGGTAAAAATGGTGAAAAGCTTTTTTTTTGCGCAGGTCCACCTGTCTGTGGAGGTTATCAGTCAGTCTGGTGAAGGTCAATTCTTAGAAAAATCTTTTTTTCATAGCAACTGGAGTTGTTTCAACCGTTCCTGCATGGCGTCGTATGTTTACTATTTTGACAAAGACGCCTTCTTTGACTCCTCTCTCAAACCATCTGTCTTCTCTGGTGGCTCTCCATTTGTGCAGTGGTTGCTTTGTCTCCCAAATATAGACAAAGTCCCAAACCTCAGTGCAAGTGACTCCAAACACCACCTTTTTCAATCTTGTCTTGCGGGCTTTCATTATTTATTGTTTATTGCATTCACCCATTCATGCTGACAAGGGTAACAACATGCATGCAGGAGTAGCCGGGGATCAGGCCGCCAACCTTACGATTGTAGGGACACCCCCTTGACCAACTGAGCTATACTTGCTAAAATGCATTGCAAATTGATAGAGTGAATGTGTGCATATCTCTACATGACCCATGAGTTGGAAAGTGAATGGTTGTATGTCTCTATATGTGGTCCTCTATATGCAGCGATCGGTCAAGGGTGAACCCTGCCTCTTGTCCAATGGGGCTTCGGCCACTCGTGACCCTGAAATCAAAACATCATTGTGGAAACGGGGTGTAACCACCACATTTTTGCACACCCATCATGCCTTGGAACACTGTGCATCCTCGGAGGAGAGGTTCAGGCGGCGTGCAGGGCCTAAGCCTCACCAGTGGGAGTTGACATAACCTCTGACCCCGAGCCAATGGTAGCTATTTTCCTAACCGTCTCACTGGTTCCTTTTAGAAATTCAAAGAAATTTCAACCGTTACCTCGTCAATCACCTCCAGAAAGACTCTTGGCAGGCGATAATGGCCGACCTGGGGGGGGTCCGGGGGAAAAGACCAACGGTCCATGACCTGTCTGGACAAACACACACACGCAGGCGCGCACTAAACCTGCCGTGCAGCAGGGAACACACACCTGGTCCAGGAACTGGTGTCGTTTCAGGGTTACTAGGCAGGAGCTGAACCGTATCCCCGGGAATGAATGTGTGTGTGCGTTTGCATATATTGTGCACGACCGTGCGGCCGGTTAGGATCAACAAAAGAACCCTGGTCGTTCTGATAGTCTCAGTGTCACACACACCTTAGTGAGAGCCTGCAGGAAGGAGGAAATGGGGCCGGGGGGGTTCAAAACAAATGTTTGACTGTGCCGGCGCGATTGCTGGCCACGTTTCCGCCTTGGTCGGAGAAGTAGCGCGGGTCAGCGGGTTCCTCGGCATGAGATGAGCGCCGTTGAGCATTCCGCCTTGTCACTGAGGTTATTTGTGAGGGATGGCGGGGGGGGCTCTCGGCGCAGCGCGACTCAAGAGGAAGCAAGACGGGAAACGGGGCCGGGAGGGGAGGTGACAGTTTTATCACCTCTGCATTTTAAGCAATTCTTGCAAGAACAATAAATACCTGTGCCAGTAGTACAACTTAAAAGTACATATTGTAGAAATGGAAGCCTCACCTGGTATTTAATGCCAGCCGTTAATGAGCGAGAGGCAGGTTTCACGCTGGATCGATGCAACCGTTCACTTATACTGAGAAATTCAACAAATCACTTCCTCATACACATCAAACCATTCATTCACTCATTTACTCATCATATGGAGACATACATACAAGCACACATCATATAGAGACATAAAAAAAATAAACTCACCCATTCACGTCATATCAGGAGAAAATTCTGTTCACTCTCATTCTCACATCATAGAGAAACATAAAACTATTCATTCTGTCTTACACGTCTTATAGTGCCAAACCCCATTCACCCTCACATTTAGACATCGTAAAGAGACATACAAAAATTCAGTCACACATTCACTCTTCATTTAGAGACACAAACATTTAGTCACTCAGGCACATGACATATAGGGACATGCAAACATTCTGTCACATCATACAAAACCATACAACAATTCACCCATTAACATGTCATAAAGGGACAGGTAAACATTAACTCATTTCGCTCATCCTATACAGACATGGAACCATTCACGCACTTATTCACATGTCTTACAATGCCGGACCCCATTCGCCGCTCATTCAGACGTCATATAGAGACATAAAAAAAGCAATTCACTCATTCACATGTCGTACAAGGGACATGCAAACATTAATTCACTCTTTCATTGATTCCTATAGACATCGAACCATTCACCCTTCCCTTGAGTTGTCATACATAGACATACAAACATTTAGTCACGCCATATAAAACCATACAACAATTCACTCATTCACATGTCATATAGGGAAAAGCAAATATTCATTCATTCATTTACAAATAAAGACATAAATACACTTAGGAACATTTTGTATAAAAAAAATCAGTCATTCATTCATCTGTCATATAGTGACAAAACCCTGTTCACTCTCTTTTTCACACGTCATACAGAGACATAAATACGGTCACATGTCATATAGATATGCAACAATTCACTGTCATTCACGTCATCAGTCACGTCATACAGAGACATGCAAACAGTCATTCACTCATCCTATAGCAGCTTAACCCTCTTATTATTTTAAGGGTCAATTTGACCCATTGGGTCAATGGGTGAAATGGGTCTAATTGACCCTTAACATAATAAGAGAGTTAAAACCATTCTCTCATTCATTCACTCATCATATAGAGACGTACAAACATTCACCCTGTCATTCACACTTCCTGGCAGTTTAGGGTCTCCAGTGAGCCTGCTGCAGGGTACAGGGAGTACATGGAGACTGAGGAAAAACCCTGACTTATCTTTTGGACTATACCATTTATGGGTCATTCGAGTCGGTGATCAACAAGTGGGAAATAAAAAAGCTGGCCGGATTGGACTGTTTTCGACATCACGAGGCTCCTGGGTTACAGGAACACGATGTGTCACGTCTAGAGTTTCCAACTGGGGGCTTATTTTTGACTCCTGTCCTGCGCCGTGATTTCCTAATTAAAACAGTCATCACGTATCAGCTTAACACCGCATGGGGTAATCAGAAGACATGGATAAACAAAAATCATCCCGATGGATTTCAGTCGGTAGCTTTCTCCTGTTTCCAAAAAATACGAACCCTGGGCTTCATTAAAAGGGACCATATCATATTACCATGGTAACAGGTCTCCACTTATTTGGCGCTTTCACACCTTGCAGATTAGAAGCGCTTCCCGCTGGATCGCATTCACCCATTCACACACCGAGCCGCCGCGCCAGGTGCCAACCACAGCTTCCATGGGCGCAACTTGACTTGCAGCAGCACTCTGCGAATTTCTAATCAAAAGATTGGCGGTTGGATTTCCAGCTCCAGCTGGGCTCCTCAGCTAGCTAGCTCCCAGGCAGCGTGGATGATGCACTTCATCAGTCCAGCCAGGCGTCCACCATCATCATTGTATCACGCTACCTTGAGCTTGTAGCCATTAGCACCAGTGCTGTAGCATGTTGTGCCATGTTGTGCCATCACACTTTCTCTGTCTTTCTCACTCAGTCTCGCTCTTTCCGCCCAACTGGTCAAGACAGAAGGCCGCCCACGTTGAGCTGGGCTCTGTCCGAGGTTCCTGCACCAGGAAAAGGCAGCGTTTCTGCACTTTGCTTGCCAGGTTTCTGTAAAATACTTTTGTGGTTGTGCCAGAAGGCCGCCCATATTTAGCTGGTATCTGTCTGAGGATTTGTGTGGCAAGGTGTCCTCAGGCGAGACACTGAACACCCCAACTGCCAAGCTCTCTAGTGCGAAGCTTTTCGCAACCGCAAACCAGGAAAGTGTTAAATCAGTGAAGACTGCTTAGCATTCAGACATGCATTGCAACGCTCGGTGTACTTTTGGAACCGTAAACGGATGCCCGATAAGCAGCAAGCATCCATTTGTTGTGTCAACCCTCAACCTGAAATTGGTCACTGGTGTTAGCCAATCGGCTAATAACTAGCACGGCATCACCGTTGCTTAGGAGACACGGAAGATGTCCTTCTCAACTACTGGACTCAATGCAAAGATCGTCAAGCAACAATATATTCACAAACCGTTCTGAGCTGTGAGTGGGTGCTCCTGAAGCTCTCGCGAGTTACATAACTTTTTGCACTTCTTAACTCGTGACTCCCTCTCGCAAAAGTCCATGTGGGCAGGAGCCAACCACGTGGCCAGAAGGTTGAAAGTTATCAGAAAGTGGAAATTTAGATGCACGTAAGCTGGGGCGGCAATAGGGGTTTTTTTTTTGGACATGATCCTCTGCCATGTTATCGTCCGTTGAGCTGCAGGATCACGCATCCTTGCATTTATGATACGTGTTGCTGGCTAAAGCCTGGTTGATGCCTCTGGGCGGATCAGTCGGTGCAAATAAGGTGAGTAGAGCTACGCGCCCTTGTATACTCGTCATTGCCAGTGGCGACAGAATTCATGCAAAAGGGGAACTTCTTAAAGTCCCAGGTGGAGCGCGATCACTTACCGGCAAATCATGAGTCCAATGATGGCGATGAAACTCTTCTTCATGTGCTGCACGTAAAGCCGGGAGAGCATAACAACAACAACAACAGCGGCAGCAGCAGCAACAAAACAAACAACAACAACACTGAATGATTATTTTCAATAATTGCCTCACAGCAAGAAGGTCCTTAGTTTGATTCCAACATGGGTGTGGAGTCCCCACGTTCTCCCCGTGTCTGCTTGAGCTTCCTCTAGCTTCTCTGGTTTCTTCCCACAGTCCAAAAACATGCATTTGTCCATTTGGGACTTCTATTGCCCAGATGAGTGAATGACAAAGTAAATGTTTGCATGTCTATGGATGAAGGGTGAATGGTTATGTGACTTTCTATATGTGAATGACTGAGTGAGTGCTTGCATGATTCTTTATGATGTGTGAATGAGAGGATGAATATTTATATACCTTCATATGACATGTGCATGAGTCAGTGAAGAGACATGTCTTGATATGATGTGTAAGAGTGAGGGAATGTTGGTATATCTTAATATGACATGCTTAATATGATATCTCTTAATATGATATCTCTATACAGTGATGTGCAGTCAGAGGAGGCAGGGGAGGCCGTGCCTCACTTGTCAATCTTGACAGAAAAAAATATAAAATGGAAAAAAGGATTAAATAGTGATTTGGACTGCGAATGTATTTTTCATTTAACTTTACCAGTTTTAGAATGTTTTTTATTTAAAATCGCTGGATTTTCACATTAACAATTTACTGTTGAGGCTCGATGTAGATTATGCAACGACAGCTGACTGCTGGCATGTTCTGCACTAAGACCATATTGCTGTCTGTTTGTATACCTCTACTAAAATGTTTAAACACTTTTACAATATGAACTACATTTCCAATTTACAATGTTTTATGTCAACAACTGTATGTGTATTACTAGTTTGTTGTGCTGAGCGATCATAAAACGGCCATCAAGGGGACACTAAGTGAGGCACGCAGTTCTCCTGCCTCATGGTAGGATTCCAGGGATGATTCCAGGGATTCTTCTTGCAACTCCTCGGCTGAAGAATACAGTGCCTCACCAGACATGAACCTCAGCGCACGTCACCGTCTCGAAATAATGTGTGAATGAGTGGGTGAATTGTTGTATATAAGCGGTAAATATAATGAATGAATGAATAATGATTGAATGAAACACTCCCTGCTGTATTATTTATCACGCCAATGCTTCCTTCCTTCCATGGCCTGAGAAGAAACAGCATACAGCATTTATTTTGTAATACTGTATATTTGTAAAAAGTGTAAAATAATGAAAAAATGGCACGTGTGCGGGACAGGCGCACCGTCAGGCCGCCTCAGCAACAAATCCGTTAGTCCGGGCAGTGCCCAATCGTCGGGGTTGCGCACCACCAACGGCAAAAGGGCAAAGGAGAAAACACACAACGGTAAATTGAGTGTGGCGAGGAGAACACGTAAATAAAAAGAGGGAGACGGAGGACAAAAAAAAAGGGTGAGAAAGCGAGAAAAGGCCGCAGAGAGCAAAAGGGTGCTTTGATAAATTGGTTTTGAACACAAGCGGTGTGCCGAACCCCCGGAAAACAAACTGGACCCCGGCATTTATTTACACTCTGCCTCTCAATTAAGTCAAATAGGCCGCTTTAATGAGGCTGACATTTCAACAGCATAATGAGACGCGGGCGGCACAGGGTCCTGCGGCAGGAAAGGGGACGGGGGAGCGTGCACGGCCACGTGCATGTGTGTGTGTCTGCGTGGACTCCCTGCAGTGCAGGTTTTTTTTTTTTGTGTTCTGTTTTTTTTCCACCGCCCCGCTGCCCTGTAAGGAGGCTCGTCTAAACAGAACAATCTGGAAAGCGTCGGCCGGCCCGGGAATGTTAACAAGCCGCGTCGTAACTTTACACCTCCGGGAGCGAGTGGGTGTCTGACAGAGAGAGAGAAAGAGGCAAAATAAGGAGAGAGGGAGGGAGGGAAGTGGATACTATCCGTCCGTTGATCTCCACTAGCTCGGTGCGCTAGCGTACGCCTCTTCTGTATGGATGTACACTCAGTTATACAACAAAATGATGCCTATTTATGGGCAACGCTAACAGGTTAGCGCTTCATCCTCAGCAGCAAAAAAGTCCCTGGTTCGATTCTGATTCCCATGGCTTGTGAATAAGAGGGAGAACAATTGCATGTCTTGATAAGATCTTTGAATGAGATGGTGAATGGTTTTACATTTTTCAGAGGTGTGAACAATTGCAGGATGAGCTAATGGCTGAATGGATGAATGAATAAATGAATGAATGAATGAATGAACGAGCCAGATTAAAATGATCAACAATTGAGAAAAACACCTGTTTATTCAATCTTTTATTTCCAAGACCTCCTGGATAAAATAAAAATAATTTATGTTAAATTGCACACAATATTGTGCGGTTTTGCGCATGTACTATATTATTTCATTATGGGCTGATAAAAAAAAAATGGTTTTGCATTTTCACTTATTCAGAATAAGAATAAGAATAAGAATAAGAATAAGAATAAGAATAAGAATAAGAATAAGAATAAGAATAAGAATAAGAATAAGAATAAGAATAAGAATAAGAATAAGAATAAGAATAACTCTATTTATCCCGAAGGAAATTGTTGTGCCAGAGTTTCAAGTAGAACATAACAATGATAAATAATAGTAGAAAAAATTGTATAAACAGTAAAAAAAAAAAGGGGGGGGACTAAGAAATACAAATAAAACTTTAAAGTGTCAAAGTCAAGGCTATAAACTGTTTTAAGGTCTTAAGTGCTAAGATTTGAAGTCATTCAGTCATCACTTTGGGTGTTATGATGTGAAACGTCCACCTGGGCGTTGGCCGAAACATCTTTTGAACGATGACAAAAATCTATATCCAAGACACGCTTTTATGATTGAAATGTGCGTTTTTCTGCGTCCCCACTTCAAAAGTACCTACTTTGGCCGTTTATCTGAATAAATCAATCAATGATTTTGATATTAGCAGAAGCACGGATGAGTAGAGGGGGTTAGAGCGGTCGTCCCCGGAAGCGAGCATTCCTAGTTTGATCCCCGACTCCTCCTAGCCTGGCGAAGGGTTGCAGAGCAAGACACTGAACCCCAAAATCCTCCCCTGGCGCTGCTCCTCAGCTCATGGTGCATCCATGATGGGTTAAATGCAGTGGTCAGATTTCACTGATGAACTGTATTTGACAATTTAGGCATTTCGTCTTCTTCTAATAGATGTGAAATGAAGAATGCCTGCGCTCTGCCACTGCCAACACCCTGTTAGGAAACCAGAAACCCACTCTTACATCGAGAAAATAATTCATTTCTATCCTTTCTGATCTCGGTGGCCTTCTGTTCATCTACCCAGAACCGAGGACCGTGGAGGATTTCTGTAGGAATCACCATCAACTTCTCAAGGTAACGTTTTAGTGCACGTCTATGTGTGTGTATGTGTGTGTGTGTGTGTGTGTGCGTGAGTTATGCGGCACTCCGGATTGTGGGGAAACTCCCTGTGTGGAAATGTTATAAGCGACTAATAAACTCACACGGCTGAAAAGACGAAACTCTATCCACACCAGGTGAAAGCCATTTCTCACGCTTCAGCGTCCTGATGCCGTGTGTGTGATGTGTGCGTGCATGCATGCACGTGTGTGTGTGTGTGTGTATGTCTGTACACCACCTCCTTTCTCACCGCTATATAAATATATGCACGCATGCTGCGTTTATGTGTCTTTGGGTGTAAAACGGCACTTTAAGGTGTCTGGGATAAAAGCATGACTCTCATGGGGAATGTGTGTGTGTGTATATGTGTGTGTGTGTGTGTGTGTGTGTGTGTGTGTGCGTGTGTGCAGATCCGCTGAGGCGATTCCATTAAATACGCATCATCTCAGGACCCTCCTTCGGCTTCCAGAGCCGATGAAAAATAAGTTAATTGGATGTCTGGCCTCGTCTCTTGCAATCCAACTGAGGTCAACAGGCGGGCGGGAAAAAAGTCACCGATATTATAAATGAAAAAGAACCGAATTCTCCAAATCGCTCTTTTTGGGGGAAAAAAAAAAAAAATCTAACTCCAGGGTACCTGGATGGGGCCCTTGAGGGTTTTTTTATTCTACCATTATTAGTCCTAAAGCACATAAAGTTTGACAGCATAAGCAATCTGCCCTTTTAATCTATATTTATATAGAATTTAAAATGAAAATGTTCTTGTCATTTTCTAAAATCTCTTCATATTTCCAGAGGTGTAAGTTTCCTGTTAATTAATTTTCTTCAATCTAATCTAATTTTTACGTATTTATTATCAGGATTTTTTTTCCCTGAAAGTCAAAGTACTCGGATTTGTCGGAGGAATTAAGACACACAAACAATGTATTTAATTAATTACATTACTCAGCGTTAACAAGTCTATCTGAGTCGGTGAGGTGTAACGGCATTGTTATGTCGATGTAATAACAGTCGATTGTTTTTAAAGCTACCTGGAACCGTGACGCTGCCCTTGGACTCGGGTGTGTGAATTTGTTCGTCCCAAATTCTGAGACGTCGGGGCGATGCAGCCGGGCTTCCACCTACGTGTGCGTGTGTATGTGTGTGTGTGTGTACTGTGTGTGTTTCTTGAACTGGTTGCATTTTTTAGAATCGGCTCACAAAGCAAAGCTCAGGCATTCTGGAAAATTAATTAAGTTCCCGCCGACTGTAAAAACTCTCTCTCAGTATCATCAGGGCTCCTTAATGCTTCCCGTAAATCAAGGGCTCTTAATTCTCTGGTGGCTTGAGTGTGTGAAATGTCTCTTCATGGGTGTAATACTCTGTGGGAGTGTGTGTGTGTGTGTGTGTGTGTGTGTGAGGACTGATGAAGATTCTTAAGGAGCTTCCTGGAGCCCGATCAATTTCCAAATTCTTTACGTCCTCTGTGGATTACTTCCATATCAGTTTCCGCTGTGTGTGTGTGTGTATGTGTGTGTGTGTGTTGGGGGGTGGATCCCCTAGACATGTTTGGTTGCCGTGTTCATCCGAAATCGGTTAAAAATTCATGTCAGGGAAAAATAAACCTCGCACTTGACAGAAAAAAAAAAGGCTTAAAACCCGGTGGTGTAACACCACAGTAATAACACAGCTATTACACAATGGAGCCGCCGAACGACAACAGAGGTTTTCGGGGGGAAGTTAAAAAAGAAAAAAAAATCAGAAATCGCCGATGTGATGAAAACGTGCCGGCGGGAGAACTGCTGACGCCACGTGAAACGGGTTGTGCGGACGAATCCGGCTGCGCAAATCCCACAAAGTGGAGATTCGTGAAGTCTTGGACAATTAATTGTGTTGAGACTTCTGTAGAAAACTTCCTCGAAAACACAACGATTCCCGGGAACGAACCCAATTGGCGACGGCGAGGACTCCAGCTAATCCCCGTCCCCTCGTCCCTCTTCATCCTTTTAAACTCCTCCATCCCTGTTTTAACACCTCCTCTGCTTGCTCTCCGAAGTTGCTATTTTGGACGGCGAATGCGAGGTCACGTGATGCCGCCGCTCGCCAGATATCGACTCGACGCCATATCCGGTTCGCTTGGACTCGACCTAAAAACCCGAGGGGGGGGTAGGAATGGAGTGGCAGCGACATTTGGTGGGTTCTGACCCGTTAAGCCCCGCCCCTGCGGAGGATCAACCCGACTTTGGGATGGAATCCGTCCATCGGAGATCATCTCCGCGAGCCAGGGTGACCATCTGGAGCGACGGCTGGCCACGGACCACCACCGCCAGCGATCTGACCCCCCGTCTGAGTGAGTCCAACGATTCAGCGCCTTCCTGTCCGCGTCGCCCTCGACGATTCCCGTCCCTTGTATTCCAGATCTACATCCGGTCGGCTGAAACAGGATGTGACCAAAATTGGCGCGAATGCTGATCCTGCTCCGGTTGCTCCGGAAAGCGTCCCGGCTGACATCAGGAAAGGGGGCGGTCTTTAACCTGGACCGGTCACCTGTCAATCACAGAAGGAGTCAATCAGCCATTCGCTCTCTCATTCACAACCTTTTTTTGGAGACTGTTGGATAGAGATGGAGGACCTGGGGAGAACTCCAATAGGAGAACATCGGGAAGCAACACAGAGAAAAACCAAGATGGAATTGAAACGGGAACCTTCTTGCGGTGAAGCAGGAGTGCAGATCACTGCACTGCCTTCGGTGACCTCAATGACCAACCCAGACAGGAGAACATAGAGAGCTATAAGGGAGATGGACAATCTGGAGAACCATGCTCGACAGAAAACCTGGAGAACCCATGCAGATGGAGAACCTCCAAAGAACTGCAAATAGCCTGGAGGCAAGTTGCCACAAAATGCGGAGATAACCGAGATAAGCAGTGAACCTGGAGAGAACCCAGGATGGAGAACTGGTGCAGAACGCTTGAAGACAGAGAGCCTGGAGAACGTTGGCGTACGGAGAACCCAGATGGGTGAAGATGGAGAGAACCGCTGCAGACGGGGAACCCTTCAAGAACCCGGTCAGGAGCAGGAATCCGCGGTGGGTCCCAGCTTCTCAACTCCATCGATCAAGTAATTCGGAATCTTCACCGTGTTCTCATCTCCACAAGAATTAACTGCTTACTTTATTATTATAATTAATTTTTCAAATTTTATCTCGAAATAACAAACGTCCCTGACGTCGTGAAATTGTTTGGTTTTGTGCAAAGCAGCTGTTTCCCCCCCGAAGTTGTTGCACCTCCGGAGGGGGCGGGGCTTAGGCCTGGAAAATGAGATGCCTCTCTTCCTTTGCCTCCTCACACACACACAAACACACACACTAGCTCAGAAAAAAAACACAATATATAATAACAATGATAATGATAATAATGGTAATAAAACACAACTTTGCCATTATGATCATCTTCATCATTATTATTTATTATTTATGAATTATTTATCAACAACAGTACTAATAATTTATTATTATTATTAATACCACTAATAGCAATAAATTCAACAACGACAATAATAATTATCATAATAATAAACCAATTGCTATTATTTATCAATAACATTAGTAATGGTAATACTTTTTAGTGGTTGATTAGTTATTATTATTAATAAACTTCTTCTTCTAGTAGTACTACTACTTAAAAATAATTACTCATAAATGATGATTTTTAAACGATGATAAGTCTTTTGCAATTATTCTTTTCCCAATTTGATTTCAACATTAATGTTTGGGGTTAAATGTAGATGTGGCTGATAGACGGGATGAACTGAAAACTTTCAGCTTTTTCATTATCAGCTCAATTCATGTGTTTCCGAGCCGAACGGGTCGCCGCCTTCATCGGGATCGAAAGTGGACACGGGAGGAAACCGTGGCCTGGACAAAGTCCCTCGTTGGGGCTCGAGCCACCTGGTTGAACCTGAGGTTGGCGAATGGCCTGGGGGAGGGAGCTCCGGGTTCGCGGCAAAGTGAAAGCTGCGTAACTCCATGTTGCCCTGCTCCTAAGGGACACTTTAACATTTAGCTTTCTTTGAGCTAGTTAGCTTAGCACAATGAACGCTAGGCTACCTTGTTTTAGTCTGCAAAGGTACATTCAAACTGAATGTATTGAACCGACCACCTTACGCTTAGCAGAGTGCCTGCTTTTCTGCTCCCAAGAAGCTCATCACAAATCAGCGTTCTTGTTTTCTGAAGAAAGTTTTGCCAGAGTTGTGTCATCCATCCGTCCATCCATCTAAAGTGACATTCATGCATTCATTATATGCACCGCTAAGGCTTGCTGGGGGGCTGGAGCCTCTCCCGAGGGTTGGGGTTCACCCTGGATCGATCGCCAATTGATCAGAAGGCTGCACAGAAGCATTCAACCATTCACTAATTCATTCATATATCATATAGAGACATATGGCCATTCATTCACTCATTCATTCACATATTATATAGGGACATGCAACTACTCACTCACTCGTATAGAGACAAAGCCGTTCACGCTCTTATTCACGTCATATGGGGACATCTATATATTCACCATCCATTCACTCATCACATGGACCTACAGCCATTCATTCATTCAATCACATCATATAGAGACATGCATTCACTCATTCACATGCCATATGATGACATCCATTCACAAAATGAATTAAGACGTACCACCATTCATTCACTCACTCATTCACGTGTCTTGCCAATAAAGGTTGCTGATAAATCTTTTTGCTGTGGTAGCGCTAATTATCATTTCACTGAATTAACCTTTATATTTCCTATTGAGGCTAGTTGAGTGACAACATGTACATCAGAGTTGTTCCAATGTGAATTTAGCCTATTGATGCTAATGCTAACTACCAAAAGTGAGAAAGAAAAGAGCATCTGCATCTTTAACCAGCCAGAGGAAGGATGACAAACAGGTGAATTTACCACGTGACGCTGAAAACTAAAGTAATTTGTCTTTTTTCTTTTCCGCCGCAGAACAGGAAACACAAACATCGCATCACTCCGTCTGTGCCCGGAGATGAGGAGTAAATAAAGAAAATGGGACAAAATATGAGTGAGAATGCAGTTGAATAACAATGAGTCAGTTCTTGAGTGCGGCCCATGACTCTGTTGGAGGAAAAAAAGGAACCAGATGAAAGAAAAGTAGACAATTACCGGGCGAGATGAAGCGGCGTGGCGTCTCTTTTATCAGCCGGTGAACTCGCAAGTCGCGTTTGTGCGCCTGTGACAGGAAGTCTCTGTTTTCGGGGATGAGTAAAAAAGCTACGCCCACGCTCAAAGAAATTAGGGTCCGGAAGAATTTCATCCGGGGCCGTCGGATTCTTTCAACAAGATTCGACTCCAGGAATCTGCCTCCATGGGCAGTTTGGGCCCATGGACGCATATCGCTCTTCGCTCAGGCTAAGGAAGTTAGCATTCATGCATGCTGCTTGTTGACATGTAAACCCAGGAGCCTCTACAGCTCACAGAGCTCTTTACTACCAAGATGCCTCGAGGCTACTTCCTGCGCCGATGTGTGTGTGTGTGCGTGTGTGTGTGCGTGTGTGTGTGTGTGCGTGTGTGTGTGTCGGACGGGAAGAGGGGGAAGCAGCTGCCGCTGGAGTTTATACAAGTCAATGCAGTGCACAGGGAGGACAGAGGAAATGTAATTTTTACGCACAGACATTTATTAGGACGTGGCCAGTGTTCTTAATGAACTGCCCGTGACCCTGGCAGGACGCGGAACTTTCAGCGGCCGAGTGACAGGCAAACACGTGCACAGACGTGGGAATTTCCTGAAATCTACACCTCCGCCCACCATCTCTGAGCCGGCTGCGCGTTTCGTATCTGGGGTGGCAGATCAGAACGTTAGCGCGTGATATATAGCGTGTTGAAACACTTGCTACAGAAAAGAGGAACTGATAGCATCTCAAAGTAATAAAATCACATGGTTGGCCGTGACATGAGATATAATTTTATATTTATCCAGAAAAATTGCCTTTTCCTCCCAAAAACCTATGAAAAGAAGTAAGTTGATGTGAAGTCGCTCAACTACCTGGTGGACTGAACTCAGCGCAGCCAATCATCTGCCTCATTCTGACTGTCTTCTCTCTAACTTCAAGTCCTTTTCCACTTCATCCTTCAACCTCAGCATCCTTCTACCTGGATCTTCACCATCCCGCCTCTGTCCATGTCCAAATCATCTCAGTCTGACTTTATCTCCAGAAAATCTAACATTTGCTCAACATCAACTTATAAAGACAACTGAGAACGACTTGACACAAATACCCCCAAAAGCAAAATCATGTTCTGCAGATTGCAAGCCGCAAGTAGTGAAATATGCAGCTGAAAACAGTAATCGAGCAGCAGAAAGAAAGTGTGGAGTGAGCGAGAAACAAGTGAGGGACTGGTGAAAAGCAGAGGATACTCCAACTGCAATGAAGAAAACAAAAGAGACTAATCGCGGGCTAAAAGCTAGTTGGACACAGCTGGAGGAAGAAGTTCAAAAATAGGTGCTTGAACAGCGTGCTGCTGGGAGAAGCATGTCAACGGTGCAGCTGCGTCTCCACGCCCAGGTAGTTGCCAAGGCGATGAATATACTTGTCTTGACGGGAGGACCTTCTTGGTGAAAAATTCAATGGATTTAGTGATTTGGAGTGAGATCGATGATTTGGTAAACATGTTATGCTATTTGTCTATGCTATGCTATGAATTGCTGTTAATATGTTACGTTAACATACCAAGCACCTCTTCAGCATGTTGTTCTCTATTTCATTGTTATTACTATTGTAACAAGTCTGCGGTACTTATTAGAGGAATGTTCAGAATTCTGTGATTTCCGACTGGCTGTGAATGTGTTATGGGATGTGAGAGTGCGAGGGAGCTGGGTGGGAGGACAGAGAGCGCTGAGATGGAGAAGATTAAGTGGAGCGGCGGTTGTTTAACTGTTGTAATTGTTCTAATAAAGATGAGGCTTAACCAGCAAATCGTCATCGTTGGGCACGTCCGATCGGACATTACACTGTAACTTGCCTTTCAAGGTGAAATCTCTGTTCTTGGTCTCTGATTTGATCGAATAAATTTCCCCCCAAAAATGCGACTTATCCTCCAGTGCGGATTATATTTGTTTTTTTCTTTTTCAAATATGCCTTTTTTTTGGCTGGTGCGACTTATACTCCGGAGTGACTTATATTCCAGAAAATACTTATATTCCAGAAAATAATATTCTGTTCAACAACCTCAAAAAAAGAATGGTGAGTCCACCGATATTTGGACTTGTCCACCGATGTAAATTGTAATACTGTGTTATGGAGACAGTGTGTACAGGCTGTAATAAAATACCAATGACTAGCTCAGACTAGTTAGCATCACAGAGCGGCAACCTAAGCTTTGAGAAAGATTCACTTTCTAATGCAATTTCATTCTTGTATTCTTTCTCTTGCTACTACAGGACATTTGAATTTTTCCTTGACAGAATTTTTTTTTTGGTTGTTTTCTATAGAACACTAGACTTTTCTCTGGGAAATTTGCAGACAGAGCCATAAGTAATCAATTTTTTCAAAGGGAACCACACCTAGGAAGACTAATCGAGCATAAATATCCTTTATACTTTGTCTCATACTAGAATGCGCAATTCTAGGACACGCAGAAACAAGCATGCAATTTAAAACACATATATTAACCCAGGAGCGCCGCCATTGATTTACTACTATTAACTTTGGCTAATACGCTAATAATGCCATATTGTGCTTCTTTTAGGTGCAATTTCCAGTCCAAGGGAAACAAAGGGACTGATGCTAGGCTACACAGCTTTCCAAGGGACGAGAAGAGAAGAAAGTAATGTGAAATATCTTGTGGACGTACACAACTTCTTCAGGATCCGCTTCTCTGCGGACGCATTTGACACATTTAGCCGAGCTAAGCTGCTCTAAGAGCTCACGGGTGCTGCTAGTTTTAAACGGACGCTAAAGCCAAATGGCAAAGCGGGTGCAGATAGGTTTCTCTCACAAGCATACAAAAGGTCCTCAAGGAAAAGAGTGAAGGCCGTTTGAAGAAACGCCACAGGCAGGAAACGGACGTTCTCCTGCCAGGACATCAGCTACCCGCTGCCGGAAAAATAGCATCTGATGACAAAGACACGGAAAGGAACCGATATGATCACGGAGGAAGCTGATGACGAGTCACCCAATCAGTCAGCACAGCTACCTTAGGCTACAGTGAACAGCCCATGACTAAAATTGGCGTTCCTTATAGCAGACTATCTATTAGCATAGCAACACAGTAGCTGCACACACACCGGCGACTTCATCTCGAAGCTTATATGGATGTCTGTCTACATGAGTTACCCCCCTTTCGGTTTCAAATGGGAAGGGTTGCACAGATTACACATTTATTGTACCATACGGTAAAACGATCGGGTCCAAGTCCGGTGCAATCTCATGACATTTTGGTCAAAGTTAGCTCTATTTTATCGCATGGCAATAAAACAGCACTGTGTCCAGGATATGAGATACAGATGGGAAATGTGGGCCTGAAGAGGGAATTGACAAAATATATATTCTGCTTAAACATGCCTGCGAAGGTTCTTGGTCATCCATATCATAAGGATAAGATAAACTTTATTGATCCCCATAGGGGAAAGCCCTTTGTCACAGCAGTGTAACAGTTATAATGTCAAAAATAAATAGGAATATAAATATAAATAAAGAGACAGTTAGAAGACAGAACAAACGGCAGGGAGAACTATAACTGCTTCAACATCAGGGATAAGAATGGACTACAAAATGGAACAGTAAGGGTGAGAAATAGACAACCAGAGCTAAAGGACAATTTAAATTGAGTGACAATAGCAATGACAAGAATAATAATCATCAATGAATAGATTCCCAACTGGCTTCTACCAGACCATAATGTGTTGACAGCATGATTCAATGGGGTTGCGTTTGTTTCTGGTCGTTTCCTGTTGAATAGCAGAAATGCAGTTTGTCCTCGGTGACATCCTTCCTGGTGAACTTGATAAGGCTTGTCCAGTGACTCAAAGTGACGGGTGCCTTTTCCTACACATAGCTGTACATTTGGCTGTTTAGATTCCAACTCAGGCGAGTCCCTGGAATTCGTATCCCAGGCAATGCAGGTCAATGTCGTTTCTGCAAAACTACTCACTCATTCACAAAATGAACCATCTTAACTTGGACCAACGGGCAACTCCCAACCCCTGGAGTTGTATGCCCAAATACTCCCCTATGGTCCAGAAGAACCGATGAACCCTCTTGGGTGGTTGTCACAACAACATTTGACAACATTATTGCACCTATATATCACTGTTTGCCTGTATCTAAACACACAAGCACACACATAAAAATCTATGAGGCAAACTTGCGGTCTTCGGGAATTTTCCAGGAGCCGACAAAAGTGCTGAGCTGGACAACTGGATCTAACGACTTCATGGAAATGTGACATTTGGTGGCGGTTTATCGCTTCCAGATATCCCCAACCACCGGCATCCATTACGATTTCAATTCACGAGTTCCAGAGGCAACGAGCATCGGCTCGACTCGGCGGTAAACTTCCACCCAGCGTGATTAAAATGGATTGGTTTATTGGTCGCGGGTGTTCCAAGAAAAACAGTGCCTCAGCTGTGTGTGTATGTGATGAGCTTGAATCCACGGAGAACAAAACCATGACACCACAGTTAGCGAAGGTTCCAGGTGGGACGGCAGGTTCAAGGACGATGTTCAGATGCCGCCTCTGTGTGTGTGTGTGTGTGTGTGTGTGTGTGTGTGTGTGTGTGTAAGTGTCTGTGAAAACAATTAAAAGTCAAAGGAACAAAAAAAAAGCAGGCTGTCACGGTGACTAAAAATAACCACGAGCAAACAAAAAACCTTATTGAGTTCAGTCACACACACACACACACACACACACACACAAGCGACCACAAACTGGCAGCCACTCATAATCAGAAACCCTAATTACAACAGCTTCCATTGCTTATCAAAACGGCTAATAATAACCGCTAATAATTGCAGCGTGCCAAACCTGCTCTGGGAGCGAGGCGGTGGGCAGGGGGCGAGGGAGGAGGAATTACACGGCCGGTTATTCACTCAGTCAGCCGCCATTTCACACCGTCAGTCAACGAGTCAGTCAGCCGTCCCCCCCCGCGAGCACCAAGTTCAAAATAAAAATGCATTTATGAAGGCTACCCCTGGAGACCCGCGGTTAGCGCTCTAGATTTACATCAGAATTATACAAATGTTAACAAATGCTAAGTCACATTCGGCTTAAGTTCCCCGTCTTCTAAGTCACGTGGGTTTTGGCAGGTTCCCAGCGGGGGTGGCTTGATCTACTGCAGCCTGTCCGTCATTGTTTTTTCTTTTGTGAATGTCAAAGACTTGAGCAACTGTTGCTAAAGACTTTTGCATCACTTTAGCAATTAGCATGTAACGGTAACCAGCACAACTGGTAATCGAGGTGAGAGATCATTTGTGCCTTTCTTTACTAACCCCACAGTCTTGCTTTCTATTTATGTCTTGTGGCATTGAACCCCAGCTGGTCCCCAAAACCTCGAGCAGCGGAGTGGTACCGGTATGTGGGTCATGTGGTACCGAGCCGCACAAAAAAAAAAAAAAATTACGTAATTTCCGTTTTATTTTGAAAAAGGACTGAATTCTCTCTGTTATATCTGTCTATAACTCACTCTTGATGCATGTTAAAATGCTTATCTGGGTCACGTGATACCTTAATGCTAATATTAAACCCACAAGCTCGCTAGATGAGTGACCTCTTTGGAAAATTTCTTTGCAAAGGGGAAAAGGCCCAGTGAGGTGACAGAAGAAGAGCCAATGACCACTGAGAAAAAGAAAGCTACATTTACCCAAAATATCGACTCATCGTGACAGGTGATTCCCACGCACCAAGCCCACCCTGCATTATATGCGGCGACCGACTCTCCAATGAGTTGTATTTTTCATGTACTTTATATTTGTTTTGTGGTGTCCCTTATTTTGAAGGCATGTTTAAGGGTTACCATAGCGACCAGAGATGGTAGCAGAGAGAATATTACTCCTGTTATGTTGTTGGCCCGTGTCAATTGCCCGGTAATTGCGCATTCATTGTGTGTCGACATTCCCGGCACATATGTGATATCTAGACCGAGGAAAGGATTAAACATAGTTGAATCCAAAAATCGGGTCCTCTTTTTTACTTGTAACAATTTTTTTTTCTTCTTTCAACTGTTACTGAAACTTTGGAAAAAAAAAAAGTGGGCGCTTTTGAATGCGGACCAGTGGACCTATGAGTCAACGATCAGGTATATTTTAAAAGAATTCTAAACATTTTCTTGCTAACTTGCGAGCTAAATTGTGTCAGTTAGTGAGTTTTTTGCATCAAGCACAAGTTCGAAGCTGTGCATTAATGTGTTCATAAGTTCACAGCCAGTAAGTTTTGTATTGCCTTGAGGTCTGATCTTTCATAGTTCCCTCTGCAGATGCTATTTCATTCATTCATTCATTCATTCATTTATTATCGATGCTGCTCCCCAGCTCCCAGGGGGCTGGAGCCAATCAAAGCTGTCGTTGAATGAGAAAAAGAGTTCACCCTTGGGGTCACATAAAGAGACATAATCTTCTCAGGGCAACCGAAATTGAATTTCTTCACTTGAAGATGTTTCACTCCTCATCTGAGAGGCTTCTTCAGTTCTAGACCTGTGGGGTGTTTCTGAATATTAGAGAATATTTTATTGATCCCCACCAGGCAAATGTGTTTAATATATATATAACTGAGCGAATATATCTGTTATGTTATATATATATATATATATATATATATAAAACATAACTGCGTATAATATAACTGCGATATTTGGAACGTCCCCACAGGTCATTAAAACTGAAGCGGCCTCTCGGATGAGGAGTCAAACGTCTTCAAGTGAAGAAATTCAAGTCCAGATGCCACGACAAGAAGAATTCAACAAAAATTCACCATTAAGGTACCTGTTGTTTAATTCACTCCTAAAACATGGCATCTTTTAGCTTTGTGAGCCGGATTAAACCCGCTCGAGGGCCTGATCCGACCCACAGGCCTTGAGTTTGACACCCCTGAGTGAGTGAACAGTATATTATAGAGAAATAAACCGTTCATTCACTCATTCACACTTCCCTTGGACATTTGATCATTCACTCTTGCTCACACGTCATGAGAGGGCAAACATCCATTCACCTAATTCATGTATCACATAGATGTGAAACCATTCACTCATTCACGCGTTCTTTTAAGACATACAATTCTTCACGCTGTCATTTACATCGTATACAGACATAAACTATTCGCACTGAAGTGTGCGATGGATGACTGAATGGATTTTTTGGGGCCCGGCGGAGGAAAGGGCAGAACCCGAAGAAAACATTGGGAGAACATGGAGACTCCATGGAGACTCCATGGAGACGCGCCAACCACTAGGGATGATATTTAAAACAAGTAAAAAGATGAAAGCATCATCCGGGATATTGAATTGTGACAGCGATGGCCGAGTTTATGGGAGGTGAGCTTTGGTTCAGGGTCTGCAGATCATGTGAATCAAGCACAGACCTCAACTATGTGTTTCCCAATTTTTAAACTAAATGAAAATAATATTTCTGACTGATTGCATCCAATTAACCAACGAGACGCCATCTACCAGTTAAGAGACGCTCAGTTGGATCGATTTCTCTCCCAGATTTAATTTGAATGATTTAAAAGATCTGAATCATTTATGTCCTCGCTGTTTGTCTTGGCGCATCATTTATCCCTTTTAGTTTTTGTAATTTTATATTTTCTTTTCAACTGAGTCATGAAAAAATAATCAAATGACATAAAACTGTTTTTTTTCTCCATTGCCAGAAAAAGACATAACTTCATATAAGTTCACTGTCATTCCCTCTCTTGGTGTCAGAGGTGCCTCAGCCAATTGCGGCCGACATTGGGCAGGAGGCGGGGTTTATCCTTGACCGATCACCTGTCAATCACAAAGTTACCCATAGGCTTTGGACTGTGTGTGGGAGGAGGTGGAGAACCTGGAGGGAACCCAAACAGAAGAAAAAGGAGAGAACCCAAGCAGAGAACCGGCGGAGAACCAAGGCAGGTGAAGAACCTGAGGAGAACCCAGGCAAACAGAGAATCCGTAGAGAACCCAGGCAGATAGAGAACCCAGATAGACAGAAAACCTGGAGAAAAATGGAGGGACTGCAGAGAACCTGGGCAGTGGAGAACCTGGAAAGAACTCAGACTGAGAGACCGAAGACGTGAAGGAGGAGAGAAGCCAGGCAGGAGAACCTGGAGAGAACCCAAGCTGATGGAGAACCCGGGAAGACAAAGAAGAACCCTGTAGGATCTGAACCAGGAACCTCCTCGCAGACCTCTGGGCTTTGCGGTGCTTTGGTGAGAACACACCGAACCCACCGCTCTCTACCAGCAGCCCGAACACCATCACATAATTCCCCCGCCGTGTTTGTTTTTGCAAAAACAAAAAATATAATTCACTCATTCATTCATGACCTCCCATATGTTGCAACATGTCAAGGGTTCAGGGCCACATATGGAGACATTCAACCATTCATCCTTTCATTGTATGGATAATTTGGGTCTCCAATCAATCAACCTCCTGCACGTTCTCCGACTGTTTGAGGAACCCGACGCCGACTCCATCACGAGGTCCCCCCATCACATTCCAACCAGGGACCTTCCGGTGGTGAGGCTGCGACGACATCAACACCCAAATCCAATTTTCTTTTAGCATCCTGAATGAAGTGCAGTCTCCTGAAGGAGTCATCCAGAAACGCATGGGATTTCAAACAGCCGTTCTCCACCGAAGCCTCCGCGGTCTTTGCTTGGTCTATTTCGGGGACACGTTTGATCCCGATGGCGGCGAGTCCAAAGTGCCTCGCAATTAATCTCTTCAACGAATATAAGTTCTGACACGCATTAACACGAAACTGCTAAAACTTAATTATCCATTATAATCGCAATGCAGGATGTTGAAAATGCACACACACACACATTGGCAGTCCCATACCAAGCGGCCGTGCGCAAAAATGAACCTTGGCAGTGACTCAGGAAAATTTAATTACTTGCTCTCTCCCCTCTCCCCATTGGTCGAGGGGTCTGGGATATGCTGATTAAGCGCGGGCTGATAAAACGGTCCCCGCGGCCCCGGCGCCTCATTAGCGGCCCTTTCGGCGTCCCGATAAATAAGTAAAAGTCGCTAAATGTTAGTCGAAAGACCTCGCCGCCAAAAAAAACCTCACCCCGGAAAAAAAAAAAAAAAAATTGCAATCAGCTCACCTTATCTCCCACTTCTAATTGATAATTAGTATTGCCTTAATTTTTGGGGCTGACATCCATCTCTTATCGCAAAGGTGGGATTTATCTGCTGCTTAAATGAGGGACTAAATTGAGTTGGCAATGTCAATGATTCACCTTGCCGAGTACAGTGGACTTGTGGGAAATCGCTCCTCCCGGCCGGTATTTTAATTAACCCCCGGCAGATGTGTGGACGTACAGTGGCACATCAAAACATTTAAAACCACCACGTCCCAAAATCGGTGGGAATTATGTTTCGTTTTTATTGAAAAAAAAAAAAATAATAATAATAAAAAAATCAGTGTTATATACATCAATGTAAAAAATGCAAGTCAGCAACAATAGAAATCATGGTTATAACAGTTACAGCATGATCATTTGTTTTATTATTTATGGAATCAAAGAAGATTAATAGAAAAAAAAAACAGCAACAACAACAAAAAGTTATTATATGGAGGTTATTCAGTCGCTCCTTCATTCCTAGACTCCACGGAAACAGAGATCCAGCAGCACCGGAGGCCCTTCTCTGACGGGTCACTTCGGGTTTGTACCTTTGACTTGTGCAATTACAAAAAAAATATAAAATATAAAAGAGTGGCACCGCCTGGATGTTCGATACCAATGTTAGCATGCTAAGCTAAATTCTGTCTCTTGGATTTTCTGTGACGGTCTGAATGACAGGCTAGTGGAATTTATGTGATTTAAAAACATTTAGCGAGGCACGCTGTTATCGGTCAAACATTCCGCAGTGTTGAAACTCAACCTGCGATGCCGACTGTCAATATAAAAAAAGAAAAAAAAAAAGAAATATATAAAAATAGATGTTTGAGTAACATACATATTAATCAGACAGGCAGCAGTAATGCGGCTTTGTGGCAACATTCACTTCTCTGGGTGTGTTTTTTTTTCTTTTAGAAAATGTTTAACGGGATTACATTCAAGGTCAGTGTGTTGGGCAACAATAGATACACAAGTTATACCAAAAAAAAAAAAAAGAAAAAGAAAACCTTTGCAAGGAGATGTTGAGTTCCTGGTGAAGGTCATGGTTTGACAAGCCAGGAGAGACAGTCGGATCACTTCAATCCGTGTTATGTTGAAATATGGAGAGGCTTAAATTTTGACTTTTGGTCCAAACTCACCACTGGTACCGTTTTTTTTTCTTTTTCCAGAAATCCTTTCACTGCTGGTAGCTTGATAGGCAGGTTGTATGCACAATTATCAGGCAAACATTATCATGGATATTTTCCAACTGCAAGCTGGATAAACATTAAATGCGTGATGGATTTAAGCTTATCAGGTGATCTGTGAGTGTAATCCCTCAGTCCTGAACACCACCCTGAGAAACTAAAACTTTTCCACTCGGGGCAAGATCCTGACTGAAAGAAGGGCACTCCACCTAGTTTCTGTCTGAGGACCCCGTCCTTAAATTTGGAGGTGTGTATTTTCATCTGCAAATCGCTCCAGTAAGATTTGGAAATCATCGTGAAGTGATGCCAACAGCACCACATCATCTGCAAAGATGTTGAGATCTGATGGGGGGGAACAGCTGGAAAATTTTGACGTGTGCGTCCTGGAATCACCCGTTCGAAAGTAAAATCAGTCCTTGATAAAAATAACTTTCCTAATAATTGTACAAACATTGCGTATGCATCAAAATTGCCGGCACATATATCATATCTGGACCGAGGAGAGAATAAAAACAAAATTAAACCCTAGAATTGGGTCATCTTTTATACTTGTAACTACTAAAACTTTGGTAGAAAAACTGGCCGCTTTGAATGCAGACCAGTAGACCTATGAGTCAATAATAAGGTATATTAAAAGTGTTTCTAATTCTATTATTTTAACATTTTCTTGCAATCTTTCAGGTAAAATTGTGCTCATTATTGAGTAATTATTTAAAGCTAATTCTGGGTAAAAGCGTTTCAGGTAAAAAGCAAGGGTCTTAGTTTTGTCACTAAAAAGCAGACTAGACAACGTGGGTTGGGCTGAAAAGTTGCGTTAAGGTTTACCAAACTGGACTAAACTACTATTTCCAAACCCTCTGAGCCAAAGTGACTCCATCTACCCGTTCTGTTCCTCCCACGTTTCACCATCTTCCCCTTCAGTCTCTTCTTCATCATCCCACTGACCTTCTCCACATCCTATTTCCCTTCATTTGGCCTTCCCTCTCCTGCACCCAACTCTCACGCATCAATTCTCTTGTACCGTCCGTCCGTCCAGTTATGTTTACAGTCAAACTTCCATATTTTCAGCAATATTAAAAAAAAGAAAAAAAAAAAAAGGAGGACAGTTAATTATACTCAACATTCACCAAGTGTGATTCTAACTGAAATGCAATTCACCTAATTACTGAAGTGTCATTTTTTTACATTTCATGAAGATAATACTGCTGAGTGGTGAAACTCTGGAGCTGCTGGGTGACTGACTAAGGCTCTGGGTTTTTACACTCATGCTGATGTTTCGGCAAGTGGCTAAATGGACACGCAAGCGAGGTTGTAGCACCGAGAAGAGTCCACTCCATGGCTCCGCCTGCTGCTTCGGCAGGTCCCGCGCACACTTGAATGCACCGTGACGCCCACAACACCGGGTCACACTGATGCGACCCGTGAAGGAGGAGGATCCTTCACGTGCATGGAGCCAATATGCAGTGCAGTCACCATTAGGGTAAAAAACTAGAGTGTATATATATATATGCATATACACACATATATACATATATATATTTTCATACGTCGTCAGTTTTTCTGACATTCACCCATAAAATTGTACAAAAACCTGGGAAACATTTGATTAAAAACACAGGTGAAATGTTTTCCAGCAATTTTTTTTTTTAAATCGTGTTCAGGCACAGTATATTCCTTCTTCCTGGAGATTTTTGGTGAAATATATATGCATATACATTTATATATAATGCATACATATTAATATATGTATATATCAATTTTATGTATGGATATATACAGGATATATATGTGTGTGCATATATATGTATTGATATAATATGTATATATTTATATACATATACAGTACAGCACAAACATATACGTACATATGTATGTATAATTCTGTACATATCTACTGTATATATACATACATATACACATTTTTATACATACATACCATATATGTATATAAATATACATACAGTACATATATACATATGTATGTGTAGATATAGATATATATCCATATATACTTTATGCATTGATATATACAGTATATATGTATATTTATATATGATATACATACTGTGTGTGTGTGTGTGTGTGTGTGTGTGTGTGTGTGTGTGTGTGTGTGTGTGTGTGTGTGTGTGTTCTATGTATATAAGCAGAAAAGAAAAGGGAAATTTTGGACTTAAAATTGTTAAATCTTGACTTTGGTTCTGTTGCGTTCCTTCAAACACTTCTCAAGATTGGCAGTTGGATGTTTGGCAGCTGGATGCAAATGCTCAAATGCAACTTGCAAAAGAAAAAAAATTGTATTTTTTCTCCTTCCGGTTGACAGCAGTGGGTGATCTTTTAACCCACAGGAATCCAGAAGGGGCGGAAACGTTTTCGTACATTCATTTAGACGTTTCAAGTAGAATATGACAAGAAAGATATAGCTTAAAAAGGTAAATTGATTGGAACACAATGTTGTTTCCACGAACGGGAAAGAGATGGTTGAAACGCATCTGCTCCAGCATCCCGCTTGGCACTTTAAGGAAAAAGAACTCTTAGATCCAAATAAAAGTTGTGTAATTATGTTACAATGTAACTGTTAGCGCTAGCGGTGTTAGTGGTTATAGATCATGTGTGCCTGTCCCTTCCAACCCTCAGACCCCTGTCAGTCTCCATCAATTTCTTGCTCTAACCCAACCGGTCGATGCAGAAGGCCGCCCGGATTGGATCTGCAAAGGTTTATGCACCTATAAAAGGCTGTTTCCTCCGTAAATCATTTTCTACACCTGCTCGATATGTGAAGTGACATCAGTGCTGTGATTTGGCGCCATTTGAATAAAATCTTGAGTTACGACACGGTAAAAATTGATACCGTACCATCGTTGTGCTTTGTTTCACTACATGATGGATCAGAACGTTGACATGGCACGAGTTCAACGGTGTTTGACCATGTCTGACCACTTCCCTTAAAAGGGCGGGCAATAATGACAGAATATTACAAAAGAAACAAAACAAATAAACAAGCTTGTGAGGATTTTGGTCGATACTGGTCAACGACTAAGGCCTAGAAATAAGAAGTAGACGCATATACCGGGTCTCCGATGGCCTTTTGGTACACGGTGTACTATTTGCTTCTTAAAGGACTATTTTACCGAAACGCGAGACGCTCAGCGCTCCATAATGTTTTTACACACTGTAATTTTTCCTCCAATACTGATGCCGCTTCCTCTAACAACAGGGTGTGAATGTTGCCTTTTTTAAAGTCAGCGTCCCCGATGTCCGGGGTTTTGGGAGAATGGGATTATGCCACAAGAGCGACATCAGGCAATTTCTTGCTTCCCCAAAAAGTGATCATGCTCGGATGAGAGCTGCAACGCCGTCTCCCCTGTCAAAACTCCAGATAAAGACCGGATTTCCAGCAAAATGGCCTCCTTTTGTCCAAATCGCTGAAGGGCTTGAATCAGCCGTGGATGGGTTTTGTTCTTTTTCGCACCAAACCGAGGAGGGATCCGTCCAGAATGTCAGGTTCCCGGCTCGGAGAAATATTTTTCATAAACGTTTTTCTGAAATGTATTGAAGTCACAACAAGCCTCCCCTCGGTCTTCATGTCTCATAAAGAACTTTTTGGGTTGAACCAGTAACACCTTTCCTTTCCTTTCCTTAGTTGGCTCAATCTAAAAGGATCCAATTACCTTTTTGTGTTTTTTTTTCTGCTTTTTCAGAAGCCTAATCAGGACTATATTGAAAAGTTAAAACCCCCGCTAATTTCATCCTCCAGTAAGAAGAAAAAAAAAAGGCAATTTAATTGACTTCAAACGGCGTGATATACGGCACGACGCCAACCACTCTACAATTAACCTCCACTACCTTGCTTGTCTGTGTATTAGCGTACTTCAAAAAGCTAAAAAAAAAAAAAAAATGGTAGTGACTTAAATCCCACCGTGATGAGGCTTCAGTTCTGTTTCATTTGCTGGCGGCGGCTGGTTTAACTCCACTTATTAAGACTCCATCTACACAGCGGCGGTCATGGCGTTCTTTTGCCGCGGGTTGGTTTGCTGCTGTTGCTGCTGCTGCTGCTGCTGCTGCTGCTGCTGCTGCTGACGGCTCGCGTCCCCGCCGTACCCGTACTGGTCGGCCCCGGAATCCATCAGGTGCCTGCGAGACAAACCGCGGTCAAACGCTGGGAGGTCAGAGGCCATCCTTGGGGGAGGTTTGAGCTGAGCCGCCTTCTCCCTTACCTGTATCCTCCTCCGGCCATGCGGGTCATTGTGTCGTACCGTATCCCGCGGAGGGGAGGGGTGGGGGACGGGGGCACGTCCTGTCGCATCGGGCCTCTCTGCTGAGAGCTAAAAGAGGCAAAATCCAATTTATTCAAAGGACGCAAAAGGATGGAAACACTTGGAGTTTGGGTGCAACATCCGTATGTGCTTCCCCTTTGAGAGAGCACACAAACCAAACCCCTGTTGAAAGATGTGATGGGTTTCTTTACGTTTCAAGCAATCTACACATTAGCTGTGCAATTGGCTATTTAGATTTCAACTCAGGCAAGTCCCCGGAATTTGTACCCCAGGCGATGCAGGTCAACGTAGTTTCTGTAAAACGACTCACTCGTTCACAAAATGAACCATCTCATCTAGGACCAATAACCAACTCCCAACAGCCTGGTCCAGCCTGGAGTTGTATGCCCCAAAATTCCCAAAAGGTCCAGAAGAACTGATGAACCTCTTGGATAAGAGGTTGTCACAACATCTGACAACCATATTGGGCTTAAATACTACTGTTCCTGTGTCTACACACACATACGCATGCTCGCACGCACACACACACACACACACTAGCAGAGATCAGATTTCCAGACCTATAGTAAAGATGGATCATCTGCTCCATTGACTGTTGTATTGATCACTGCTGTTTTATTAGATTAGGATCTTTACTTTGCATTTTTTTTCCCCAGTCCATAAATCCTTCTTGTGTCTGTGCCCTTTTACTCCTGGCTCCTTCAAGAAAAAAAAAACAATGTCTGGTGTCAGAGGGCAAGAAAGCCCTTGGATCTGAATGTGATTACCTGGGGTGGGGGTAATAGCCGGGGTCAACACCCCGCGGGTCCCCCGGCCGAGGGTATGGCTGGCTGTGGGGGTAGCCAGGGAACGGCGGCTGAGAGACGGGGCTCGGGTACGACGGGGCCTTCGGGTATCCATGCGGGCCCTGGGGAGCTCCGGGGTAGTGACCTGACCAGGGATGCAGGGGGTAGTCGGTGGGATCCAGTGGACCTCGTCTGGTGAGGAGACAAATTTGGTTAGGAAACAACAGCAGATGTGAAGGTTTGCAAAGGATCTGAAGGATTTCTGTCGTCCCTCCCTCACGGTCCTTCATCAGAGGACAACAGCAACACTCTATCTTCTGCCGATACCCTCGGCACTCTCATTTCTCGGGTTCCTGGAGGGTGTGGGTTGATCTACACCGGTCTCCACCATTGTTATTTCTTCTATGAATATGGAAGCTATTATTCTATCATATCGACTACTAGCATGTAACTGTTAGCATACTTCTTCCCATCTTTGTCTCTATCACACTCTATCTGTTTAATAAAACCTAGCAAGCAATGACCCCCCCCCCCAAAAAAAAACAAGAATTAATTAATAAAATAAATAAATACATCGTACATTTTCTAAAATTAAAATTTAATTATCACCTTTTTTTTTAACAACTCCTATTAGCTTGTTTTTTTTGTATGTTTTTGTTTGTTTTTTTCAACTTGAAAAAAATGACTTAGAAAGCAACAATATGCTCAAAAAAATATGGCAGGACTCCTCACGGTGATTCAGTGGGTCGTTAAACATCTAAAAATTCTAAATTAAATACATCAGATCCAGATCGATTTTTTCCAGTGAGATAAAATGGGAATTGATAGGTAGTTTTTATTTATTAATATAAATAAATGTATATCTATTTTCTTTTATTTAAATCATAAATCATATATTATTTATATGGTGCCAAATGACACTTTCCATGGAGAGCAGGTCTGGACCGGAAACTCAACAAGCACCGCACCGATGCGGGAACTTTTAAATGATCCCAGCTAAATGTTGGTGTCCTTCTGCCTTGACCGGCAAGGGTTTAAAGACTTTAAATCTCTATGCAACATGTGAATGGATGAATGAAAGTTCCCAACACAATGATTTTTAACATAAAAAAGATCGATCGATGAGATAGATAGATAGATAGATAGATAGATGGATAGATGGATAGATAGATAGATAGATAGATAGATAGATAGGCAGGCAAACTGTGGTTGAAAGAACTGTGGTGAAAAAGATATGCTTTCACCCAAGCACGCACATACACAGACAGACACACACATGTTCAATAATGCAAAAACACACACACATGTCCAAAGATTCCATAGCAACTAAA
Organism: Fistularia commersonii; assembly: GCF_037954325.1. Classification (NCBI taxonomy): domain Eukaryota; kingdom Metazoa; phylum Chordata; class Actinopteri; order Syngnathiformes; family Fistulariidae; genus Fistularia; species Fistularia commersonii. The sequence continues at coordinate 11,504,557 of NC_141287.1, read as the reverse complement.
TATACAGTAATTGATGCGACAAGTTTAAGTGAGGCATGGCTTGGTTATCTCTCTCACACACACACACACACACACACACACACACACACACACACACACACACACACACACACACACACACACACACACACACACACACACACACACACAGGGGGTTCTGGTAATCCAGCCTGGTCCTGTTAATAGATATGGATGTCTTGTGCCCAGCAGAGAGCGAGTACACAGACATGTGTCGTCCACATACTTCACATTATGGGGTATTACATTCTATCCCTCCGTCTGTCCGTCCACATTTGTTCCTCGTTTCCGCTTCTACAATTTTATATTCGTGTTCATGTGTCCATGCAAGACACATGCAGATTAAACTTCAAAATGGTGTGGACTAGCTTTTTTTTTAAGAGATATTATCCCGGAGAATTTCAGAAAAAAAGGAAAGTTGATTAAAAGTTCATTAATAACCGAAGATAAAAAAAGTTTCTGAAATTTTATTTTTAACTGCTGATTTTTCAGTTTTTTTTTTTTGTTTTTTTTGCTGATACTTATTTTCTTGTACATAATGGGGTAATCCCCATAATTTAATTTCTGAAATTTCAAGGTATCTAAGAAATTTTCAGGAAATTCCTTGCTTATTATTGAAAACTTGCATGGAGGTAATTTGTCTTATATTACCCGATAATTTCAGCATATTTATTTAATTCTTTCTTCTTTTTTTAAAAAAAAAATCTCTATTTTTCAGGATAACACAGGATTCAGGAGCTGATTTATCGCTGTTTATTTTCCCTCAGTGTTTCCCAGGTGCTCCAGTGTTTTCTGGGACGTGCAGGAATGTAAAGCCTGGAGATAACGTTAATGCGTGCACAACCCTGTAGGTAGACAAGACTGGATCAAACGCAGATTTGGTAATAAACACTCAACATGACACGCGTGCACACACACACACACACACACACACAATTATACACACGCGCTGTTCTGGTGGTCCCGCTACCGATGCCTTTGTGTGTGAGTCTGGGTGGTCAGCCGCGTGAAGCGTCTAACGAACTACATGCCCATCATGTCTGGAATGTTTGCGTCTCCTCCTGGCTCCGTGTCCGAAACGCTGGCGTTTCACTTTCTCCGTAAATCAATCGCTAGACCCCTCGCCGCCCCCGCGCGACTGTCCGATTCGTTTTTAGAAATTCGTCCTGACCATAGGACTCCTCTCAAGCAACGGCAGATGTACAAAAACTGGGGTCTCTTGAGGTCCACCGACTTAAGACCGGTGGGTGGTTTGGTCGCTCGGCCTTCACCCGGGCAACGCCACCATCAGGAAGGCAGCGAGGGATCGGAGGCGCAATATTAAATCTGCTTTTTGTCCGTCCTCTGCGTTCATTTCTTCTGTAACCCTCTCGGTTTTCGGGAGGCTTGCAGTTGAGCGGAGAGCGCTGGCGTCTACTGCACATCTGTTAGTTTCCTTTTCTTAGTATGGATATTAGCCGCTTTTGCACTGTGGGAACTTTTTGCGGTTCCTAGAACCTTTTCAGGAAGTAGGCCATTTTCTCATGTGATGAGATAATTTTAGGACTTTGAACCAGGACTTCAGTTATTAGAACCCTTTCGGCTCGTCCTTTCGCCTCCTCCGAGGCAAGATCTTTCTAAGGTTCCATACAAACTCATAAGACGGAGGTGCTTGGTGATTGGTGGAAGTCATATTTATGGACTATTTTTGTGGACTTCCTAGCTACATTTTGAAAATGCTGCGTCACTGGTCAGCCTTTTTCTTGTGACAGAACCATTAAGAAATGGGCTGACAAAGACGTCCAAGGACAGGTTTCCAGGGCCAATGATGGAATACCAAATATAATAGCTAAAATAAGTACGGAGTTAGCTAACAGCGGGGTTCATGAACTCTGGCGCAACTTTCACACTTGTGACTTCCTCTGCTCCTTCACGGTGGTTTGTTTTGGAGTGCGGCGCTAAAGGTACATGCCATTGGTAGCTACTTTGGTCCCAGACCTTGATGCAAAACATCAAGTTCTGGGACCGTTGCAGAGATTAGTTCTGAGAACAGAATTCGAGCTAGATAGTTTTTGGAAGGTTTCTATCTAAAAGTGGACATCATAAGCAGCACTTCCACAGTCATAAAGTTTGTTACTGTTTGCAAAGGAACGCAAACTCAGAAATCTGCACTGCCCCCGAATGGTTGCATTGTGCAACAGCCATGGCAACGTCATGCATGCATGGAAAGTACGTGGGCAGTGATGTTTGACGACATTTGAAATGAACGTACCTATTTACGTATGTAATGTAATGTTAGCATACATCATCATGCGCAAAGATACATTAAAATACAACAATATATGATGAGAACCTTAAAAAAATGGCGGAAAGGGTGAATCATGACAATAACAGGAACAGATGGGACAGATTAGAAACGGTGAGGAAGATGGATTGTCAGGAAAAGGCGGAGCGGATGCAGAAAAGACAAATGAAGATATTATTAAAAACATTTTGACATGTCTCACAGTTGGGAGTAAAGAAAAAAAAAAAAAGAATTCCTTCTCACTGAATAGGAAACTTACACCAGCTGATTTATCAGCGGTAACAGTTTCGCTCGCCTGATACTCTGCTCTGCCTTTTGTTAGCTTGATTACACAGCCAGCCATTGCTGCTCAAGGATACGGGAGCAGAAATAGCTACTTCGCCGGCTCTCCTGGACCGTTATTGGAAAAAGCTGCTGATATATTTGATTAAAATAGGCAAGAAAACAAATAAAATCTCGTTTGTATAATTCAACTACACAAAATGCAGATTGTTGCAGCATATTCGTCCCCTCGAAATGAAACGAGAAGCTTTTATCCGATGACCAAGCAGCTTTTGATGCACTTCTTTGCTTCCTGCGTTGCCCATGACAACGTTATCAACAACAAAAAAATCATTAGCTGCAGTTGTGCAGTCTTCGGAGAGCGGCCATGTTGGGAATGGAGTGGAAATCCAATGAAATCCCCCAGGAAGCTTTTGTAAATCCAGTGGCAAGTTTGGAATTCTCCCTCCAGGAACCGAGTCGGCGCTGCACAGCAGCTGAGGATTACGGGATAATGAGGATGGAAGCCATTACTGACTGGTATTCTCTCACGCACACACACACACACACACGCACGAAACATCAACCACGCAACATAAGATCTAAAATAGAAAGTTAGATGTTAGATGGGTTCCCACAATGTGGCTGAGAGCAGGGATTGATAGGCCAGCAATGTGCGTGATGTGTGCCCATACACACACACACACACACACACACACACACACACTCACGCACACACACACACACACACACAGTTAGTCCCTTCTTAAACAAGGGGTTTGCCCCCAATCACCCCCCCTTCTAACCCCACATACTATGGAGGAGGCAAATTGGCACACAGCTGGAGAGGTCTTAAGTTTAAAAGAAAAAAAAAAAAAAAAAAAAAAAAAGGAAGTGGCCTGCAGAAGCGAGAGAGACGGAAAAAGATAGATGGAGAGGAAAAAAAAACAAGTGCAGTGAGTGGAAATGGTTTGCTGGCACGTGAATGGACGGTTGAACGTAACTGAAAGCGCGATGGGGTCGGACAAATGTGCCGAAAACGTCCGTTGAAGAAACGGAGAGGCCACTGAGGAGGAGACCGGAGAAATTCCTCAACATTTCACGTCGGAAAGAGTTTGTGCAACACCAATGGCGGCTGATAACGTGTCGCCGTGGAGACAGGGTAACACCTGCCGCCATAAATGACCCCAAACTGACACTTTGGAGGAACAAAACAGCAGTGACATCAACAGCTGTTCTTCACATCATACACTGCATTTCTGGCTGATGCTAATAATAATAATTATTATTATTGAAATAGAAAAAGTCAAAACAATTTTCACCTGGCACATCTGTTTCCGAGTGCAAGATAAGCGGTACATTTAGTGTTAAATGAATTACTACTAATATTAGTAGTATTAATGTATTGATTTGATAGATAAATAAAGTAATGATCAACAATAATACCTATCATGATATTAAAAATGAATAAAAATGTTAATAATAATATTAGAATAACTAGATTAATTAATACTAATAATTAATACTGATAATTAATACTGCTTCCAACAATAACGAAAAAAAAAATAACAAAGGTAAAATTTTTGTTGGTAGTATTGATAATTATAAAGTGTGAAATAAACACACAGAATGGCTGGGAAGCTAATCAGTATAGGAATAATAATAATACTACGAACCGAGTTATGAATCAACAATAACAACAATAAAGAATAACAATGATAACAATATAAAAATAGTAGGATGAATTACTACTACTAACACTAACAATAATGGTGTTGGTAATTGTAGTATAATTGAGGGTCAGCAGCACCCCTGGGACCCTAAAGTGTATAAATATTGAAAAGTCATTATTATTATTATTATTGTTATTATTACTATTATTATTAGTAGTATTATCATTATTATTATCATTATTATTGACAACAAAGATAGTCAGAATAAACTACATAGATAAATGAATAGATGAAGAAATAATCAATAATTCAAAACATTATCATCAAAAATAATAAAGATAATATTAAAATAAGTCTCAACTCTTCATAATAAATAAATAAAGAACCAGGAATTCTGTTACATTATGAGGGTTCTTAAGGAGGCTTGAATACAAGACCGGGGTCTTGCTTTCAATGACTTTAAAAGTGAAGTAAGACGTTTGATTAATAGTTTGGGGATGTAAGCAGCACTAGCCACTGGGGGTGTGTGTGTGTGTGTGTGTGTGTGTGTGTGTGTGTGTGTGTGTGTGTGTGTGTGTCAAGGGGTGTATGGAGACACCAAGGTGTAAAAGGAGTGCAACTTTTTTGGCTCGAAAAAGAGGCAGGAGTCTGACAGCCATCTGCAGGCACGTCTTTCTAATTCCCCGGTATTCCAGATGAAGTATGAATTTCAGGTTAAACAAGGACTTGTTTTACATGATCTGGTTTTCCCTCTCACACACACATACACACAAACACACACACACGCACACACACACACACACTTTTTCAGTTACTGTTGGGATACAGCTGTTACGCCAATGGAAACACAAGAGATGCTCTTTCACTCTCTCTCTCTCTCTCTCACACACACACACACACACCCATACACACACACACACACACACACACACACACACACACACACACACACACACACACACACACACACACACACACACACACCCTAACACACACACACGACCATTGATCATTCCCGGCTGTCTCAGAGAAACCCTAAATACCATTAAGAAAGCCAAGAAGTGACGGGCGCGCAGCAGATGGGTTCACTCAATAAAAAAATAAAAAAAAAAAACAAAAGAAACCGAGGCAAACAGCCCCTCCAGACAAGAACAGGGGGAAAAATTCTGGAAAGTGAAACGGCGGGAGGTTAAAGGCGGTATTGGATGGGAATGAAAGGCGAAGGAGGGGCGGGGGAGAGAAATAACAAGCCCACGCTATAATTTTCAGTTAAATTTCCCTTATTGAGTTCAAGCCTCACCTTCTTGATTTCGGCCCCGCACGTCTAAATCGCGTCGGATGGTGTCGGATTCTTTCTCAACAATATTTTGACAGCGCGGAAACAGAACACCCTGAGCTGCCACCGCCACCTTTTTCTGATGTGATTTCTGGAGCTGCCGTGAAAGCGGAGCTTCAAGGCAACCAGGCGCCGGTAGTTTAAAAACTTTAGCTGTACTTCGTTGTGAAGTTTTAATTATGGGAGCTCAAACAATAATGCAACGGAAGCTTAAGCGAGGAATAATGAAGCGAGGAGAGATGTTTTACCTTCTATCCGGGTACGGGAGCGTCTGTTTGACGGGAGATTGTACGGGAATGAAATTACACCCCGTATCGTCTCGGGGCGTCGCGATTCATCAGCCTGTCAAACATTCGCCAGCGAAATAAATTATGAATCAGTGACGAGGAGTTTGGCTAACTTGTGCCATTAAGGAAATACATCGTTATAAAATGACAGGGCAATAAATAAAGTCACAGATGAGGCTCTAAAAGTCTCTTTTTCATAATTTGATGAACATTATGAACAATTTGTTCCCATTATCTACTGTGCGTGTTACCATGAATATTCATCCATTCATTATTTATACCGTTTAGCCGCCGCTGAAGGTCGCGGGGGTGCCAGAGTCTCGACCGCTTGCCAGTCGATCACAGGACCGCATACAGATGACATTCACTTTCTCATTCACATATAAAGGCATACAGCCGTTCGGCACTCAGGTCAAATAGAAACACACAATAATTCACTCTTTCATTCACACATCATATAGAAATAGCCATTTATCCACATTCAAAAATCATGTAAATACATACAAGTAGTCATCCTCTCATTCACAAGTTCTGTTGATGTCCAACCATTCACGCCATCAATCACACTTCATATACTGTAGATCAGGGGTGCCCGCACTTTTTCGCCTTGTGAGCTACTTTTCAAATGACCATGTGAAAATGATCTACCTCCACTAAAAATGCTGAATATATATTTATTTGTATATCTACTGATATACTTAACACAATAAATGATTGTGGATCTCGCATGACTGCATGAACCCGTAAGGCACACTACAACGTAGTACTTTTTTTGGTAAATACCTTGTTCTGATGACTTGAATGGAGTCAGCAGCATAACTGAAGATAGCTGTGAGAAAAATGACTGCTGTCCTGACAGTTGGGATTTTAGTTCCTTCACCTTTCTCCTTCCCAGCTCACTTTTCGGAGGGAAGTCAGGGCTGTAGTTTTTATGAACGGTCTGAAAATGCCGCTCCACATTTCCCTTTTTTGGTATAGCGATGGCAGACCGGCAGATGAGGCAAACACACTTTGAAAATGACATAGTAAAAGAAAAGGTCCAACTCCCATTCCGTATGGAAGTGATACGTTTTAGTCTTTTTATTTGGTCCAGCTCCCCCACTCATTTTTATACCCATAAGTTTAGAAGACATAAATTGGAATCTAACTCGCTAGCTTGCGAGAATGCGCCGTTATGTGCACATGTGCAATGACGCCTGTGTCAGAAAAGGTCAGATTGGACAGACCGACTGTCAGTCAAGTGACAAATTTCATAGTGAGGATGATAGGCTGACATTTACGTTTTAATACCATGCGATCGACCCAAACTACCTTTGCGATTGACCGGTAGATTGCAATCGAAGTATTGGGCACACCTGATATAGATACATGCAACCATTCAACCTCTCATTCATACATCATATAAAGCTATGCAACCATTCACTCATTTAAATTGGTAATGTAATTTTCCCTCAATGTCTCTTACATGAGGCGTTAATTACAAAACATTATTTTGGGGATTTTCATTCATTCATTCATTCATTAACCCCCACTGCTTATCCTGCACTCAATAGGGCTGGAGCCTATCCCTGCTGTCATTGGGCAAGAGGCGGGGTCTCAGTTTCAGAACTGCAGGCATTGGACGTTTTTGTTCGACACAACATGATCATCGTTTAAAAAGAAAAAAAACACGGGCCCAAAAAATACAGTCCTCGGGTTTTGGCTCTGCAACAACCTGCGTCAAACAACGACCCTTTTTTGCATCATGCAGAACATCAAGTGGAAAAGAGAGTACAAGGTGCACTTAAAATCCTTAAATTTTCTCAAAAAACAGACATGTGCCTTATAATCCGATACGCCTCATGTATGAATTCTTGTGCTTACTGACCTCAAACCAATTTTATGTGGCACACGGCGCTTAAACATCTGTCAAAATGTTTTAGTGCAACTTTGGTAAGTAATGAAGGCGCCCCGCTTGATTGATTGTCGGATCATTCCGGCCTGACGCAGGCACGTTGTATTAAAGTTGGTCTGTGGTTGAATATGGGCTGCAACGTCAGACGTTAGATAACTAATTATATTGGAATACAACGTTGTTCCAACCTCACACTATCTTCAGGTGTCTGCTATCGCTGGCAACGATAAACCAATGAGAGAACAGTACATAGTACGCTTACCTCTGCCACTTTTTGTAATGCTGGTTTGTACTGTGCTTCGACATAATGCTACTGTCTATTTACTATAATGTACACTGAGTTATTGCGAATGAGTTGAATAAAATTCGACTAAACTGACTGTTTTGTTTCGCTTTATACACCATATGCTTTACCATGCAGCTTATAACGCAGTGCGCGTTCTGTATGAAAATCGTCTTATTCATTGACATTGCGCCTTATAATGCGTTGCGCCTTATGGCTCGCAAAATTATGTAAATACCTTAATCTAAAATCAGAAATCAATAGTTTCTTTGTTTTTTTTTTGTTTTTTTTTTTTTACGTGACAGGCGGACGGTCAATCAGCATTTGCAGGTATCGGGCGACACAGAAAGAGAGGCTTCCAACGTGATTGGCAGCAGCCTTTGTTTGACCAAGCTTAGCGGCGCTAAGCTGCTGCGTGAGCGCGCTGCCCAGGTACGCTGTTTAATATCTGGAACAGTATGTGTGAGCTGTGACAAAACAAACTCACTGTCACGCCGACATCTGAAGCAGCAGCCGAGTTTTCGGTTTTATTGGAGGAGCCCAATAAGGTGCTAAGCTGTTTTCCTACTTATTGCTAAGTGATTGCATGCTGTGTGTGTGTGTGTCTGTGTGTGCGTGTAAGAGAACGATGGTGTTTTTTTGTTGGTTCAGCTGTTGGTCTGGTTTGTGTTGCTGCCCGTGCGTTGGAGACCCTTAAAACCTGCCTTGATCTTTGACCCCTGCGGTCACCTGATACCCCATCAGTTCCCACCAAACACTTAGGTGGGTCAAAGACTAAGGAAGGGTATTATTGACCAGGAATACGGAACATACCAAGCAGGCAGACATAACATTTTTTTTTGTTTCATACCATTTGGTCTCACGAATAGCCGTTTGCTTGAAATCCTCCAACTGCTGTGGATCCCGATGTGCGAAAGGCAGCCTTAGATTTTTAAAGCTAAATTTTTATTTTAATACCGACTGGATGGAGTCAAGAAAAAAAACCTTGTGCTTTGAACATTTTTTTTCTTTCTTTCGAATAAATCTATAATGCAGTGTTAAGTCCTTCCGCCTCATCGCAAGTAGGTCACTGGTTGGATTCCCACCTGTGTAGAGTCTCCATGTTCTCCCTGCGTCTAAGTGGGTTTCCACCTATTTTCTCCAAAAGCATTCATTCATCAATTGCCAAGATGTCTGAGCAAATGAAAGGATAGAATTGAAGAGAACTTTATTAATCCCGAAGGAAATTCTTGGCTCTAACATTCCATTCATGTTCCTATATGAGGCTCAGTGATTGACTGGCAACCGGTCTGAGGCGAAAGCTGCCTTTTGCCCAATAACAGCTGGGATAGGCTCAGGGGTTACAAAGAATGAATCAATCTCTTGTGATTTTCTGAACTGAGATTTTTTTCTTCATGCTAAATGGTCACAACTTGCTCTAGACAGCATTCAACCAAACCACACAAGCATTCAGCAGCGTTTATGAGGCGCAAACCAAGCTATCTGCAGCAGCTTTGGGTTCAAGGTCTTGCCAAAGGACCCTTGGATGTTCCCCAAGAGGGGAGCGAGATTCAAACTGCCAACCTTCTGATTGGCGGGACGACTGCTCAACCAAGAGTCGCAGACGATTCTTTTTTTAAACAATAACAGGAGGCGATATTGAGTTGTAAGATAATCTGCATTCATTGGTAGAATTCAATCAAAACATAACATGTATGGTTTTTCCTGGTTGAATTATAATATCTCCACTGAAGGGCAGGAAGTGATGTAATTTCCCCCGAGTGATCAGTTTCACGAAAATATATTTGTTTTGGACAAACTGTAGGTATTCACAGCTTTCGGCGAATATGAGAGTCTTGCTGTTTGAACCTGCTCCGTCTTTGTCAATAGACTTCTGTCAAATATGATTGAATCTGTCTGGAAATGAGGTATTACAAAGTGAGCAATACAGAAAGCTTACGTGATTACGGTCCCATGTGCATGGAAATTCAGCTTGTCGTACACACAGGCCGGTCTCAGGTTTGTGTGTGTTGGTGTATGTAATAGAGAAAACGTTTACAGTAGAACATCTGCTTATGAATTTCATTTGTTCTTTGACTCCGTTTGTGAACTTAATCAATTTTTTCCATTGAAATCTACATAAATCCCAATGATCTGTTCTCCAGCTCCAAAAACAAACTGTACAATGTTGAAGGTTGAAACTTTTTTATGGGTTTATTTGGGGCAAAACTACAGAAAGAATTAAAAATGACCTTAATTATTAGCGTGTTTGTGGTATTCTTTCTCTTCTTGCTAGCCCTTGGACTCACTGTTTCCTTCAGTAATTAAGCAAAAGTAAAGCCTTCTCACTTATGAAACCCTCAGTAACACTATCTCCAGAAAGCTGTATTTCATTAACCCGAACTAACAATCACTTTTCTACTTCTTCCAAGACTTGAGACCTTTGCTTTGTTAACGTAGTCACCCTTTAGCCACATCAGCCGTCTTTAGCGCATCATCGTCCTTCAGAATTGAACAGATTTAGCAATGTCGTAGTGCTTGGCGAGGTCTGTTAGACAAACACCGCTCTCACCTTTAGCTGTTATTTACTTCTTCAGATCAACTGTAATTCTTAACTTCTTCTGAGCACCACTATCTCTGAGACTTAACTTAACTTAGTTAGCCATAAAGAGGGCTGACTCGCTGAAAAAAAGTGTTTTAACAGGAGAGCACAGCGATGTAAACAACGCAGAGTACTGTTCACGGCTGACGCTACGCTACAAAACCACAGCGCAGAAAGTCAGTGAGTTTTTATTTGGGTGTTTCTACTGACCCTTGTTTGTAAATTTGGATTAAAAACCCTGTTTGTAAGCTGACTTGTTTGAGATTCAGGGAGTTCGTAAGCTACTGTTCATGTCTAGGGATCCTCAAGAAAAAGCCCAAAAGAAGGGAGGAATGGGCAATGATAAAATGAAAAGAACAATAAAGATAAAATAGGATTATGGTGGCAGGGAAATCAAACAACGGTAATAAAAACTTCAATAAATGACGAAAATCAATACGGAAAAAAATGAGAAAGAGGGAACGACATCGCGGCGTGACAAATTAAATCAGATGTCGGCGAGATAAAAAAAACAAAAGAGGAGGGGGACGGACGGATGGAAGGAAGAATGACAAAAAAAGAAAAAAACATGTCGAATGTGAGAGGGACTGAGGGGATGAGGGCCTTCCAGATGGTAGGCGACTGTTGCCTCGGAAACGCGGAGAGGGCAGAACAATGGGGATTTGGAGTGCCGCTTCACACGACACCACGCCGCGGCCATGCCAGTTGGAGGCTGAGGGAGGAAGTGGCGGCCAAGGAAAAAAAATCTCAGAGACGGGACAATTTACCCCCCGCGGACCCTCGAACAATACAATGTAATTAACATGTCAAATATCGCTAAGATCAGAAACGCCGTCCCGAAATGTCCTTCAAGCCCTTCATGTAGGTGCCACTCGTTTCCTCTGAAGTCTGAAGTTCCAGCCCCCGATCAAAGATGGGCCCGAGGCGTCTTGACATGATCTCTGATAAGGACGGGATTTAGTGATTTGCAGGATCCTACCACAAGCCAAACCATTATTTCTTTAATGAAAATTAAAGCTATTACTGTACCATGTCAGGTAATAGTAAATAACTGTTGGTGCTACTGTTATTAAAATGACATCAAGCGTTCGCTAACTATCTAATTTTCTTCTCTGACTTTTTCATATCTGTCGGTCGAGGCAGAAGGTCGCCCAGATAAAGCTTGGAAAAGTTCCCGCCCATTGAACGGCAGCTTTTCCTTGCCGGCGTCGTCCAGTGCTTGATTACGCAAGTGGTTTCTGTAAATCATTTTAAAGAAGAACCGGAAGGATTGCTGATATAACGGTGCAAAAAAGTAGAAGGTTGAATGATGTTTGAATGACAGAGTGATTGGTTGTAAGACTCTATATGTGATCCTGCGATCAATTGGTGACCCTGCCTCTCGTCCAATGACAGCGAGGCTCCGGCACACCCACACTCCTGAGTCACTTTTGCAAAACAACCTTCTCCTGTCTGGATCAAAGCCCTGTGACAAGCATAGACAGCGAGGGAGTGTGTGTGTGTGTGTGTGTGTGTGTGTTTGTGTGTGTGTGTGTGTGGGGGGGGGGTCAGGTTGGGCGGAGGGTCAACAAAACTCCACAGGGCATCGCAGCCGTAATCTCATGTCCATCTGTGAGCGTGACAGCCAGTCACACGGTGGGAGCGCGAGTGTGTATGTGTGTGTGTGTTTGGACGCTCAGATTTATTCGCATTGCAGATTTAATACGACCGTGGCTGGACGAAGTGCTGAGCGGGCCCGATGCAGGCACGCTGGCTGTAAATCAACGCAAATCAACGATGACGGAAAAATTTACAATAAAATAAATTAGAGTGACGAGAAAAAGCTGAAGTCGGGTTTCCGGCCTGGACAGGGATGAAGAGACGGAAAACAAAGATGTTTGCCATTTGAAACGCCCATATGTGTGTGTGTGTGTGTGTATGTGTGTGTGTGTGAGACCGAGGTGCTTGCGATGCAGTGTGGAGCCACTCAGTGGTACCAGCAACCTTTTTTTTTTTGTCTTAACTTTTAAGATTATATTCGTCTATGTTCTGAGAGCCCATATCACACTCCCCGCGTCCTGAGTGAAACTGGAGCTCCTGGAGCTCAAGGAGAGTTAGATTTAGGACTCGCACTGAAATATAACGCCAAATTTGGAAAAGAACAAAATAGCGGAGGAAAAGAAAAAAAGGGGAAAATAAAAAAATCTTGGGTAGTTTCAAAGACTTGCTTAGACGAGAAACAAGAGAGGAGATTATAGTTTACAAAGACACGGTTTAAAGTCCGTAGCGTATTATGAGGAAGGCTAGGCTAATATTAAACAACTGAATAATAGAACACGAATACATTCATGCTTTTTTATATATATATATATATATATGTAATTCATACATGAATGAATGATGAATGAATACATACATACATACATAAACATACAATCATGACTGCATGCTTAGAATCATCAATGAATGAATATATACATACATACGTACGTACGTACATACTTGAATGAATACATACAAACAGAAATGAATGAATGAATGAATAAATGAACCAACCAATGAATCAACTGCCGAATCAAATGACAAATCAACCAACCAATGAGCCAACCACATAGGGATCAACCAACCAAAAAATCAACCAGCTAACAATCCAGCAAATGATTCAACCAACCAACCAACCAACCAACAAACAAATATATGATGATAAATAAAGGATTCGGATGCCTAAGATCGTCTTCTTTAGGTCTGCTTGAGTTTAAGATAAAAATTAATAAATAAATAAATATATACACATACATAAATATAAATGGAAACACACACACACACACACACACACACACACACACACACACACACACACACATACACACATACACACACACACACACACATTTTTCCCATCCTTTAACGATTGATGCAAGACAATCTGATACCATTTATTCATAGCGATACGGCCCATTGGAAGGGCCCGCAAAATGGTCAACGAAAGGTGTCGCACACAGCGGTCTGTGAAACGCTCGGTGACTTCCCAAAATAAACCGATAACCCACACAGTGGGAAGAAAGACCCTCCATTAGTTCACATCTTGAGTCAATGACATTTCCCCTCGGCGAGATGGTAATGGTTTCAAGCTGGGAACATTTCCCTCGGAGCATGACCGGTGGCTACAGGCTGCTGATGAAGATATGACATAATACATTAAAAATAAATAAAAAATCTGGGCACGGCACAGCAGGTTCATGGGTTGAACAGGTTCTCTTATGGTGTGCAGCTGAGAGCATTATTGCCACTGAAATGATCATTGTAGTTTTTTTCAAGGAACATTTTGTTGTTCCTTGAACCTTTTCAGGAAGAATGCTGTTTCCTTGGTGGATTGGGACAGCAGAGGAACCAGGAGCCCGGACCCCAGACCCTCTACCATTTTAGCTCCTACTCCGAGGCAGGGTCTTTCTACGGTTGAACTGGAACTCATGTGACGTCGGTGATTTGCTGAGCTCATAAGCTGCACCCATCACCAGATATTTCTAGCAGATGGCGGAAAAAGGACTGAGGTCACTGGTCAGCTGTCTTTTTTCAACAAAATGGATCGAACCATTGAGAAATGGAGCGACGAAGAGGTCCGCAGTCTTCTGGCCCGCTCCGGGGCTCATACCGGAACGTCTACATTTCGGCCAAAATAAGTACAGAATTAGCTAACGGCGGGGTGGTTCACACAGCGGAGGAGCGAAGGGAGAAAATCAAAACACTTCTTCCCGATCTGGTTGTCCGTGGTTACCATTTCCACCATTCAGAACATGTGTGCAGCGGCGAGTTGGCTCTCCACACCGTCCTCTTCTTCTTTGCAGTTTTTCGGGACTAAAAGGTGCATGTCGCTTGCCGCATCTTACTTTTGTCCCTTACTGCTTGTGGGAATGCAAAAGTGAAAAGCTGCCCAGTAGGAGGGGAGTTCCTGAAATTCACGCCGGAGAGTTCGAAGAACATTTTTGTCCGTAAGTGTTATATGAACTATTTAAAAGCAGAAAATAGACGTGACATCGGTCCTCAATGCCATAATAGCTGAGGGTACATGAATTCAGGAAGTCCTTGGCCTACTGCGTTCCATAGTTATGCCACCATCGCCCGTCAATGGAACCAGCTTGCGAGCAAAGCCGACAAATACGGTACGTCATCACGCGGCGCTATACAAGGAACATGGTTTTGTTTACATTTGCCAGTTGTGTTGGTTTTTCGGAAACCTTTTGTCCTTTATTATGGCTCCCAAGCGTAAATCAGATTCTTCTGATGGCAGTGTTTCGAAGAAAAGGGAAGCCATCTCCATCTCCATCTCCAATTCATTCGAAGGTAGAAAACTTGGAACTCCCCTTTTTAAAAATCGCATTTCGAGGCACGTTTGGGCGACATTGACAAAGATCAAAGAATTGACCAGAGCCCAGAAGCGCTTTCGAGGGCCACCACATCAGAGAGTTGTCGATGATGAGTATTGACGATGCCGAGGGCGGCGGGGGGGATCAATCGCGAGGAAAGAAAACGGGGGTTTTGTGAGGAAGGGTCTTTTCCGTGGCTGCTAGCAAACAGCCCGGGGGTCTCGGCATGTCCAGAGACGTGGGGAGAAAAAGAAACAACGCACAAGCGGACAATGGCGTGGCTTGTCCGGCGGCTGCGAAGTGGTCTGGGAAAAGTGGGGGAGCTGGTCGAGGGGAAAGAGGTCCGGGGGGGCGTCTTGTCAAGAGGGTTGGGGTGGAAAAGCGAGAGAGAGAGAGAGGGAGAGATTGCGTTTCCAGCGGACTTAAAGAATGTCTTTTCATCTCGAGTTGAGTGAGGCTGATGGACGCAAGGAGAAACAAGACGGCGGGGAAAATGCAGACAGGACCAAAAGACACCCGACGACATCTGCCTTCTAATTATTAATAATCAAATTATCGCTCTAATGTGGAAATTACAGCCTTCCGAGAAAACCCGAATAGCAACTTCTGATTGGCGGGCGTTAATCCAATAAGAGTCATAACAAGGAAACATGGGACGGGGGTTGTACGGTTAATCTAATTGGGTCAGTGCCGTTTCCAGCGACGGATCGTTGTTATCAACCGTGGGTCCTCGCCGGGGCCGACTCACGCCTCCAAATCCAAGGTGACTCGGAGGGTTGTGGAATCCGTCGCCAACGGAGACGGACTGAAAAATGACCGGCAAGGTCCCGAAGGGCTAGAAATGCGTTTTTTTTTTTTTTTAACAAATATATGAAACAACGAATTGTATTTGACGATATAAAAATTGCAATTGAAATTAAACAACTCCTACTTTGAAGCTCAAAATGATTACTCTCCCCTGAAACGTACCTGTGTGAAATCTGTCTTCCAAGCTTTAATCACTTTAATTCCTTTTTTTTTTTTTATTCAGGTAAAGAATTTAAAGGGAAAAAGAGGCATGTCAAATCGGACTGTTATGCGTGTGTGTGTGAATGAGGCGCTAATGATGTGAGGGTGGCCCGTCACGCAGAGAGCGTATGAACGGCGGGCCACCGCTGACCCCTGGCATGTTGGAGATGCGCCGCCGCAGGTGGAGCTATTGTGGTACATATGCTATTAACATGTTATTAACCTGTTGTAGAAATTTCATCGCTGAAAAAAAGCACAGGGAGGAGGGGGAATAAAAAAGGATTCACAAGCATGCAAGGATCATTTGAGTTAGAGGGTAGGGACTCTTGGGGGACAAAGGGAGTTACCCCCACTCTTAAAAAAAGAAAAAAATATGTATGTATAAATTTTTTTTTCTCCTTTTTTGTTAAAGTGATTTATTACTTTAAGAACTCTCTTGTGCACTACTTGAAAGCATTTACACTTCAAATAAGCAACATGTGTTAAAGTTTTATGTTTCGTTGATTTATGATTGCGCTTTTTGCTCGTACGATTTATACTTTTTTTATAGATATACATATACATATATTTTTTTTCCATTTAATTGAATGGCTGGAGTTTTCTCCTGCTTTAATTTCAGAGCCACCAAAAACATATTGTACACAAACGTATAACCAAACACACACACACACACACACACACACACACACACACACACACACACACACACACACACACACACACACACACACACACACACACACAAACGGCGGTCCAGGCGTGCATATCATGATATGCAAGTTTTGACCATAAGGAATGATTACCTATGGTCAACAGTAAGAGTTTCAAATAAAAACAAAAAACAAATAAGACAAAACAGGGAGGCAGTGAGAGGAAGACAAGTAAAGACAGAAGGGTGAAAAAACAAAAACAAAAAGCAGGAACCCTCCCCAGACGTAAATCTCAGAAAAGGAGAACATTCCCAGGATAATCTGTTTAGAATCTGTTTAGTGATCCTTATTGACGCCGCCGACTTTCGATTAATCTAATATATCAGCGGGGGGGCTGGAACAAAAAACGGCAAGGATGTTTACATGGTAGAATCCATTTTTTTTTTTATTCAAACTTGCGCCTTATGAATGATGAAAATGCTAGAAAAATAAATAAGTAAATAAATAAAAACCCTGATTGCTTTGTCTTTAAAAGGAACCAGAAACGGGGCGTCCGGCACATGTGTGTGTGTTGCCGGTGATGACTTTGGCAGATGGACACACAGGCGCACACAAACACAAACACACACACACACACACACACACACACACACAAAAACTCTCTCTCTCCCATTCAAATTTATACAGTGAACCCGGACGTGAAATGGGTGTGAAATGGCCGTCCTGGAACATTTTAACAGGGACGTCGGGCCTCGCTATGAACTTTCTAAAACTTCTGTCATTCCCATCACTGACCTCCTCTTCCTCACACACACACACACACACAGTGAGAGAGTAAGACATCACAGGGTTAAGAAGAGAAGCGAGGGAGCGATGGGGGAAAAAAAGAGTGAAAAGAACAAAAAAAAAAAAGGATTGGGAGTGAGGCCTTTCAGGGGCAGTGCGGCAAATGAAAAACGAGACGGCGAAAGACGGCGAGTGACTGATGATGGTCCGAGGGTATAGGATGTCGGAGACTGTGTTTCGCATTAAGGAGGAACGTGTTTGAACGCTATGTGAGCAGCTGGCGTTCCTCACGTGTTCCTTCTTAAAAAAAAAAAAAAAAAATTGTGGATTTGTGGGGTACATATTGGATAAGATAAAGAAATCCAGAAGAAAAAAAAAAATGGAAACTATTCATACAGAGCTGTTTAGCGAACTCGACGCGGCTGTTTGCTCTTGCTAGTGGCGCTTAATGCCGTCCAGATTAGCGTCCGAGGCCCATCCAGCGGGGATGTTCCTGCCAGAACCCAAAAAAGGCCGGAGACCAAACATTTTTGGTAGAGCTAATACCCGGAGACGCGTAAAAACGCAGGATCGGGGGCTGCCTTCATTGTTGCCTCACGTGAATTACTGCGTTGTCGAAACCGAAGGGTTGCGTGGGACCAGAATGCGAGCCACCCCCTTCTCCTCGAGCCAGGAAAATAAAAAGTAAAACATATCCAAGTTTCTTTTTCTTTCTTTCTTACTTTCTGTTTTTCTTCCCTCGCTGATTGAAACAAGATCATCTGAAGGTCCGCTCGCTGTCACCATGATGGATGGCAACGCGGTCGGAGTCGCTGCTGCACTTCTGCTGCCTCGAGAATAATAACTGACTCTTTACCCCTCTACATTATGACTGCTCTATTATTTCCACGGTGGCTAACTTTAGCGCCGCTGCTACTTAAAGACACCGCCTACAATATAAATATATAAATGCATCACAGTTATTAGCTTGTATCAAGTTTATACGATGGAAACAGCCTGTGCATGCAGCCCCCCGGGGTCTGGTGGACCAGGAAGACCTCCGGATCATGACTGAGTGCGAGGCATACTACGACTCTAAGTTGTGATTTTCTGCTGGGGTGTCAATTCTGACCGCATCTTTTTTTTTTTAACCGAGTCCCAAAAGTAACGGCTGTTCAGTTCTAAGTAAATTTGTTATATGTGTTCATATACACATAACATACACATTGGGCTTGGGCTTTAAAATAAATTTTGATTAATTAATTAAAGAGGAAATACGGACATAAATGCATTTTAATGGCACTATAATTTGCTCTACCGAATATTTCCAAAGGGGATAGATTACCCTGACACGCAATGTGATTAGCATAGTGGACAAACAGATGAGGTTGAGTATTAATATTAGCTTTGTATTAGTGAGTAGGTTGGTAATGTTATGTTAGCTTTGTGCTAGCATGCAGTTCGGTAATCTTGGCTTTGTTTGAGAGAGCAGGTTAGTGATTTTAGCTTTGTACTACCATGAAGGTTGGTCATGTAACTTCCTACAACCATAAAAAAAAAAAAAAAAAAGTCTTAAAAGCATGCAGGTTGGCATAATTAGCAGTGTATAAGCATGCAGGTCAGTAATATTAGCTTTGTAATGGTGAGTAGGTTGTTAATGTTAGCTTTGTACTAGCATGCAGTTTGGTAATCTTAGCTTTGTAAGAGAGCAGGTTAGTGATGTTAGCGTTGTACTGGCATGAAGATTGGTCATGTAACTTCTTGAAAACATAAAAAAAAACAAAAAAAAAAATTCTTACAAGCATGCAGGTAAGTAATGTACATTTTTACAAGCACGCAGGTCAGCAGAATTAGCTTGGTACGAGTGTGAAGGTTTATAATTTAGCTTTGCACCAGTTAATTATTAAGATATTTCTTTTCAAATTGAATCCCAATCCTTATATATGTATTATAATAATATCGCCTGTGGGTGATGGTACACAACTGTGAGAGTTCTTTATATATTAAGGGGCTTTTGAACTGTAGAATTTGTCAAATCCGACTATTCCACACCTTAAAACCTGGGAAAACACGACATATTTCTTGATGCAAAATGCTGATAAGCCAGGGAGAAGGTCGGCGGGGGCGATCAGGAGGCAAGGATTGATTTTCAACTGCTGTTTCCCCCCATCCGATGAGCGGGACCTGGGGTCTCCCGAGGGGGGGTGAGAAGAATGGGGGACTACGTAGCAGAAATCAGAGACTAGAAAGTAGAGGAGGAGCCATTGGACGAATGGGGAAAAGGAGTACCTTGGCAAGGAGGCATACTGACGTTCCACTTCCTCGTATCGGGGCACCAGACGGTGATCCGTCCCTCGGTTTGTCATCTGAAAAGCAACAGGGACAAACCAAAAAAAAAAAAAAAAAAATCAATGAAAGACGTCAAGACAGAGGAAAAAAAAAGAAGTGCATCTGTATGTAAATCATTTTAACGGCCGCGCCCTGAATGTGGAGGAGCAAACAAACACTCATAAAACCTGACCATTATCTTTGCTTTTGAGGGATACAGGAGTAACCCGGGGGTTGACAGAGGTGAGTTATCAGTGATTTAAGAACACACACACACGCACGCACACACACACACACATACAAGTGTGTGTGTGCAAACTTGTGAGTGAAGTCTCATTCATCTATATCTTAAGGAAAAAAGAGATTATGTCAAGCTGCTGGCAGTTCAATCTCTCCAACTTCCCCTCTCTTACTTTTCTCAGCTTCTCCTTCATTTTAGTCTTCCTTTAACTGCCATTACTCTCTCCTCTCGGCCCCCCTCTCTTTCACGGATTATACCCATCTATTCAGGAGCCCCATCCTGGCGGCTATAGCGCGCCGACAAGACCCCCCAACACGACTCCCCCTGAAACAAAAACAATTCTTTCTCGGAGACACGGTAAATCAGACTCTGTTTTTTGATGATACTTTTCCCTCCGTCCTCCAGGCGATACTAAAAAAAAAAAAAAAAAAAACTGGAACAAGCTCAAATCGCCATTCTGAGCTGCAAGATATTCAGAAACATCTATATTTGGAAATGGAGAAGGTGGGGGATTTCTAGTACTTGGGGGTCACCAGACCAGAGCAATGCAGAGCGTGTAGAAGAGGTGAAGAAATGCCTTCCGACAGGTTGGAAAGGGTGGAGAAAACTATCAGGGATTTCCATAGACTATGATGTTTCGCAGACGACATTGTTATTTGTAGTGAGAGCAGCGAAGATGTTGAGGTATGCTCGGGAAAGCAGAGGAATGGAGGTCAGCAGAATACATGTGTGAATGAGAGGGATCCAAGAGGAACTGTGAGGCTATGGGGAGTGGCGGTGAAGAAGGTGGAAGACTTGAAGTACTCAGGGTCATGGAAAAGAGGTAAAGAAATGGGTTCAAGCAGGTTGTGTCAGGGATGGTATGTGATAAAAGACTATCAGTCAGAATGAAAGGAAAGGTGTACAAGACAGTGGTGAGACGAGCGATGCTGTGTGGTTTAGAAACAGTGACATTGACAAAAAGACAGGAGGCAGAGCTGGAGGTCACAGGGATGAAGATGTTTAGGTTCTCGATGGGAGCGACCAAGACGGATAGGATCAGGAATGAGTCCGTCAGATGTTTTGGAGAGAAGGTCAGAGAAGCCAGACTGAGATGGTCCGGTCAAATAAAGAGGGGGGGAAGGGACTATATTGGTAAATGGAGATTGGAATTGGAGGAGGTCTCGAGGAAGACCAAAGGGAAGACGTAGTAAGAGAGGATATGAAGGCAGTCGGTGTGAGAGATGAGGATACAGAGAATAGGGTTAGATGGAGAAGGTTGATTCGCTGGCGACGCCTGGAGGAAAAAGCTGAAAGGAGAAGAAAAAGAGAAAGTCGAGGCAGAAAGCCGCCCTAATTGAGCTGGGTTCCGTCCAAGGTTCTTGGCGGGAAAAGGCCAGGGTTTTCCCGTATTCTGTTTGATCCTCTTAAAGAGTGTAATCCGAGCTCCTCTACATGGAAAGTGCCATCTTACAACTGTGGTAATTTGGCGCCATATCAATAAAATCTGACTTGACTTCTATAAAATCTAAAATAACAAGTTACAAGAGTGTGAGTGCATGGGTGATGCCATGCATGAAAGTGAAGGTGAAAACCGGGTCCTTCTCACCCATGACACAAAAGTAATGTTGTCACCATAAATGGCTCTGAGAATTAGATATCCCCCCCTACCCCCACGCTCCGCTTCCCAGGGAACGATGCCAGCAGGCGTATAAAACACATTTGCCAGTTCCTGCTTTCTTTTGAACACCTGTCTTTATAGCTTTAATATCTCAGGTAGCCAGACAGTGGGATATTAGGAGGGAATAGAGCAGCGGCGGCGGCAGCGATGTGAATGAAAAGGCATTAGACGGAGAAGGAAAAAAAAAAAAAAAGGAGGGAAAGGAGATATTGAATGAGAAGCAAATGAGTTCAGGAAAAGGCAGGTGAGCGACAGAGGAGGAGAGATATTATGGGAGTGGTGAGAAGTGGCGGGGGGGATGGGAGATAAAAGAAAACGGGGAAGTGGGGGAGGATTGGCGTGCAGATAGGAGTGACAGAACCGAGAGGTGAAAAGGCCATTAACAACACAATTTAAACAAGATGTTAAAAGAGGTTATAAGAGATAGTGAATGGGAGCGTGGGAGTGGGGGTCGTCACGGTGACACTCCGTGGGGAGGCCGAGAGTCCTGATGGCGCGTAAAGGACAAGGCGGCTATCGCCCCGTGCTTTTCACGTCAATAAATCCTAGCGAAACACGGGGAATGATCCGCGAGGTCATCCCAGAATAAGTTACGACTTCCCCACCCCCGGCAAGTAGCACTGGGTCCAGAGCCATTTTTCAGACGGGAAAGCAGAAATATTTAAATGCTAATCTTCAAAAGAAAAAAAAAAAAAGCATCTGTTGGAGTAGCTGTATCATATTTTAGCAGGTTTTGCACGCATTAGTTACCGGGGAGAAGCGAATGGTACTTTCAAGTGCAGATAAATACTGCATACATTTGCTGGAATCATCAGCATTGGCAGAGTAATATGCATAGCAAAAAACATGTATATATGTATATTATTTTTGGGGAGAGCGAGAATTGAATTAAATGCTAAATGGTAAAAATTTTCACATTATCATAGATTTGCAGTGCAAAAAATATGAAGTAGGACATTCTGTGATACAAAGAGTCCTGAAAAATTAATCCGATCGGTATTGGCCACGGGGACGGTAAGTGGTCTCAACTTCACTAATTTATTACCGACAACACTTTTTCTACATTTTGGGGTCGCGGTGAGGCTGGAGCCTATCCCAGTTGTTGTTGGGCCGAGAGGCACCGTGGACCCATCACAAGGCCACAAACAGAGACATTCAAACATTATTGGCCCTCTAATTCATAAATCATATATAGCAGGGGCACCCAAACAATCCCGATCTACTGGTTGATTGCAAAGGCAACGCCGGTTCGATTGCAGAGCCCTGTCTTTTGAAATAAACTCTGCCGCACAACGTAAAAAAACAACTCTACCCCGAGCCACAGACTATAGTACAGAACAGGTAGTTTAGGTAGATCACATTTCATTAAAAATAGCTGTTACCTATCAATGCCCCACTGCGGCATTGACGTGCTTGATTGACACACAGAACAGCCAATCTGAGAACCCGATCCGAATACCGTTCCACCATGACTGATGGACATTAGAAAGTGTGTTTGAGGCTGGGCTACATGTTTGTTGACTAAGTCCATTCAGTGCAAGACAGTCATCAGAGGAAGGCAATGGACAAACGTACACAATTGTAATGTGCCATACATATTCATGCTGTTATGCAAGGGAAACACTATATGTTTTAAAGATTAAGTACAACTATTGGCCCTCTCATTTACACATCAAATAGAGACATACAACTACTCACTCATTCGGACATGTACACATACATCCTCTTGTTCACATGTCTGGGAAATTTAGGATCCTCAATGAACAAATGAATAGTTTTTTAGACTGGGGTGGAGAAAATGGGGAAATTGGGGGACATAAAAACAGACACAAGGAAAACATGCAAAGGCCACACAGACCCACGTTGGAATCGAACCAGGGACTTTCTTGCTTTGCTCCAAGCGCTGTTTGAACATGTTTAGCAATTTTGCTGCCATGTAAGGCGCTCACAGGGCCATCGGGAGCAGCTTTGGGGTCTCTGTCTCACCCAAGGAAACTCCTGCATTCAGACAGGGGGAGCTGGGGATCGAACCCCCAACCTTATGATTGGTGGGACACCTACTCTAGCAAGTGAACCACAGTGATATGACAGAAACTCCTGTAAAATCAGCTGCGACAGATTGGGCAAACGCTCAGCGACCTCAAATCGAACCCAGTATGGAAAACGAAAAATAAAAACAGAAAAAAAGCCTCCTTTTTTGTTTGCCAGCTGTTGCTCTACTCCAAAAGGTCAAGTTATCCACAAACACAGCTACAAAGGCAACGGGGATTTGAGATAATACGCTGATTTCCTTACTGCTAAATGTGATTGGAAAGTGTAATGTGATTAGGTCGTTCATTGCGGGCACGAAAGCTAGTGGGCGTGGGTGTTTGCGGCTGAAAGGGAAGCCTATCTTTTTTTTTGAGGGGGGCAGTACGGGGGATTCATTCTTTCATAAACACATCATACAAGGCGTACAACCATTCAATCTCTCATTTATATGTAATATAGAGACAACAGTTCGTTCAAACATTTGCATGTGATACAACCATTCACTCACTCAGGTGTCAGTTAAGGTGTGCTTGCCTTATGCTTGGCTAACATCTCGAACAAATTGGAACTGTAATTCAGAGGTAATTTGAGAGTATATTGTACTCTCTTGCTGCATATTTTATAGGAAATGTGGAAAAAAGTAAAAACAAGCATCAACTCCTGGGAAGATAGGGGTTATCAAACTCAAAGTCACCTTTTTTGTCAAATTCTCCCCATGTACAAGACATACAGAAGAATCGAGAGGACGTTTCTCACTTTCCCATGGCGACAAGAGATGAAGAAAATAATAATAGCAGTAAAGTGCAAAATAAACAAACAAACAAACAAACAAACAAACTATGGAGTATAAAGTGCACGCAGATACAGTGCACCGGTGCTGAGGTGAAAGGATGATGGAGATTTAACAGCATAATAAAACTTAAATGTATAAATATATGTCATTGGAATTTGAATATAGAGAGTAACAGCAATTATTAGCAGTGAAAAATAAAGTGGATTTAAAGGCATCTAAAAAAAGTGAGTAAATGGTTTATAATACAGTAGCAACATGATGGCTATAGTGCCAAGTGCAAAATAGTGCAACATGTTGTCAGAGTTCAGTATTTTGGGGCCGGGGTGGGGGAAGGTTATGAATAATGACTGAATGAATGAGTTAATGCAATTAGATTGATGGCTTTAGGCTGACTGAATGTTAATTAGTATGCTTTGGGGGGGGGGAAATATCTCCCCTTCTAATAAAGCCAGAGTTGGTAAAAAAAACACGGCTGGAGGTCCTCAAAGAGAGAGGAAATGTCAAGATGGCCGTGGATCAGTGTGTGATCAAACGATAGAATCAAAGACCTTGTCGCTGGTGCCGTCGGGGCTCCCAGATCACACCTCACTGTGGATATCAGGCGTCTCTTTGCGTCACACAACCACTAGTGCCGTTACATGGAAATGTCTTTATCCTCGTCCTGCCCTTTGTCTAGTCCAGGGGTGGGCAAACTTTTTGGCATTGACTTTTAAAATTTGACAGACGGGCCGGGTCACCACAAGATGCGATACATATAAAAAAACACATTGTTAACAGTACATAACAGACTCGTCTGACATTTGCTCTAAAAATAACACCGGCTTGGTTTTGAAGGCTCTAACGTTTGCTTGCTTTTCATGCACAAACTAGTTTTTCCCTTGTGGCTTCACGTCCAGCTCATTCATGTGTGTCAGTATGTCCACGGTAAAGGCTGAATCACAAAGCAAATCTGTGCCATTCAATTCAGGAAGATTCACAAGTAGCTCCAAAAATGAAATAATATTCTGTTTGAGCTCCCACATTCATTGATCCAAACATTGAATCATTCACATCAAGTATGACTTCTGTACCAATCTTTGGCGGGCCGGATTAAAAAGACCAACGGGCCGGATGTGGCCCAAGGGCCGTAGTTTGCCCACCCCCGGTCTAGTCTGTAAGTTAATGACAGCCGCTTAGCTTTACTTTTTTCTGTTTCATCCATTGGATTTTTCATTTGGAACAGCTCCTGGAAGCAAATCTCACTCCAGGATCTAGCCTCGTCCTCCAGGGGGGAACATTTTAAATTTTTTGGATTCTCACAGGCGGTAAGGGAGCGGGGTAGCATCTGCGGCATCTACCTTAAGCACCACATTCAGAAACAAACCACCGTGAAGGAGAAGAGGAAAAGGAAGATGAGACGGACAACATGGAGAACGAAGGCTCAGAATTCATCCACTGCCTGAAAAACCCTCTCATCAGCTAATAGTACTAATTTTGGCCAAACTGTTGATGTTCAGCGGTGAGACCTAAAAGCCCCTCTGTGGCGTGGCAGGCCAGAAGACCTTGGACCTCTTCGTTGGTCCATTCCTCTTTTTTGATGCAAGAAAACAGCCGACTGGTGACAAAATTGTTCTTAAAAATGGCGCAACAAAAAGTTTATGTTAATGGGTGCGGCTTATGACCAATCATCACCTATCACATAGGGCCTACAGCAGTTATGAGCAAACTAAGGCCCACGGGCCATAATAGGCCAGTTGGGCTCTTTAATCCGGCCTACCAAAATTGAAATTTTATAGAATTAAATCTCACTTATTTTACCTTTTCTCTGAAATACCCACGTTGCTCAAACACATTGACTTTTGTTGGAGTGTAGCATGTTACTCTTCATGTCACCTTATGTAACTTTTTTTTTGTTTTGCCCTTCTGTACAAATAACCGGATTAAGGAAGTGGAAAGTAGACAGCAGGTGCCGAGTGTTTAGTGAAGACTGGACAACAAAATATTTTTTCACTGACGACCGAACAACGGCCGTGTGCCTGATACGGAAAGAAACCACTGCAGTTTTCAAAGAATACAATATCAGCCATCACTTTGTGCCACAAATCATGCTAACTATGCTAGTGAGCAGTCAACGCAAGCGCCACGGCTGAGAGATTGATTATTTACAGACTCTGCAAAATTTTTTCACCAACAAACCGCGATTAAAGAGTCGAGTGTCAAGGCAAGTTTTATGCTGGCCTTCAAATTAGTGATTAGCCATGTTTGTAAACCTCCGGAGGATGGCACGTAAGATGTTGGGGTCAACCTACAAATACCAACAAAGTCTTTCACCGAACCAATTTAACTGACCAACACCTTGGATCCATCCTGAGAATAGCCACAACAAAACTATCTCCAGACTGATGGACTGGAAAAAATGTCCAAATCCTTTCTATTCTATCTACCTTCTATTCTATCTATGTCATGTGTATTAGTTCATCTGTTCCTGGCCTCTCCCCTCTGTCAAATTTTAGGATCCATTTTGGCCTGCAAATCAAAAAGTTTGCCTGCCTCTGGCATACATCATATAAGTGGCACCTCAGAAAGACCCTGCGTCAGAGTTGGAGCTAAAATGGTACGGTTTCAGGACTCGAAGTCCATTGCTCCTGGTTCCTATGCTATCTGAATGCATGAAGGAACAGTCTGATTCTGGAAAAGTTTCAGGAATTTCAAAGAGTTCCTCCAGTGCAAAAGCAGCAAATGTGTGGATATTAAACATAGAAATTACCTGTAGCTTTATGCCGGCGATAGGGAATAGAATAACCCCGCTCTGCATAAGCAGGAAACCAGGATAATCAGAACTTAAGATAGCAATTCTTAGCATCGGGTGAAAATATACTGCCGCAATGAGGACAGGATTTAGTTGTTCTGTGTTCATTATCTGTCCAAACCCTCAACCGCTTTCTTAACAAAGAGCCGAGAGGTTTATCGCATTCCTCGTGCCATTCGTCTCCCGGTGCTTCCTTTTACTCACAATCAATCCGTTGCTTGAACTCATCATTCCAATCACTCCAGTGCTCTTTTTTCCACACACAGCAAAACTGACCCCACCTTTCTTCGTAAAATCAATGATGATCAGAAAAGAAAAAAAAATGGGGACGGCCTCCCCTCTCTTCCTGCGGTTCGTCCTCCTCCCCTATCCTGTTCTTCTTCCGTCCTTTTTTTATGCTTTCCCAACTTTCATCCATGCAACTTTATTTATCTATTTATTCATTCTCACCAAATCTGAGACATCTCATTCCGCGATGTCCTTTTCCCCTTCGAGAAATCAATAGAAGTGGAGAGAAAAAAAAAATCCCTGACTACCCTCCCCCCCGTCCTTTGCCATCCCCACGCCCACGTGCGACTGCATGAATCAATGAATAAGGGGAGGCCGGTTGTAATCCGCATCAGTCATATCATTCTGCAAAGCCAGCACTTTGGGCTGACTCAATTAAAACGCAGCTCCGGAAGGACTTTTGTGTCGTATCCAATACCTTATTAAGCTAATGACATGGCGCGCGAGTGGATGCAGCTAAATTGGGCGATGCTTGCAGGTGAGAACATCAAATATTGACATGAGACTCCTCCAGTTGGTTTTAATTCCAAATACAGTAGAACACAAGATATATCTATATATATTGGATATAGCGATTTAACTGCTTCTATTAACATAGGCCACTTTTGCAGTGACAGAACTTTTTCAGGAATTTTTTGGGCACCTTCGGACATCATCTGAACCAGGAACCACAGACCTCACGTCCTAGAACAAATTTTAGGGATACTCTGAGGGTATTTTTGTGGCATAGGTGCTTGATGGCACTCCAAATCCACGGCTATTACCCGAAAGTTCTCACAGACTGCAGAGAAACATTTTTAAAAACTCTTGCAGTCACTGGTGAGCTGTTGTCTTTCAACAAATTTGACAAAACTTGGGGGATATGGACTAGTGAGGCACCCAAAATAAGTGCGAAGATAGCGAACGGCTTGGTTTACATGCAGCAAAGCAGTGCAGAGAGAAAGTAAAAACAATTCAACCCGCTCGATAGACCATGGTTACTATTCCCGCCATACAGAAAATGAACGCTCAAACAAAGGTACAAGTCGTACAAGTGGTCCCTTACTGCCTGCGAGAATGCAAAACGAAATGGTTCCCCTGGAGGAGGCTAGTTTCTGGAAGCAAACTCAAGTTGGACATTTCCTGGAACTGAGTTTTAAGGACTTTTCTGCCTGAAAGCGGCTCTTGGTTACCCTCTTATATTTGTCACCTGTCTATGCATGGTATCCCAAAACCTATCTTGGCAGTCCCATGAACTGCGTTAATAGAAGGAGAGGGCAGGCTGGGGCAAAGCTCACTACTGCCAAAGAAACTGCCACAAATCAACATAAACGCCATAAATCGGCCCCTGTGCACGTACAGTTCGGGCTATTTGACGGTATAAAAAAAAATGCTGAAATGCAAGACCTGGGCCAACTTTCCGGGGGCGTTTGCTTGGCAGGTGTCCGCACTGATGAAAAGTTCGCCCCCCAAAACGAGCAACCAGAACTCAGAGGCGCATTCGATGGCAGCAGTTTGTTTTCTTGGACGAATCCCTCTGGTATCGGAATAAGAAACCAGAGTCAAACGTCAAGTTCGGGATCTTCATCCCCTCATTTTCCCGAGAGGAAGGAGAACTCGTGCACGGGACGAGCTTTGTTAAAGGTGCAGTGACGAAATTTATTTCCTTTTATTTGGCCACTAAATGCAATTTCGTTCATTTGCACTCTTGAATCATCGCATCTAAATCACGCCATCCGTCTCCTCAGTGCTACTGGACGTGATGAGTTATGATCCCGCAGCCGTTCATGTTCATTCATCCTCCTCTGCCTCACCCCTCCTCCCCTGCTTCTGTTCATCTCTGCCCCGCTCTCTTTCATCCATCCTTCTCCTGGCCAGCCACATGGCGGCCTAAACATTATTTATTCTTCCGCTCCATCTGAAACTCTCAGCTGCATCTTTCAAAGCGCCATGCTGTCCTTCCCCTCTGTCCATCCCTTCATCTCCCGGAGGCACTCTGAGCCGACAGTTGTGAGAGAGAGATTACATTTGTCAGGCCATTTATTATTTTGCTATTTAAAACAAAAAACAAAATGTTTTGGTAAACTACTTTCCATCCATCACTGTAGATGTATCATTGTGAAGCCAAATAAAATTACATAATTAATTAGTATATTGATAAAATACAATCAAAATAAATAAATAAATACATACAATTATTAATCAATAAATTCAGAGGAATTGCTGTGAAAAATCGCACTGAAAAAAGAAAATAAAAAAAAAGAAAAAAAAAGAAAAAAAATGAATTCTCAATTACTCTCCTTGTTATACCGAGATTAACAAACATACTCTGAATAGAAAGTGGTTATGGTTATAGATTTACAGATAAAATGAAAAAGATGAAAACTGTGATGTGATTTTTTTGTTAGCCAAACTTCTGTGTTAAAAAAACAAGAGACACATAATCCAAATAAGCCGCATTCATCTGTGACTGGATGGAGAGGTTCTGATCGCATTCATAAACGCTGTTTGTTCTCTCCGGCTTTAGAAAGTGAAACGCAGTTCAATGGCGTCGCTGCGATCCAACTTCAAACACGTGAGGAAAAAAAAAAAATACATATATGGGTGGCGTTTTCTCAGGCGTCTGCAAAAACAGAGGGGTGAATGGGCCGGATATTCAAAACCAGAAATCTCAGCACCTGGCAAACTACACGCTGAGTCATTGCTATTGATTAACAACCCAATGAAACCCCGACAGACACACACCATTATGGTCACTTTGCGCTATTGGGCTGTAAAATCCGGCGGGTGTGGGAGGGGATCCACGGGGACTGAATCCTGCAGACAACAAAAGTTAGCATCTCAGGCGATTCAGCAAGGGAATCGTTGGCATATTTGTTTACCAAAGGCTGCGTGAAGAAGCGGCGGCCGTCTTCATTCACTCCTCCCTGAAATGTCAGAGAAGCGCCGGAAAAGAGGGCCTGGAATTAAGACCCGAGCAGAGCTAAATGTCACGGCGCAGTCGAGTCCTCTGGTACAATTAAGACTGCAGAAGTCAACCCCCCCCTTCCGCCAACCCCAACCCCCAAAGCACACAGCTTGGAGCGTCTCCCGCAGATACGCCTATTAATACCACTTAATGCAAAGCATAGCCTATTTATTTAGTGTCGGTCTGCGTCGGAGGGGAAATTACTTTATATTAAGGTCGGTGTGTGTTTGTGGGCATCTGTATATAGGCTCATCAGTCAAGCTGATTTCTTTTTTTGTTTTTTGTTTTTTTTTAACAAAAATCATGTAAATTACTTCAAAATAAACACCACCCCTCCAGGTTTTGGTCCAACAGATACCAAAATCGTCTTTGTTTTTCTATGAGAGCCAGGCTTGTTCTTAGCTTCCAGAACCGGCTCCTGTACGGAGCACTGGGAAGTGGGCTGATGTCTGAATTGCATTTAAATCATGTTTTTATGCACACATGGCACTTTGCAATGGTCTGCAGCCCCCATTTATTGGGGTCATCGCAGAAGGAGTCCGGCGGATGTTCCTACTGAATTAAATAATTGTAATTAAGTTGATGGGGGCAGCATGGGTAAGCAGTGGTTAGTGCCTACGCTTCTGCAAGAAAGTCTCAGGTGCGATTCTGAAAGGAGGCCTTTCTCTGTGGAGTGTTGATGTTCTCCCTATATCAACTTGGGTGTCTATTGGATTCTCTGGTTTCCTCCCACCATCCAAAAACATGCAGGAGGTTCATTGGAGACCTAAGACTGCATGTTGTATGGCTTTTATGATGTGCGAATGGTTGTATGTCTCCAGATAAACTCTCAGTAAATCAACTTGCTTGACACGAAAACGGCAAAAGGCAATTTGAAAATTGGATGTTTGCTGTTGTAAAAAACAAACTACCGTGATTTCCGGACCATGAGCCACTACTTTTTTCATACGCTTTGAACACTGCGGCTTAAACAATAATGCGGCTAACATATGGATTTTTGGGGGGCTAACGGGCTTCACGCAGCAAAAACTTTTAGCCTTGTCACATCGGACCAATGAAAGTCCCGTGAAATTCTGAGGCTGTTCAATTCCGACACTGAAGAAGACATCTTTAATGGTTTTAGTGCACAGGAGGGAGACGAAGATAGCGATCAGCTGGAGCAGGACAAAGCGAGAATAGAAAATGGATGAATGGATGGACTTACGTTATTTATTATTAATCTTTTTCATCAGTGGTGTTACAGGCACTGTTCGGAAAAAAGCTTTCCAAATACGAATTTGTGGATGTTACCAGTATGTATTCAATTAAAAGTAAAAAACAATGTTTGTGGGTAAAATCATTCTGTGTAAATACCTCATGATACAACAAGGACAAGTGCAGCCTATATATGTACAAATATAGTACACATATATTCCGTTTAGCTGCAGGGTTCTAAAAATCTTAAAACCTAAAAAAGGAAAAAAAACAAAAAAATCTCACCAACACTCTGTAATTGTAATAATTTATCTGTATATATGTTCATAACTGTGCAATATTTCATAACAGCTGCATGTACAATATTTTTTCATACTCTTGTGCACTCCTTATCATTTACTTGTTACTTAAGACCTTAAGACACTTTATAGTTTTCCCTTGTTACTTAACACACTTTATAGTTTATTTGTATTTCTTATTTTTTTTATTTTTTTTTTATTTTTTTTTACTGTTTATACAATTTTCTACTATTATTTATTTGTTACGTTTTTCTTGTAACTCTGGCACAATTTCCTTCAGGATAAATAAAGTTCTTCTTTTTCTTATTCTTATTCTTTTATAATTATTTAGTTCTTATTACAGGTGTGGCTTATGTTCAAGTGCGGTCATTCATCCAGAAATTACGGTAATAAAAAATGTATTACAAAAAAAAAATTGGAGCACTTTCCCCAAAAACAATACATTTAAGACATTGAATGACTACCTTGAAGTAAGAAAGAACAATCTAAAGTGAACAAGGGTTATCCAAAAGTAGGATGAAATCATATATAATCAACAATGTCCTTCCTAGAAATTGAACAAAAAAACAAAACAAAAAACAAAAGAAAAATAGATAGACCTTCTTAAAGGTTTTAAGAGGGTGTTGAGAACTGATGTAAATGGATCTGTGTTCGGCGGGCAACCAGTCCAGGGCGAACCCCGTCTATCACCCAACAACAGCTGGGATGGCATCCAGCATCTGTGCAACAAGCACTGTAATAAAAGTGATAGATAATGGCTGGATGGATGGATGGTTCATGTTAAAAAACAAACTCTAACTTAAACCAAAAAATCTTATAGTCTCACATTGTTCGGATGCCTGCGTGGCGGTTAGACATCTGGAAAACTTTGGATTTTGGTGACTAAACAAAATGTACCGAAAGTGAAGTCACAACCCACCTGAAACCAAACAATATCTAAACAAAGCTGTGGTCATAATGAGTGCCGCCTTCGAGTGAAAGTTAAAATCAAAGCTGAGTTTACACGACCGTGTTTTCCATTTTTTTGTCCATCAGTCTACGTGAGAATGCCGTTTGTGGTGCATGAAAATGGAAGAAAACTGACATGAAACCCGGGGTGTAAAGATTTGCAAACACACTCCGTCTCCATAGAAACAGGGGAAACGCAGCGCTTTGAACATTGGCATTAAGGTACATTAAGGTTGCAGTGAAATGCCAGGGGCATGTAGGTAGGCGGCAATGTCTTTATGCATGCCAGGGAGGGCAGACCATAACCACAATGGTGGACTCAAGAGTACTGCTCTTGCCCCTGGCTCAACTGAACAGGAAGTACGTGCACGAATATCAATGTGGGTTGACCACAACAACAATGGTGGGCTCCAGAGTACTGCTCTGGCCCCTTACACGACAAAACAGGAATTGTATCTACGCATGTGAGGGTAGGTTGACCGTAACAATGATGGTGGACTCCAGAATAGTGCTCATGCTCCTCACTCCATTGAACAGGGAGTGTCTCTACGCAATCCAGGGTGGGTGGACCTGAACAAGGATGGCTCGGAGACAGGAAATTTCGCATTGCCTACTAATGGCCAGGCATGCGTACTTCAGCATTTCTTGAGTTTCCAACAGTCTCACGTAATCTACCAACATGTATGTCAATGCAGATGAAAGAGTAAAAGGCAGACACTTGATGGTAAAACCATCTGACTGACAGATCGGTTGAACTCTACATCATTCAAACCTTGAAGACTTGAAGGTTTGGATTTAATTGCCCCAGTTTTTTTTCATTATCCAGTGAGTATAACCTGATGCTCTGCTAGTTTAGCCCCAAGCAGACAATGCGATGGAAGCATGCACGCCTGTCTTTGGATGCAGCGCTGCGATCAGCAGGGTTGGTTGCGCTCCCGCACAGCTGCACTGGCTTTCCTAGCCTCCCCCATTCCCCTCCCTACAGATATATCACGGTAGTTATGAAACTTACGATTCAAAAGATACCACCTTGCCAAATTCTTATGAAAATATTACCACTCACTGGGGCAGCAGTCACATTTTTTCCCATGGAACTACATGTCCGCCGATGTGAAACGTGATCGGGAACCTATGGGCGCTGCGGCTCGCTGAGCCTCAGGGAAGCGCCTGGGTGTTTGTGTTGATACTGGCTCAGTTTGTTTTCAAGGTGTGACGCTGAGAAATTTGGGACCGACGGACCCCCGTGACCTCATTGAAAACTGCCTTGTGTCAGGTTACGAGCAGACGCCGCAGATATTATCAGATCACAGGGATCAGTTTGGGCTGGCATCCCGGGAAAGCGGCGCCGGCGACTGGAATTGGAGCGGGAGCAGGAAAACTAGTTAAAGTCTGCGCTGTGCAAACCGCCGCTCAAGAAACCCAAACTTTCTGATCTCTTTCCAACATTCTCGGGTGGACTGAGGCCCAGGGAGGAGCGATGAACCGCGGTACTCCGATTCCATCGGAGATGGAGACACCGTCGAACCGCAGCAGGACCCGGCGTTACGGTGGAACCACCGGGCTGAACGCTGCTTCCAGGCGGGTCACTTGATGCTTGGGGTTATACACTTTGTCTGTGCACGACCATGAACACACACTTTCCACACTTGATGGAGACACAGCAGGGCCGCGTACGTAAATACATGTCCATATGGCGGAGGGATATAATGTAAACAGCCAGGTCTCATTTTCACAGTAACCTATGTCTTGAGCACTACTTTTTTGTCTTGCTTTTTGGTCGTCACAAGTTCAAAGTCTTTTGTTGTAAGGTATGTCTCGCATCACAGAGGTGGTCTCTCGACACATAGCAAGAAGAATAAATTATATCTGCGATATGAGATTTTACTAGATGCTGAGGATGGAGAAGGTGGGAGACTAAATCCAAAAACATGAAGTGGATTAACTGGAGACTAAATTTCCCAGATGTGTGAATGAGAGACTGAATGGTCGTATGTCTCTATACACAGACGCTTTTGGAGAGAAAACTTTCAAGGACTGTTGAACACGAATTTGGTTCCAAGAACTAGCATCCTCCAGGGGGAACCTTTTAGCTATTGCATCTGCACAAGTAGTAACCATTGTAGGGACCAGTGTGACACATGCGTACCACCGCAAAGCATAAAAGCAAAATGGCACAGATAACATAGAGAGCCGAGTCGCTGTGTGAAAATCCCGCTGACAGCTAAGTACATCATTTTTGGGGCCCATAATTTTTATGCCCTGCAACTTCAGTGTAGCAGGCAAGAAGAGCTTGGATGTCTTCATTAGTCCATTTCCGTCTGCCTCTATTCCATTTTGTCACAAGAAACTAGTTAAGCAGTAACCATGCATTAAAAATGGCAAGCAGTATTTACTAATGGACGTGGCTCATGAGGTCTACCAATCACAGAGCATCTATGAGTTTCTATAGAACTGTAAAAAAAGACCCTAGCTGTATCCCGTAGCTGTAAAGCAGTTTTGATCTTAACCCAGAAAAGGCGGCATCCCCCATCGAACCCGATGACTAAACGGCTTTTGTCTTCCGAAATGACGAAATGGGCCGAGCATTGCATGGAGCAGGAAAAAAGAGAAAAAAAGAGCAGTTTGAGAGAGCCACGGAAGCCATTACGGAAATGATTTATATGTGTTTTCAGATCCACCGCCGTGATTCTTAAAATCTCGTTAGTGGGTGCAACTTGACTGGAGGGGGGGTGGGGGGTCTCTGTCATGGTTAAAAGATCAGGCACCGGGAAAACACACACGGTGCAGAAAAGGCTGTATACACACCCCTTGAAAGACAAAACAAAAAAAAAGAGGGCAGCTGAATTTTTTCGGTGTGGGAGCGAGTGTGTGTATATGCGGGGGGGGTTCTATAGCAGAAGGGGGAAATAAAAAAGGGTGGCGGGATAGAGTGAG